>NC_139025.1:21027811-21513669 GCF_964662115.1 Mustela nivalis
ATTTTGATGCAATTTTAACATTTATTAGCTTACCAAATAATAACATGACAAGAAACAAAGACCTAAAGTAAGCAGTCAAAATAGTAGCATGACATTTAAAAAAAGAGGGGAAGTGCCACTTACACCACTAAGATGAACATGTGAGAATAATGCTATGTTAGGTAAACAAGAAAGGCTTCCCTTTTGAATCACATTTGAAATCCCCTCAATCCATAAGGCCCCATTTATCAAGTTCAATGTATTGCTTACATAGTAATCTTTGGGTTACAAGTCATAGGGCTTTTTTTTTTCCACTGAAAATATATTTTCATCTTGTTTCCCTGTTTTTATTTTCCACAGTCTGCTGTAACGCCCCTCCCACACACACACACATACACAATGTACATATACCCACAGGTTATCCATATTTTTTATCCTCATATGTTTTTGCAAGTATGTATATATGCGCGCACATGTGCGTTTACACACACACACACACACACACGCACACATCCTCTTTATCCACAATTTACTTACAAATTATCTACTGTGTATCTGGCTCTGTGCCTGATCTTGGAGATGGAAAAACAATCAAAATTTGGTTCCTGTCCTCAAATAGAAAACATAATTATAAAACTATCTACTTGTTTGGTTTGCTTGACACACATGCCTTCAATATCACTTGCTAATAGAAATGCCAGTTCTTTTCACAAGGGAGCCTCCTCTGGGGGCCATCTGTCTCAAGTGATTCAACACAGTCTGGTTCTAAACTTCCAGTCTGCATAGTTCATCAGTAATTCTTACTCCCAGTTCCCTGGCCCTTCACTACCTAACATTATTCGACAGGACCACAGGCAATCAATACTGGCTGATTTGTTGATTGCTTGGTTGAACCACTAATCAGTATTTATTTGGAAACATAACAATAACAAAATAATGGCATTTACTAATTGATAGCTTATTATATATCAGTTACTCTGCCAGGCACTTTATATATTTTTTTCACATTTAATTCTGTAACAGAGGAATCATCATACCTTTTTAAAGATGATAAAACTGAGATTTTGAGTTTTAAAAAACATATAGCTAGAAAATTACGTACACTCTAATGTTTTGCCCATAGCCACTAACGCTATGCCACCTCTCAGAGAGAAGAGCGCTATCTATAGATGGGGAGCCCAACCATATTTTGATTCATATGCAACCACATAGTAAGGCACAGGTCAACATAAACAGCTAAGTGAATCCGAAGTACTTAATCATGTACACAAAAAACAGATCTTAAAGGAAAGCAGCCATATAAGCTATATATATTTATTTATACATGTATCTTTATATCTATATGTATCAATATCGATATCAATATATCTTTAAGATTATTCAGCAGTTTAGATTCCAGAAACATCTTTTGTCTGCATTAGCACACACTGTCAAGACTCTACTCTACAGTTGTAACAACTGAAAGTGATTTGTTTTTCATGATCTGGCTAGGAGCATTCAGTTGCAGATCTGTGTCTTATCTGCAACTGAATGCTCCTAGCACCCAGTCTGAGGCCTGCCACATACTGGATGCTCAACACAGAGCAATGGAATACAATCCTTAACTCCTGAAACTTTTTTGTAAGGTGAATGTTCCACATATACGAATATGTGATAACATGTATATATTTAGAACATCACAAATAGAATCAGTGAGGAAACATATATTTTAAGCAGAACAAGGTAAACTCACATCCCAACATAAGAAATTTTCACCATTATTTCTTAAATGCAAATGCGTAAGTATAGAACACATTAAAACAATCTTCTGGTTAGAATTTTAATTATGGAAAAGCTGGAAAATTTAGCATTGTCTCCACAGCAACTACACCCTGATAGCCGATCCACTGGACACATTCAAAACCAAACAGGATGGGGCGCCTGGGTGGCTCAGTGGATTAAGCTGCTGCCTTCGGCTCAGGTCATGATCTCAGGGTCCTGGGATCAAGCCCCGCATCAGGCTCTCTGCTCAGTCTCTCTGCCTGACTCTCTGCCTACTTGTGATCTCTCTCTCGGTCAAATAAATAAATAAAATCTTTAAAAAACAAAACAAACAAAACATAAGAACTAAATTGCAGCAGTTGTCAAGACTGTAGGCCTTAATTTAGCAACTTAATTTAGCACATTTAATCATAAACACCAAACTTATATCTTACTTCCTTGATTTTAACAACTACTAGAAAAGGAAAAAAATATACCTATAAAATATAATGAATTTTACAAAAACATAAAGAGGAAAAGATCAGTAAAGCAGTTAAGGAAGTTTCTTCCTAGAGGTCTGTGAAGCATTTTATGATACCTTACCCAGTGGTGGCACCTTACTCACACATGTAACCTTATCAGCTACCGATCTATGTTGTCTTATCCTCCTACCAGTAAGTTCTTTAATGGTCATCTTTACATGTGACTTCGATCATACTCAACTACAAATCCTTTTGGAAGTTGGTGGAAGAGAGATATTCTTCTACTCCTAATTGACTTTTGCCATAAAAGCAGTGACTCTCTGAGAGTCCCTAGTTTTCTACACAATGCCTGACAGCAGATACTCAAATTCACACATCTACTGAAAGGAAAGCAGTAAATCTGCCAGGAATGTTCCAAGGTTACCAACCTTCTTAAGCTTCGGTCTCTGCAACTGCAAAAATGAATTTAATAAAGTATCGACTTCATAAAATTTCATAAAATTACCATCAGTACTGAAAGTGCCTCACACATGGTGAGTACTTAACTATTACAGGTTTTATTTTGAGCCTCAGTTTCCTCATAGGTTAAAAGGGATCAATGAAATCTACCCCAGAGAGTTGTGAGATCTAAAAAAGCACACATACATCAATCAACTGGCATAAATGCCTTACATATAACAGGTCCTCAATAAACCAGAATTCCTTTCTTTGCTACCTTGCCTCTAAACTCCTATTTTAAGATCCAGAAGAAATTTAAAAATCAAATGTAGTAGAAGGTTAACCGTTTGGTTGAAAGACTCAAATCCAGCATTCTAACAAACTATCACTCTTTTTGTGGCACCAATATAACTTTCCCATGAAAGACAACAATTAGCATTTATTAATACATAAAATAGGGGCAGCACCTGGGTGGCTCAGTCGGAGAAGCGACCGATTCTTGATTTTGGTTCTCTGATCTCAGAGTTCTGAGACTGAGCCCCACATCGGGCTCTGTGATAAGCCTGTAGGCTGCTTGAGATTCTCTTTCTCTTCCTCTCCCTCTGCAACCCCCCCGACCCCCATCCGCGGGCCTGCTCTCTCTCTCTTAAAAAAAGAAAACTGCATAAAATATATTCTATAAGAAATACCAGAAGAAATCTGAATAAGTCTTTAAAATTAGAATTCATTCATATTTTTACCTTTTCTTCTAGCTGGTCCTTCAAAGCCTGATATTTTAGCTTCAGTTTTCTATTCTCATTTTCATTCTGGGTTAATTCATCTGTCAGCCTATCACACTGTGACTTCACCTTCTCTAGCTGACAACGATGGACTTTGGCTGTATTCTTATCTTCTAGGCTTTCTGCCTGAGAAAAAAAAGGAGAAAAGAGAAAGTCCACTGGCCACAGCCAAACTGTACCACAAAAAATTACACGTTATCAGTGGGCAAAAATGTCAAGAGTTTGCTCTAAGCATCTGTACATAACATACACACCATACAAACACAAAAAAGGAAATGCTCCTAACATTTATTCAATCCCTCCTTAGCGCTTACTGAGCACTTACTCAGTGAAAAGTGCTGTACTAAGTGCTGAGATAGCAAATATGAACAGTAAGTAGCCAGATGCATTTATCAATTCTACAACAATGAAGAAGTGTTTAATGAAGGCAGAAGCAAATACTGTGGTGCCTGCTTCCAAACCAAAGCAGGCACCCCAATTCTACTGACAGGGAAAGAGGCTGTGAGAGGTGTCCCAAAAGGGAAATATTATGACCCATTACTGACTGATCGCTTTCCTCCTCTATAAAAGGAGCTTTACAACATTCCTGCTCAACCTCTCTCCTGGGTTTTGTGAAAGAACTGTGTACTTTCAGGATAACAAAATACTGATGCCACCTTGTGAGGCCGAAAGGATTATGAATTGTAGCAGCCAAGAAACTATAAGTAACTGAACTTGAAAAGGAGTTTTTAATCAAAATTTTTTTATCAAAAATAACCAGTGATTATTTATTTCAGTGCCAACAGTGTAATAAAGTACCTGGTTTTTTAACTTTTTCTCAAATATAACCAGAATCAACTTTAAGAAAAAATTAGGAATAATCTATTCAGTGTATAAAATTCAAAAAAGATTTGCCAGGTATGTGAATTTTAAAACTTTTAAGATGACAACAATGCAAACACTTCCTATAGGTCAGGCACTGCTCTCAGATCTCTTTGCACAGTTTTTCCTCATTGTGTCCTTGCAACAACCTGCCCAGGGAGGTACTATTACCACTGCCTCCTTTTTTGCAGCTGAAGTCCAGAGACACTAATAACTTATCCCAGCATATGTAATGAGGAACGACAGGGTCAGGATTTGAACCCAGGAATTCTAATGTGCAGACTTTCAACTATTCTGCCACACTGCTTTTAGGAAGGTACACTTATCATTTTTAAAAACCAGCTGTGTACAACTTGACAATGTTAACTGGTCACACCTACCAGTTACTAACAGCTTGAAAGCAACTACCTATGATCTGTTTAAAACAAGTGTTTTAATTTCTAAGATACATTTTTTTTTTCTTTTTACAAGTATATTGTATGTGTGTAATCAGGTACGTAGGAATTCAACCACTGGAATCAATTTCCTGAGAGGAAGTTTTGTCAGCTTCACACAAAATCTGTATTATAGTCACCTCACAAAAATTCACCTAAGACTGGATGCCATTTCAAATTAACACAGGAATTGATTTTTAATAAGGAATCCTGTTTTCACAACCTAAAAACAAAATTACAAAATAAAGCCTCTCATCAGGAAAATTGCTCAATTATGATTTTAAGTTTCAATAGAATGCTTTGCCTTTTCTTCATGGCTAATGAAACTCTTGGGTACAGAAGGTTCCCCTAAAGCCAGTGGAGAACTGGAGTTAGCTCAGGGAGCCTTAAAAACCAGCGATGCTCATCTCTTTCCAAAACTGTCCCTCTCTGGTGATAACGTTCTTTGATAGCCTGAAGTCAAGTGGGGTATATATACAATATATATACAACACTAAACTGGGCAAATGCTACAAATCAGGGTTTCCTCCTTGACTCCCCCCCCCCAGTTTTAAAACATTTGCCCACACGCCAACGCCTAAATTTGACTAAGACCTTACTTCTTATGGTTTTATTAGTACATTTACATTGCACTCTAAGGTTCACAAAGTGATGTACTCATGAAAACCCTGTGATAAAGACATTACTAGTCCCATTTTATTGATGAGGTGAAAAAAGGTTAAGTAACTTGACGAAGATCATATAGCCAGCAAGAAGCAAAAGTATAAAAGTAGAGATCAAACCCTTAGTCTGTGATCCCTCCCCACCAAAAAGGCTCCACCACATGATTTCTATTGAAATCATAATGAGGTGATAACCCAATATCCTTCAAATATGAATAGGAGCCAGAATATTTCATTAAAATATTTTACATTTAAATTTAAAAATAGGCATAAGTAGACCTAGATGGGGAAAATATATAAATCGTGCAGAGAAAAAATATGAGTAATGTATCAGCATTTATTGGACTCAGAAAAATAAAAGTGAAGCCAAAAGACAAAGAAATAGAACATTTAAAGAGCTACTTGTCTCAAGTCCTCTTATACATAATTCAGTACACTAAGTCATCTGTGGTGACCATTATTATCAACTCCTTTTAATTAATATAAATAAGCAAAAGTATAGGATCATGTTAGTGAAATAGCATGAAGTAGGGGTTTTTCCTTATGGGCAAGTTATTCAGTTTACAATGAAAGTGCTTACAATCTCTGGTTCTCCTTTTAAGCTCTTATGTTGCTTTTATACCACATTAAAGAGTGGCTGAAACACCCCTCCTCTGTCTTCCAAATTTAAAAAAAAAATGCCTAAAAGTTTCAAAATATCTACAGAGTACTTCTAAGTTATATACTCTTTACATACAGAGAATTTCTCAAAGCTTTACCGTCATTTCACTATACATGAATACAAAGCACTTCCTAATGAAGGGATGGGGGAAAATGCCTGTTAAATACTATCTACTCTGTTTTGATCCAACCCCCTCACATTTCCTCATGGACCTTCCCTAGCCATCTCTGACAAATGGGGTAAACACATTTTGAGTTCTTCTTTTAATCTGCCACATTTGACACATTTTTTTTTCCTTAAGATTTTATTTATTGATTTGTCAGAGAGGGGGGGGGGCATAAGTAGGGGGGAAGAACAGGCAGAGGGAAAAGCAGGCTCTCCGCCAAGCAAGGGGCTCAATGTGGGACTCAATGCCAGAACCCTGGCATCATGACCCGAGCTGAAGGCAGACACTCCACTAATTAAGCCACTCAGGCATCCCACATTTTGAACACTCTTGACTATACCTTTCTTAAAATGTCCTGCCTAGGTTTCCAAGATACTATCCCTTTCTGGTTCCCTCCTGCCTCTCATATAGTCCTTTATTCTTATCTGCTAGAACCTTTTTCTCAATACTTCCCTTAAACATTGATGTTCTAGAGTTTCAGCCTCTTCTTTCTCCCTACATGATCTCATTAAAATTCTATGATTTCAACTACCACCAATGGGTCACTGGATCCCAAAGAGTCAATTTTAATCTCATTTTCCTCCTCAATGTCTAATCCATTATGAACTAAAAACTGTTTTGCCTAGATTTTCATGGTTAGCCTTCTGTTCTTTTTCACCTAACATGCATTAAAAACAAACAAACAAACTGGATTTGCCACTCTTCTCTCCAAATCTGCTCTTCTATCTGCATTATCTACCTTGACAAACAGCCTCATTATCCACCTAGTCCCCCAGTGTAGTTAAGAACACAGGCACTTGACTACCTAGGTCCAAACCCTGTCTCTGCTACTTTCCAGCTCTAAGACCTTCGGCAGTTGGGTTTCCACACCTCAATTTTCTCATTAGAGAAAAAATACCATACAATCTGCACGGATTGTGTGAGGATTAAATGGTTAATGCATGTAAAGTGCTTATAGTAATGATTGACATGAACTAAGTGCTGGGAAAAAATGTCTCCTACTATTATTATTATTATTATTATTATTATTATTATTGTCACAGCCAATCAATCAACATATGACATATATTTTATCTTCTTTAAGATTAGCTCCTCTCTATATTTCTGATTCTTCTTTTGTTTATGTCCTCATCAACTCTGACAGACTACTATGCAATATTTCATCAATATTAAGACATATTTTTCCACATTTTACCACCTCTGTCTTGGGATGTTGTCTTGCAGTTGACAGTATGTTATGCTTTCAGAAGGAGGTTTTTTTTTTTCCTTAGTAGCACATAATGATGAGTCTTATAACTGATGGTATCTTAGGTTGAATAAAATATGGTAAGGGCCTTCTACCTATTCCCCCAGCCTCCATTCTGCTCTGCCCACCCCAATTAATAACCCCAAATCCACTACTGTCAGCAGGCTGCATGAAACTGGGGGAGAATTCATAAAAAGCTGAAAGCATTCTACGTATGTCAGCTATTTCATTATAACTTCATCTTTTATCAAAGCATTTTTATGGCAGTTGTATTTCAAGGAACTTTGAAAAAAATTGTAATTAACCTTTGAAGACTTATCTATGTATTCACCTATTCAGCAGATATCTACAATGTTCCAGGAACTGTTCTAGGCACTGGAGATATAGCTGTAAACAAAAAACAGACTCCAATCCCAGTCCTCATGGACTTTTCATTCTAATAAAGGGAAACTAAACAATAAATAATATGGAATATATATCATATGACGAGAAGTACTATGGAAAAAAGCAAAAGCAGGAAGGAGGGACAGATTTATCACACTCCTGACAATCATGTTATAAAATAATTCCCCCGTATGGAGATAATGCTAATACCTTTAGACCCTAGAAATATTTCCCCAATGCAAGATCTCAATTATGCATTTACCCAGGCTAACTTTGATTTGGAAAAGAAAGGGTAAATCTCAAAAGCCTTGGGTTTACACAGCTTATAAGCTGATCCACTTTAGTTACCATACTAATAAGGATGGTGGTTTAAACTTCTATGGCCTTGACAAGTCTTTGCCTTTTATGTTTTAGGAGGTCACAGATGTTGAATGAGGGCACGTTTCAGGTCCACGACTTACTGCCACCTCTGCCTTTCCTGAACTCCCAAAATAGCTAAACGTTCTTTTTAAAGGGCTTCAGTGCTCTGAAATAGGTGCTCCCAGGTGGCTGCTATAACTCATTTCAACCTGGCCGAACAGGCATGAATAAGCCTCTTTACTGTTAGTTTTATCTTCCCTTCAGTGCTTAGGAATACAGAATGATCTCTAAAAGTTTACGCTTTATTAACTTCATGAGCCACCAGAAAAATTCCTTCAGTATCATCAGGATAATTCAGCGCAGGTACCTTCAGTGTCCTAATATGATTCTCAGCCTCACTCTTTTCTTTCTTGAAGTGCTTCATCAGCTCCTGGATGTTCTGTTCGTGTTTCGTTTTCACACTCTGCAACGACGATGTAAGATCTTCCAGCTCCCTCTGGTGAACATCTCGTTCTAGCTTTAACTGTGTAATGATTGTAGCTGTTTCTTCATCTCTGGATTTCACCTGTATCTTGAGGTCAGCAAGGTTCTTAAGTACATCTTTCCTGGCTCGCTGTTCCTCGGCCAATTTATTAGCAAGATCCGCCCGGATGGCGCTCAAGTTCTTGATGGCTTCTTGCATCTCGAGAAGTTGGGCTTTGTCCCTAGCCTGACTCTTCTTTAGCTCTGTGATTTCTTCTTCCAGGTGAGCTTTCTCAACTTTCATCTGGCTTTGAATCTTATTCTGATGCTTCAATTCACTCTCTAGCCTTTGGATAGTGTCCAGGGAATCCTTGACTTCTAGTTCAAGGTCAACTTGATGAGCCTTAACATCACTTAGTTTCTGCTCCTTACGGTGAAGCTCCTCCTCTTGAAGGGCACGCTTGGTTAAGACATCATTCAATTCCTTTCGAAGATTCTCTATTTGTTGTAACGCTGTATAAAGCTGGCCTTTCAGTTCATCCTTTTCTTTTAGAATCTATCAGGTTAAGAAAAAAAAAAAAATCACTGTAAAATTCACCAGAGAGACTGTCAGAAAATAAAGTTTAATACACAAGGAGAAGAAAAATCCATAAAATAGGATTTTGTATTTTTTCCATTTTTTAATGAAAAATTGCTTTTAGGCTAGAAAAAGAAAAATACAATTACCCTGACGTAGCACCACACTGATATAATATGTTGCAGATTTTCAACACCAACACATATCAATCCTTGATTATAAATAATCATTTAAATGTAGGATAAAATTTAGCAAAAGAATGGGGAAAGAAAAAGATTCCTCCTATAATTTACCAGAGGTTGAAATAATTAATGTTACTTAAAATAACAGTTCTTTGCATTTCAAATGCACCCGTTTAAAAAGGAGAAACCTCAAAACAGACAAGGAAGACAATATAGGGAACGATGCAGATACAATCTAAGAAAGGTTATGGTACAATCAGTCATTACTTAATAAATAAAGTCGGTAGGGAGAAGAAATACACTATATGTAACTGGGAGTCTCAAAGCCCCAAAAAGATAGAAATAGGATTAAGACTAGGATAGGTGGGGAAGGGACACAGGAGACAGGTCAAGGGATCAGATGTCCATCACCCTCTGCCAGCCTCTGTGCAGGGTGAAGGTGGCCACTGACAGACGGAGGGAGGCCAAGAACTACCCCTCTCGTCCTCACTGCCTCCCAAAGCAATAAAATAAGTCAGCAGCTGAGGAAGCTGGAATCACCACCCCTTTCCCCCAACACTGGCACCAAGAACAATCTCCGTCTCTGCTTACAGATGCCTGCCGTGGCTTTCACCCAGAAAAAAAAGAAAATCACGATTCTCATTTCAGAATTAGAAATAACAAGTAAAAAGGCAAATACTTACAAGGCAGTTTTACACTTCATATTTTATACTTTAGTATGAAACAATTCAAGATAAACTACAATGAGTCAATCACTCCAAAGAAACAGTTCCCTCAAAACCCTGTCAGTTTTAGCAGGGAAGAACAGCATGAGGCCAGCATGAGAGATAATAAAAGGAAGTGGTTAGGCAGCTGAGCTCTGACCATAGAAAACTGTGATTCTCAGTCCAGTCTAAGTCACCCTAGGGCCTCAAGGAAATTATTTATCTTTATAAAGACAATAATAGCACCTATATCATAGGGTTGTGATGAAGACTAGTGGCAAAGAAGAAAAAAAAAAAAGGGCAGAGGATTCAAGTTCAAGGAGAAGCCAGGATCCCAGGGAGATATCCGTGTAAGATAGTAATCAGATCCGTGAAGAGCAGGTATAATTGATAAAGCAATGCTCCTGGACTGAAAAGACTCGGGGCCAGAGAAGGAAAGAGATTACTTTGAAAGGCAGTTAAAATGGCTAAAAATATAGGGAAGTCTAAGAGTAGATGTATTACTTTTCTATTGTAGTTTAACAAATTCCAACAAATAGCAAAAAATATACCATTTATTACCTCCCTGTTTCCACAGATGCCAAGTCCAAGGAAGGTATTGTACCCAGGGTTTCCTAAAGTTAAGTTAAGGTATCAGCTGACCTGGGCTCTTACTTGGAGGCTAACAGGAAGAATCCACTTCCAAGTTCATCCACGTTGTTGGCAAAATTTAGTTCCATGCACTTAACACCCTGGTCCCTATTTCCTTGCTAGCTTTGGGCCAGGGATTGCTCTGAGCTTCTAAGGCCACCCACACTCCTTGCGTCATGGACCCCTCAGACGCTGAAGCCAGAAACACCACAATGAATCTTTCCTGTGTTTCAAATCCCTCAACTTTCCCCTCTCTCAACAGCCAGAAAAATTTCTATGCTTTTACGAATTCCTGTGATTAGAGTAGGCCCACCCGGATAATCTCCTTATCTTAAGGTCAACTCTGCCATATAACAGAACCACGAGAGTGATATCTCATCATGTTCACAGGCTCCAGGAATTAGGGTGAGTCATCTTTGGGAGGTCCACTTACCATACCAGACAGAAACTGGCAGAATCGAGTCTTGGCTGTAAGGAATATGCAAACAGGGCCTGAGAACAAGAGAAGTGCTTCAAGACCATGCTTAATGTTTGGAACAGATAACATAGGCCCTGGCTAGGAGTTAAGAGACTTCCCTGCTGCCCAGAAGATAAAGATTTTATTTTCAAGATGGAGATCTAGCAGGTAAAACATCTGTGATTGTAAAATACTGTATTATCTTCCTAAAGTTGGTTTAAACAGCGATATTTATTTTTCTCACATAACATGAACACCAGAGATGGAGCACTTCAAGAAGAGTCCTTCAAAAACTCAGGCACTGCTACTCTACAGTTCTCTAGATTTTGCCCTTGGTTTCAGCATTCCACGTATCATATCAATTCATGACAAAGGTGGCACCCTTAGAGTGGACAGTCACAGACTACATTAGTCAAGTTTGCAAATTCTTTGGCAATAAAGATACTAAAAACTAAGTTCTATTTGCTTTTTGTTAATTGCTTGGCTAGTAGCCACAGCCCAAGATTTTGTCTAGACATTGTCTCCAAATCCGAAAATGACAGTGTCTTAACTGCCACCTCAATATCCTGGACATTCCTCAGTTGAATAGGCTTTATCTTGAGGAACTCAAAACAATAGACTTGGATCCCTCTTGGCCAGGAATGCTGAAGTAGAAGCACTTGAAAGAGGCCTGAGAAATCAGGCTTGTTTTTCACCTCATTTTTACTTCAGCTAAGTTTCCTAGTTCCCTCTCTTGCTTGGACTAACTTCAGCAAGGACAGGTCATTTGGCTAATCCATCACTGAAAACCTCCAAATTATCAGACTATGTATATTTGGATTACAGACTGCAGATTTTCAGTCTCTCTACCCCCCCCCCCCAAAAAATCTTGCTCTCTGCTTTTACTATTTCTTTTTCTCCACTTTTAGACAGGCAGACTTCAACCTATATTTGTCTTTCTCTTGTAGATCTGTTCTGAAGTCTATAGTAAGATCACAACACATGCCAACATCCTAAAGTTTTCCCAAAAGTCACTTAATACCCCACTCTGAGGCACAGCATCACTGCCCCGAAAGTAGGATTTCTGATGATTCAACTAACAACTACTTCCAGTAGCACAGTTTGCCAACTTCCCCTTTAAAAAAGTATGACGCTCCTGTCCCTACTTCAGTTCTCCGTTTAGTCAATCCTACATTTTAGGCTCTTTTACTTAAAGCTCCTTACTCCGAGAACTGATGTGTCCTGTCAGCTTGAATATCTTCTGCTGAGAGTAAGAGAAAACTCCAATTCCAGCTGACTTAAACTACAAGGTAATTTAATATCATTCCAGGCAGAACTGTTCCAGACATGGTGTCAAAGCTCTACGTCTGCCTCTCTGCACTTCTCTCGGCAATACCTTCTGGTGTGTGAGACTTCGTTCTCAGGACCACAGTAAGACGGCCAACTTCGGCTACTGCAGGCATCACAGCCGAATAGAACAAAACCAGAGAAGGGAAAAAATCTCTCTTATGTGTCTTCTTCAGGGGTGAGTAAATGTTTACCAGAAGCTCCCCCCAACAGACTTCATAACTCATTTTCCATGGCTCAAAAGAGGGTTATATGCTTGGTAACTGGCCTACATTAATTTTTGAATGGAATGGAATGGATTGAATGAATGGGGGAGGGAGTAGATGGGGATAATCAAGACCACTATGGAAGCCAACTGATGTTTCTAGTAAGTATTGCCTGTATATTCAGGAGCAGAAGAGCTGGGTTGATTCCAGATTGAAGGTAAGTTAAGATCTGTGAAGTAGAAGAAAGAAATCAAAGATGCTGGTGAGCAGGTCGTCAGAGCAGCTCTTCATGAAGTTCAATTTGACAGGAAAAAACAGATTGCAGGAAATGACTGGTCAACCGGAGGAACGTAGAAAGATCAAAATCATACGGTAATCACTAAAAAAGGAAAAGGAAATAAAAGAAATGTGTAAGATCAGAGACTAAAATTTTGGAAGTAAAGATTTGGACATGGAGAAATTACAGATGAGGACAATTTTTAGTCACAGAAATTAGCTGCTGAGTGACTTGGAGGTCACCGTAAAATGGGAAATTAGTGAAGTTTAAGGATGCTGAAGTTTAAGGTTGCTGAGATGAACTTTGTAATCACTAAAGATGATGATAAGAATTACATGTAATGAAACAGGGTGAGGGGAAGCCAGGTGCAAAAATCCTTGAGAAATATGGAGGCATAATGGAAAAATATGTAGCAGTCAGGAACAATGAGAAGAGAATGTTCTAACCACACAAACCCAGCTTCCAAAGAAGAAAAGCTCTAAGAGAAGATTACGAAGGAACGATTGAAAATGGCTGTTGAAGCCAGAAGAAAGATATTGTCTAAAACCATCATAAGAATAGAAACGAACTTTTCAAAGCCTGACCACAAAATACACACAGAATTTTGTTTCCTAATGAACTAAAAGGTAGACAAAATCTTTAAAAAGGAAGAAAAGTTATGTTTCTGCATATGAAGGTATATGCAGATGGACTCTGGGTTATTCTAATATATCCATACTTTAGCCTTTCTAAAATTGCCTATGGTAGAACCATATATACATTTAAAATGTATTTAGCACTGATCCTTCTTTTCAACTTTAAAATTAAAAAATCCAGCTGTTAAAAGACAGTATATATTACATACACTCCTTTTTTCCTCAGTATGAAGGCAATACAAAAAAGGAAAAGATGTCAATTTAAGATTCTTGAAGTCAAATATTATCAAGCAAAATGCTCAATACAGGGCAAACCAATTCTTCTGCCAACTCAGCAAGAAAAACAAGCAACCTAAGAAGCATTCCTATTATCCATATTAAAATATACATCTATGTATTTGGAAATATTCAGGAAGTATATCCTACCAAATTTCCAAAAATGTAAAAAACAGGAAAAAAGTAAATTAGAGCAATTTTTAAGAGAATACAACCCTTTAGCCTTCTACTACATTTTTAAGTGGCAAATCTTAAAGCAGAAAATAAATTACACTGGAAAAAAGAGAAATGGTAGTAGAGAAACACAAAAACTGTATTGTTTGAGCATAGAAAATGTCTTAACAAGGTTACTTATTAAACAATTTACTCTGTAAAACAATGTGTTTTATTTGGAATTTAGTATTATTTTTATTTTAATATATACTTCCAAATATACCCTCGAGTAACTTTTTGAAAATAATTAGCTCAAAACAACAAAAAACAAAAAACAAAAACAAAACAAAAAAACCATATGCTGTATTCCTAAATGCCTTGGGGCGGTTTTGTGATTTTATTAAAAATTAAATACTCCTTAGAGGTATTACTCAGTAAGACATAAACATATAGACGCTTTTTTCCGAAATTATTTACAACGTACTTCCATATCATGGATTTACTGGACGCTTACATGTGCAATGAAATAGCTGTTACCCTTTCTTCCTTGATTAACCGCTGCTCTAACTCCAACACGCGGCATTCATTTTTAAGGCTTTTAAAGTGGAAATTACAATGCCTGCTGTGATAATTGTGATACTATCCTAACTGTGGCAATCACTTTAAAACTACTTCTTTGCTTATCATTAGCAATGCTAAGTGATAAAAATAATTATATCAAGAGCATTCTGGGAAATAATTGTTTAACAATTTTGAGTATCTAAAAAAACTCCATCTAGAAAACTCTGCACCATGGATTAGGATACTGTCTGATGACATGGACCCTTCTACATTTCCTCTAATTAAGTAAAATCCCCAGACAGTTTTCAATCAGTCAGTCCCTCGCACCCACCTTCTTTCTAGCTACCTCCCCTACCGTCATGCTCATTGAACCAGTTGCCAGACCAGACTGACAACAGGATAATCAAGGTAGAGCAATTTCCTGGGATCAGATCAGTTCAGCTTCAAGTCTGAAAGCTTTAGAGCTGCTTTACCTCAGGGCAACTAGTCACCCAGTATGTGTCAGATGGGTTAAACTGAAAAAAGCACTCCACAATGAGTGCAAGGTGATCACTTCCCCCAGCCTCTAGATGTCCACGAAATTCATATCTAAATGGTAAAGCATCTTTTCTGGGACAGCTCATCTGAAATAAGCATCTGTCACTCCTAAGTGCTGACAACTGATTTTATAAACATAATGGCCTTACATTGTGCTTTCCTTTGAAAGAAAGTCAACTTATCCAAATGATTATTCTTTTGGAATGTTCAGAATTCTGGACAAGTGACAAATGACAAAGCAGAAATGATAAACCAAGACTATACATGGATAAAAATCAACCCTGACTTTGCTGTTTATTATCTTACAAACATCTAGGCTTAATTCAACCCAAAGATATAGTTGAGAATCAACACAGGAGCACAAAATTCATTTAAAGTAACTGATGATACACGGGAAAGACGATGTGAAATGCATACATGGTTCAGTGAAATGCTTTTTGTTGCAATCAAAAAGGCACAAAAGCAGAGTCTTAAAGAGGCTTGTGACCTGATAATACTGCTCAGGCAGTGAGATTATGAACGTCATTCATTTAACAAAAGTCATTATAGTTGCTGCCAGAAAATGGTCCCGTAGTAACTACTACATATTTAAATGTTCCTTTCCAACCAATACTTAAGTTGAAATTTACTAAAAAATTAGATTTTAAAATACATGCACTGGGGGAAAAGTCAGGTGATATTATGGAAGACTTTGTGATTTTTTTTTTCCATTTGAAAATCAAAGAATAATTTCAGCTTCGGGAACTAAAAGCCAAACTGAGGGAGGGGACGGGACCTCTCTTTTTTTTTTTTTTTTTAAATAAACATATAATGTAGTATTAGCCCCAGGGGTACAGGTCTGCAAATTGCCAGGTTTACACACTTCACAGCACTTCACCATACATAGCCCATACCCTCCCCAATGTCCATAATCCCATCCCCCTCTCCCTACCCCGCTCCCCTCCCCGGCAAGCCTCAGGTTGTTTTGTGAGGTTAAGAGTCTCTTATGGTTTGTCTCCCTCCCTTCCTACTCCCAAACCCCCCCACGTTGCATCTCCACTTTCTCATATCAGGGAGATCAGATGATAGTTGTCTTTCTCCGATTGACTTACTTCGCTAAGCACAATAGAGGGATTTCTTTCTAAGGGCCAACTCTAAAAACTCACAGAATGTTCAACTGTGGAGAAGACTTTAAAAACTTAAAAAATTAAATTACTTTTTACCTTGAAAAAGCCAAGACATAAAGACTCTTCTATCAAGGACATCATGATAGGGTACATGCACAGTATGGCACTCAAGTGTTTGTTCAAAGGATGGATGAATGAATGGTCGGTCACAGCAAAAGCACTCCTTAGGAATTTGGATTTTATACCTGATTATTCTTGTCTGTCAGTTGATCAAGAGTTTCAGACTGTTTCTCCAGCGCTCGCTCTAACTTCTTGTGCTTAAGCTTCCACTGCCTGATGGACTCCTGAGCTTTCAGTTTCAGCTCTTCTCTCCTCTTCTCTGCCTCCTGCCTCAGGGCCTCTGACTGCTGGAACTCGAGGAGGTACTGCTCCGCCTGCTTGGTCGCATCCTCCGCATGGTGGGTCAGCTCTGATATCTGAAGGTCAGCACGCTTGTGTTTAGCCTCACAAGTTTCAAAGTGATTCTGGATCTCCTTAAGCTGATCCAACATCTGTAGCTGCTCCTTTTCTTTGTGCTCCAATTGATGTGTTAAATTCTGGGAATAAAGCATGACAAATATTAGGAACATGTTCTTGTCAAAACTGGATGTCTAACATAGCATCAAACAAGAATCTCTAATGTCTGAGAATGACTGAAATGGGAACCACCTGTACCAAATTTCATTAGTAGTCTAGAAGACATGAGTCCCTCTCTGTGTATTTTATGGGCACCTAAGTTGGGAATAATTCGTTATAGAAATAGTTCCTCTTTTTTAGACTACTTCATTATCCAAATAGGGAAAACACATATTTTCTAGTTGACAGTCACCAAAGTAGAAGGACTTTTTTTTTTTTTTAAGATTTTATTTATTTATTTGACAGATAGAGATCACAAGTAGGCAGAGAGGCAGGTAGAGAGAGAGGAGGGGGGAAGAAGGCTCCCTGCTGAGCAGAGAGCCTGATGCAGGGCTCAATCTCAGGACCCTGAGATCACGACCTGAGCAGAAGGCAGAGGCTTTAACCCACTGAGCCATCCCGGCGCCCCATAGAAGGACTTTTGATGAGAAAAACAACGTGCATCACTTTAGTAAGAATCTAGCACTTGGTCCAACTGAAAAAAATGTCAGTTTTAAAAACTGTCAGATTATCACAGCAGTCATATGTAATATTTCACTTTCTGGCAACACATAAATTTTGTTACAATAGAATAAAAATACCTAATAAAATATGCACATTGATGATAGAAAGATCAATATAGATAATATTTTAAAGTTCATTTAAAAGACTCTCAATAAAGTGTTTATAGGCACATTAATACCAGCTAAATCTAATGTTATAAATTTGCTAAACTTAGCTCAAGCTTACAAAAATCAGGGTAGGATAGATTTTTAAACAAACAAATTTATTTGAACTACATAATAATTAAGAAAAGCAAACCTGAACTCTTAAAATCCAGCTTCCCAGAATGGGTCAACAATACGTTTGGAAATTGCACTAACTCATCATGCTTCATACATATTTTCAATTTGAAAAGACCTAGTAAGGATCTATTTTTAACTTAAAAATGAGAGGACACTTTTATATAACATTTTAAACAAATAAAAGAATATTGTAATCATTAACATTAAGCCACTATTATAGAGCTTTGGAAGGGAGTGACAAATTAAGAAATAATGTACCCCGTGTGCTGCCCCTCCTGAGCCTTACTTTCCAATGCTCAGGTGACAAAGGTAACATGAAAAGGCCATGTTCAGGGGACTAAGATGATACCGGAGCTGGACAAACAATAAATATCATCTACATTGCTGTAAGGCTCCTACAAATGCAGGCTGGAAACATTTACCAACTTCCCCTGATTCTCACAGCAGAACGTCCAGTTCCAGATTCCATTATCCCCGCACCATGGCTCAAATAAGTGAAATACAATTTCTTTCATGGTTAAAGTCATTGTTTGACATCATGGCAAAAAATACAATAAAAATAATGCCTTGAAAACAAGTTTCATTTTCAGAGCAACAGGTTTGTATTTGCTCAGTTTGCTAAATTCAATGCAGCATGGAAGAGATGAGTCACTCCTTTATCTACCCAAACAAAATAGTAAATTGAGAACTGTGCACTTGTTTGTGCGGAAAGTTCTAAAATGAAATCAGAAAGCCATAGTGGTAGTGGTTTGCCCTTTTGCCCTTATCTAAAAGTTTTATCACTAAGATAGAAATCAACTTTACTAACCCGTCGTATTCGCATGATTTCTCCATCAGCAGAGAGATGCCAATATTTTTTTTTTCTAACAAACACTTCGGAGAGTGGGTACCCTTCCTACATGTTAAGCACATAGCTTACAAAATGGTTAATAAGACCTGGCTTTGATACCAAAAAACTAAATAATATAAACTGGGGAGATACTCACACTATCAGCTAGATTACAACTGCAAATGATGCTAGATGCTAAAATGAGGGACAATTACCTGAAGGGGACTAAATTCTACAGTGTGGCTGGGGAGGGTTTCTCTTGGGAGATGACATATGAGCTGAGATCTAAATGAGAAGGAGCTAGCAATAATAATTATTATTACTACTAAAGTTTACTGAGCACTTGAGTTGTACAAAGGATTAAGCAGATACTTTATAAGAATGACCACACTTGGTCCCACTATTACTATCTTAATTTTACTGATCCGTAACCAACTCTTGGAACCTGCCCAAGATCACACACCTAATATGTGAGCAAATGGGATTTAGACCCAGATTGTCTGGCTGGAGAGCCCATGTTTTCAACTCTTTGCTAAGTGGCCAGATTCTCAGATGAGCCTAACTCCTTGTCTGTCTGTCACCTACTCTCACAGTCCTATCTTAGTGGTTCTGTTCAGAAGGGCCATCTATGAAACAAGAGTCCCAGTACTCCCTTCTCCCCACTACTCCTCCTCTCATCACTTTTCCCCATTCCTCAGGCCTTTGGCTTTATCTCCCCATCTGCCCAGTTCCCTCACTCCTTTTCTTCTCATGCATCTGCTCTTCATTGTCAGGAAGATGACCATGCCCTGACATTTCTTTTGCTGGCTTTAAATCCAAGTTTTTTTGACCTAACTTCTTTAATTTTCATTTTAACCACTCCCTTGTTCACATTTCAAACTCCTTTTTAAAGCTGAAATTAAATGGTAAAACTACCAGCTCTGGGGGAATTAACACATATCCTGTTTCCTATATCAGGTTCCTGAATCCTCCAAGGAAAACCAAACAGGAGTATCAGTTGATGTGATGGCATGCAGAGGCAAGCCCTTGGTGCAGAAATTCTACTGCATGCCTCTTCCCAATCCACACAGTGGCCCTTCCAAAATGGCCTGCCTCAGACCCACCATCTTTTCTCTCACTTCTAGTGTGTAACATAGCTCCTTAAAAAATGAAATTGAAGCTATTATGCAGGACATCCCTTAAATTTCCTTAATGTACCATTTTGAAACTTAACCAATGAATAGTCTGTCCTCCTGTCTAGTCTCTGAGGAAAGGGGATCTTCCCTAGACAAATTAGCCTATCTTTGTAATTTCCTTCCATATACATCAAGGGTTTCATACATCAATTATATCTTCTCTTCCTTGTACTGAACCTCTCTTTTCCTACTGGATCATTCTTCTCTA
Source organism: Mustela nivalis (assembly GCF_964662115.1). Lineage (NCBI taxonomy): Eukaryota > Metazoa > Chordata > Mammalia > Carnivora > Mustelidae > Mustela > Mustela nivalis. The sequence continues at coordinate 21,047,765 of NC_139025.1, forward strand.
CTATTTACATCTTTAAAAAAAAAAAAAATCACAGGATGCCTGGATGGTTCAGTTGGTTAAGCGGCTGCCCTCGGCTCAGGTCATGATCCCAGTGTCCTGGGATCAAGTCCCACATTGGGCTCCTCACTCAGCAGGGAGCCTGTTTCTCCCTCTGCCTCTGCCTGCCACTCTGCCTGTGCTCATGCGCTCTCTCTCTCTTTCTCTCTCTCTGACAAATAAATAAAATCTTAAAAAAATAATAAATCACAGTAATAATTTTTTCTTAATGAAACAAATTGAAGAGGATACAAACAGAAAGATAGTTCATGTTCATGAATTGGAGGAATCAGTATTGTTAAAATGTTTATATTACCCAAAGCAATCTGCAGTTTTCATGCAATCCCTATCAAAATACCAAAAGCATTTTTCACATAACTAGATCAAATAATCCTAAAACTTGTATGGAACCACAAAAGACCCTAATAGTCAAAGCAATCTGAAAAAGAACAAAGCTAGAGGTATCATGATCCCAGATTTCAAGATATACTACAAAGCTAATATAATCATAACAGTACATACTGGCACAGAAATAGGCACACAGATCAACAGAATAGAATAGAGAGTCCAGCAAGAAGCCCACACTTTCATGGTCAATTAATCAATGAAAAACGAGGCAGAAACATGCAACAGGAAGATTCTCTTTAATGGTGTTGGGAAAACAGCACAGCTACATGCAAAAGAATGAAACTGGACCACTTTCTTACACCATAGACAAAAATAAACTCAAAAAGACCTAAGTATGAGATCTGAAACCATAAAATTCCTAAAGAAAATATAAGCAGTAATTTCTTTGACATCAGCCATAAAAACAATTTTTCCAAATACATCTACTTTGGCAAGGAAAACAAAAAGCAAAATTAAACCATTGGGCCTACACCGAAATAAAAAGCTTTTGTACAGTGAAGGAAACCATCAACAAAACAAAAAGGCAACCTACCTAGTGGTAGAATATATTTGCAAATGAGATATCCAATAAGGAATTAATATCCAAAATATATGAAGAACTTAGACAACTCAACATCAAAAACCAATAATCCATAAAAAATGGACAGAAAACCTGAACAAACCTTTTTGCAAAGAAGACATACAAATGGCCAACAGACCATGAAAAAAATGCTCAACATCATTAATCAGCAGGGAAATGCAAATTAAAACCACAATGAGATACCACTTTATACTTGTCAGAATGGCTAAAAAAAACAAACAAACAAAACACACACACACACACAAGAAATTACAAGGTGTTGGTGAAGATGTGGAAGAAAAGGGACATTCATTCACTATTGGAGGGAATGCAAATTGGTGCACCACTGTGAGAAATGGTATGGAGGTTCCTCAAAAATTACAACTAGAATTATCATATTACCCAATAATTCCACAACTTTTTTTTTTTTAGTGAAAACACTAATTCAAAGGGATACATGGACCCCTATGTTTATTGCAGCATTATTTACAATTGCCAAGATACAGAAGCAACCCAAATGTCATTCACAGATAAATAAAGATGTAACACACATGCGCACATGTACACACACAATGGAATATTATTCAGCCATTAAAAAAAGAATGAAATCTTGCTGTTTGCAACAACATGGGTGGACCTACAGGGTATAATGCTAAGTGAAATAAGTCAGTCACAGAAACACAAATACTGCATGATTTCACTCATATGTGGAATTTAAGAAACAGAACAAAGAAAAAAAGAGACAAAAAAAAAGACTTTTTTCCCCAGCTTTTTTTTTTAATTATGTTCAATTAGCCAACATATAGTACATCATTAGTTTTTGGTATACTGTTTAACGATGCATTAGCTGCATATAACACCCAGTGCTCATCACCACACGTGCCCTCCTTAATACTCATCACTCAGTTATCTCATTCGCCCAACCTACTCCCCTTTCTGCAACCCTTAGTTTGGTTCCAGGAGTCTGGAATCTCTCATAGTTGTCTCCCTCGCTGATTTCTTCCTATTCAGTCTTCCCTCCTCCTTCCCCTATGGTCCTCTGTGCTATTCCTTATGTTCCACATAGGAGTGAAACTATACAATAATTGTCTTTCTCTGCTTGACTTATTCCACTTAGCATAATTCTCTTCAGTTCTACCCATGTCAATGCAAATAACAGGTATTCATCCTCACTGATGGCTGAGTAATATCCCATTGTATATAAGAACCACATCATCTTTATCCATTCATCTATTGAAGAGCATCTCACATCTCAGCTCCTTCCATAGTTTGGCTACTGTGGACATTGTGTGCCCCTTCTTTTCACTACATCTGTATCTTTCAGGTAAATAATAGTGCAATTGCTGGGCTGTTGGGTAGCTCTATTTTTAATGTCTTGAGGAACCTCCATACTGTTTTCCAGAGTGTCTGTACCAGCTTGCATTCCCACCAACAGTGTAAGAGGGTTCCCCTTTCTCCACATCCTCACCAACACTTGTTTTTTTCCTATCTTTTTATTTTTCGCCACTAACTGGTGTAAGGTGGTATCTTATTGAGGTTTTGATTTGTATTTCTCTGATGGCTAGTGATGTTGAACATTTTTTCATGTGTCTGTTAGCTATTAGTGTGTCTTCTTTAGAGAAGTGTCTGTTCATGTCTTCTGCCCAGTTACTGACTGGGTTATTTGAAAAAACAGACTCTTAAACACAGAGAATGAACTAGCTATTTTCGGAGAAGGGGGTGAAAGGATGATGAGGGAAATAGATAAAGGGGATTAATAGAACATTTATCTTGATGAGCAATGAGAAATGTATGAAACTACTGAGTAATTGTGTTCACCTGAAACTATTGCAGCACGATGTATTATCTATACTTGAATTTAAAAAAAAAATCACAGAAATAATTTTTTTTAATGAAACAGACAAACAAAAAAAAACCTTATCAATCTGACATGATCGAACCAGTACTCTATACTCTGCTTCCTATTAAGTCAGACTCCTGGAAAGAGAAGTCTACACCTGGTACCCCACAATTTTATTCCTAATTCATTTCCCCATTCATTGGATTTGGTTTTCACACCTATTATACAATTAAAATAGCTCTCATCAAGATATTCAAAGATCCTCTTTAGCCAAATACAATGGACTCTTTAAAAATCTACCCTAGTTTCTTTGTAGCATGTGGCACTGTTGATGGCTCCTTCTGTTTTATAAGTCTTTCTTCTTCCCTGACTTTCATAATACCCCTCTCTTCACTAGTTCTCCTTTTATTCCTGCTCTTTAATCTCCTTTCCTTGGTCTCTCCCACCATTTAGCTTTTAAATACAGATAACAGTCCAAAATTCTAGAATTACACATCATTCTATCTATAAAATATCTTCAGTAGGTAAGAAAGCATGTAGGTAGACAACGATACAAGTAATTTTCAATTCAGAAGCCAGGATGATTTTCTAAACTCCAGACCTTTAAACATTGAATTATATAATGAAGTCCTACATCTGGGAATTCCACAGCTTCTTAATTTTAGCATGTCAAAAAATTGAATTTATCTGATGCCCAACTCCTAACAATTAAGGTAGTTCTACTAATAAAATGGCAGTAATGGCTTTCTCTTCTGAGAACGTATAGAAACGGGAATGGAATTGTATATTTAAATAGCGAGCCAAGTTTGAAGTAACTGCTGTAGGAAAAGAGAAAATGAACAAGAGATAAATGTTTAAAAGCTAACAAACAGAAAAAAGGTCACAGTTAGATAGTCTCAAATTTATAATAGACTCAAACATACAAAATTCTCTGAATATCCCTAACAAGCTCTTGAACCCAGGAGGAAAATAAGTTCAGCATTATTTATTCTTCTATAATTACAGAACAACAAGAATAGGCACATGATTAACATATGCAAGCCCCAGAGCTTAAGCACATAAATTTCATTGTTCTCACATTTTAAAAATTACAAACTTTCATATTAACATATTTCATACAATAACTCACTTAGAAGAATACTTGAAAACATCATGGCATTAATTGGGTATGTAAGTATAAATGAATAGAAAAGGATGTGGTTCTAATTGTAAATAATTGTGGTTCTTACTACTGATGGGAAAATAGGATTGAATTTGAACTGGATGAACCCTGCCTCTAACTACTCTGAATCTGGAAACCGCTGCCACTGATTTGCTCCCATCAGTCTGTCTGCATTATGCTTCAGGTAAAACCTGTCATAGAACTCCTGTCTATATTCATTCCTTGGCAGGTCCTGTTCAGCCACAGTTTTGATGTTGTCTTTAATCCATCTTCCTCAAATAACAAATCAGAATAATCTAATTGTAACAAACATTTCTGCCCCATCAATCAAGAGAGTATTTTACAGAACCCTCACAACAATCCTTCACATACGCACACATCTATAGAGAGCACACAAGTAAACAAACACATCATTAATCCATGGATAAATGCTTTTAGGGTGGGCAGATATACCAAATACTAGTATCTTCCTATGTACTACATGAAATGTAAATAAAAGGCAATTTTCTTATTTATTCCATTAGGATGATTTCCAATTCTGTTATTACTACCATACATTCCTGGCAGCCTCTTCTACCCTAAAGAACATTTTATAGTTAAACTGTGTGAAATTATTTCAGCCACTAGAGCAGAGTTGTTAAATTTCATATCGTTTAATCAAGTCTATTACTTATTTCTCACTATGTAAGTACTGTCAAAGACAGGAACTATCCAAAAACACAGAATTTTTTTTTTTTTTCCCCACTAAGAATTGTTTCCAGTTATATGGGAGAAAAAACTTTGGTTCCTACTGGGAACATTTTATATTCTATAGCTGGGCCTGAGAATTAAACCAACACAAGACAGATTAACAGGGAAAAAGCACGCAGATTTTATTTAATATTTTTACATAGACATAGGAGCCTTTGTTCGGAAAATGAAGACCCTACAAAGTGGTTGGGATCAAGAGCTTCTACGCTTTTTTAAACATAGAATTTGTGGGGAAATGACAAGAAAAAGGAAAAGGGATCTAATAAGCTTCGAGGGGTAATAAACTGTGGGAAAGTGGCTAGGAATTATATGGGGGGAATCTAACTGAAGATTGGGGTTATTTTAGGTTCCTTTGTACATATCCACTTTGGAATCAACTCCCAATCTCCAGAGATTAAAAAAGGTTTTATTCCTGGTAGAGGGAGTGTACCTTCCTCATGGGAAATATTATGACCTTCTTTAGGTAGGAAAAGAGGTCAGAGTACCTTTTCTGCATCTACTATTTCTCAAGTGCCTTCAGCTCACAATAATCAATATGCCAAAGTAGAACATTTGGGGATGCTACGTTCTGATCCCTTTCACAGCACCTTACCAAAGATTTATAAACACTCCAACTCAATCTAAAACTATATACATTTCTCTTTCATCTCTTTCTCCTTATTTAGGTGGGAAAAAAATGTTAATAAGCAGTTGTGTCAAGGGTCTCAGGTTTGCTGATAACTAGAAGGATTCCCCGGATTCAGCATATAGTCATACTTATGTTGAGATTTATTAGCCTGAGAAGATACAAGGCAAAATCAGCAAAGGGATGAGAACATGGGGTGGAGTCCAGTGGAACCGGGGCACAAGCTTCCAGGAGTTCTCTCCCTGCAGTCAGAGGGTACACTCAATTCTTCCAGCACTGAATTCTGACAACGTGTGTGAGGTACTTGCTACCAGGGAAACTCATTAGAAACTCAGTGCTCAAAGTTTTCATTAGAAGCTAGTCACTTAGCTACTGTCTGCCTAGTATGGGCCAAAATCCAGACCACCAGAAGGAAAGCAGTTGTTCAGCACAAACCACACTCTTTGTAAAAAAGGTCTAAGCACCGTGAGCTACACCTTATCATTTAAGGAAAGTTTCTTACTTGATTATTATTAAAGTTCCCAGATGCCAAACAAGGGCCTATTTTGGAAGCTGACCTAAGGAAAGAGTCTCTCTACTTTGTTAACTCCCTTCTTTCCAGTAGTAAAATGGCCAAGGAACAGACAGAAAGAAAAAGAATCTATTAAAGAATGCATTATAGCTGCATTTAGAAGATGATAGAACTTTCTTCCTTTAAAATTGATTGGCCTTGGCTACCAATGGCTTCCTTTTTAATTACTGCAGTGTTTGCATTCAAATTATAACTACAGACAGCCCACTCACATGAATAAGGCATTAAAATGAAAATAGAAAATGAAAAAGAGATACTCTATTTTAAAAATTAGTATGGATAGGAACCATCATAAATTCTAGCTTTAACTGTTCAAACATCTAAGATCATAATTTCACATATGTGGATTACAAAATAAATATTTACCAACTTGAAATTACCAAAGTGGAAAAACTGGACTAGCTAGGAGAATAATGGAATAAATTTATAGAAGTAAGAAACCAGTTCCATCTAGTATATGAGGATCTTCCTACCTGCCTTCTTTTTATTTCTCATATTCTTGAAGAATTACTAAACCTACTTTGAAACAATTTCCATTAAAAGACAAAAAGCAGACTACTATGTAGGTAACAACAATGATTATTTGTTCACTGATATCACTAACATACAGTGTAGCACAATTTTTCCAGTACTCTTATTTGATAGTCAATGCATACAAAGGATTGGGCACCTTAGGGAATATTTAAAAATGAAAACTTCATCCCAAATAAGGGTCTCAGAATATTTATTTTAAATAAACATTTTCATCTAGTATTATGTACTTTGTGTGAGACCTTTAAGGGTAATGAGAAAAGAGCCACACTTTAATGACTCAAAAACAACATCCTAGGGAAATAGTAGCATATCTGGGAAAGAACACGAATCACAGACTTGAGATCAAATCCCAGCTCTGTCACTCTATGACCTTAGGAGAAGTGTTTACCATCTGTGAGCCAAGGCAACTAAATTTATAAAGAGGACTCAATAACATCTACATATCAGAAGAATGATCACCTACACAAAATCAGTTGGATAAACATCTGGAAGACTCATTGATTGGCATACTTTACAAACTCAACAATGCAAACTCAAAGGTTTATTGCTAACTAGAAACAACATTAAAATTAGAGAGGTAGGCACCTTGGCCGCCCAGCCAGTTAAGTGGTTGTGTCTGCCTTCAGCTCAGGTCTTCCTCCCAGGGTCCTGGGATCAAGCCCTGCGTTGGCTCCCCACTCAGTAGGAATCTGCTTCTCTGTCTCCCTCTCCCCTCAGTACTACTTGTGCATGTTTTCTTTCTCTCAAATAAATAAATAAATCTTTCCAAAAAAATTAGAGAGTTAATCCAAGACCTGTATTATAAATATGAGGAAATTGAGGGACAAGGAGATAATCAATCCAAGTTAAGGGAAGTAGTTTACAGCAGAGAGCCACAGATCCCCAATAGTCAAACTAATATTCATTCCACTTCACTGTATTACTGACTTGGATACTAGCCAAACAACCTCTTAAATAATTAAGTAAGCTACCATGTTCTTTCCTGAGATAGGAGGAAATCCTAAATAGGAATTACACAATCTCTGAGGCATGGATGTTTCTGCAACATTTTTTAAACTGAGAGGAAAAAAAAAAAATCACAGAATAGAAGTGACTTGGTTAAACAAAATCAGGCATAGAATAGTTTTCCCCTTCTATATTTAAGACACTGGCTAGGCACTGAGGAAAGTATTAGATGAGAAACACTGGTTAGGACAAATATGATCAAGCAGGAGGGAAGAGACATCACCGTTAGATAGCAAAGCAGAAACAGAATTTAAGTTAGTAAATTTAAGAGAAACTACTCTGATCATCAAGAACTCATAAAGAAAGGCACATAAAATAAGGAGACAATGAGCAAACTCACGTGTGAAGAAGAGAAAAGATTGGGTCACTGATAAAGGACAGGCATTTAAGACCAACAGTAGCACTGACTAGAGCCACAGACTGGGCCATCAGGGCTATTCAAGAAGAGTAAAAGTTCAAGAGGGCCAAAAAGAGATTAAAAAGGAAGGTCAGAAACCAGGTTGGGAGAATGCTGAAATCCAGTTTAAGCTTTCAAAAGTTTCTCAGCAAGGGAATAACGTGATCAGATATGTGCTCGAGAAAGATTAATCACCAAAGGACATTATACTAACACTAGGATATTAAAATATTATAGCAACATTAAAAATAATTGAAGATCATCTTTTTAAAAGCAGGAATGGACTTTTAGAACCAATTTTTTCTCATCTGAATTCAATCTCAGCAATCAAATTCAATCGAGCTTGCTTATAATAGATAAGAACCATCTATAGCATTCAAGAGAATAGGGGGAGAAAAAGAAAAAGAAAAACACCACTTGTCAGTCTCATTCTTTCTGAGGAAAATACAGGTATGTTTCCATTTAATCAAATAAATATTTACCGCACTCAGCAACAACCAAGCTGCTAGAGACACAAAAAGATGAGTAAGAAAGCATGGTTCTACATTCTACTGCTACAGAGAACCATATAGTGTGGTTAGGCAGACACCTAACAGTTATTTTAAATAAATGTGATACATATGAGCAATTTTTCTCTCCTGTATTTCAAATTCTGCCTCTTTTCCCAATTTATGCTACCTAATCTATACTTAGATTTCATTCTTCGGTGTCTTCATCTGTCCTTATCTTTATATAACATTTTCTAACAACGATTCTTTGTCAAAAAGAAAAGAGCCCTGAGCTAACACCATTAGGTGATGGCTAAGGGAACAAAAAGAAGATAATTCACAGTTGCTAGTGAAAGTAATAAAGACAAAGAGCAAACATGGGGGGGTGGGCAGGAGGGGAGAGGCAAAAACATAGCTAGAGAGAAAATGAATGCCTATGCCAGCCAATCTCAGAACTCAAACAACAGCCAACACCAATAAAGCAAGAGTATGCACAGCACTCTTGTCCTCTGTTTCCCTTTGGTGCCTTCTTTCATGATGAAAGCGCTCATAACATTGGTGTTGTCGGGGGAAATGTGGTTGAGAGGAGAATGGGGAAGAAGGAAAAGATTAACTAGAGAATCTGATCAAATAGACAGCTCTCCCAAAAAGTCTTTTGGTGAGAATTTCAAATAACTTGATTCTGCAATATTTGAAAAAGAATTATCCCAAATTAGGGGCAAGCCAAATGGAAGTAAAGTCATTTGTACATTTCTTTTAATTTTTATAATTGCTAGTCTTTGAGTTTTAGATACATCAAATATATGGTATAACAGAAATATGAAGACGCACACATCACACAATTTTTGGTGTGATGTTTACTCACACTAGAGTAAACATATATATCGTAAAATTATGTGTTTGTATTATACTCATTTTATCAAAAATTAAAAAACAAGTTTAAATATTAATTATTATGAAGATTAAGAGTTTTTATAGCTTGCAATGATGACAAGTTTATTTTAAGAACAAATGTTCTAATTCCCAAGTCTCCTGGGTTGGAAATACCATGCTTAATTATAAAGTTTCTCATATGAACACATACAAACTACAATAGAATGATGTGTTTTACAACATAGTTTCTAGAAACCCAGCACAGTGAAAGTAGCAACTACCCTATCAAAATGATACACTGAAACAAAAAAGATATTTAAAGTATAGGCAAATATAAAGCTCAATTCTTTATAAGGACAAAAATGGTGACATTAAAGTTAATAATTAACAAACACGCCTCAAGGAGAACACCCTTCAAAACAGAATTCAATTAATTATCTTAACACTGACTCTGAACAAAGATAAGACTAATTCCAGCCCAAAATATGACTTCCTTAAAGCAGACACAAGATGCAAACACTAACTGAACAAGGATATTATATCCAAAATGAGATGCAAATATCGCAGCAAGAGGATTGATTCAAGAGCAAAAAAAAAAAAAAATTAAAATTTTATTTATACTTTTTGTATTTATTAAAATTAAACTCTTTTCCAGCATGCTGGAACATTTTAGGTTCCATGTGACAAGTTAATTGACGTGTATAGATGATTTACTTTTAAGTAAGCTAAAATGGACAGGAAGCTTTAAAAACAAAAACCTGTAAATAAACTACACATTGAGGGGTACCTGAGTGGTGCAGTTGTTTAAGTGTCTGATGCTTAGTTTCAGCTCAGGTTGCAATCTCAGGGTCATGAGATGGAGCCCCATATTGAGCTCTGTGCTCAGTGCAGTCTACTTAAGATGCTTTCTCCCTCTGCCCCTCCTCCCCATGCTCACTCTCTCAAGTAAATCTTAAAAAAACAAAAACAAAAAACAAACAAACAAAGAAACTACACATTGAATATAACATTACCAGTGTATGGATAGGTATTTGTAAATGTGACATGAGGATTAACGTGAATTCAACTAGCATTCACAGAGTGCCAACTATGGACACAAGGCTAGGCTCAAGGGCTATGAAAAATACAAGGCAAGGTCATGTTTCTCAGCTAAAAGAAAACCTGATTACTGCCACTGTGGTTTATGACGTGACTAACAGCAGTCAGCCCCCATCCCTACAATATACTCTCCTATTCCATAGAGGCTACAAAACTCAATGTTTAGCACTCACTTAAGCTAGGTTGGGGATGGGGGATGGCAAATTAGACTCAATACAGAAAGAATTAGAATGTAGAAATGAGGTAGAGACAACATAACTGCTAATGTGGCTCTTTGCTACTGGCCAGCAAGGTCTTAGAGACAAGATTTATTTTGTTCCACAGTGAATATTCCCTTATGAATATCCCCCTTTGTGCTATCCCTTTTTGGAAGCCTAAGCAAGGCCACATCCACCAGTATTATTATAAACAACTATTACATAAAACACCTAGAGCAGTTCTCTTTCCCACACTAACCCTAATTGATGTTATAAAGTTTTGCTTGTACTGTGTAAACAAAAGAACAGATTTAATAGGATTTCACCTGAAATTCTCAGCCTCTCAATTAAGCCATGCCCCATTCACCTCTATTGGGACATTAGCCTGACATATTCTTGCATGTTTTGATAGACTCATTCATTTCTGTATAATTTAGGTGTTTTATGAACTGATAGTGAGAGGACAACTAATCAATTTTCCACAGTCAGGAGAATTAAGGGAAGTCTCTGAATAAAAGAACTCAAACCAAGCAAAACAAGCATGGTAGATAATACAGGCACAGGAAGCTAGACTGGGTCAACACTCGTTGGGATTTCACTATTTAAAACTTTTTAAAGTCATGATTGGTGGACAGTAGAATATACACTTAAAATCTGGGAATCAATTTTTCTTAACTCAAGCAAAATATCTATTAATAATCTTTAAAAACTGATTCAAACCCTTTTATGAGTTAGGGACCAGCCACAAAATATCAGGGGCTACTGTAGTAGTCATGTCACAAATAATTCTTCCTTTACAAAAAGAATCTTCTGTCTTTTCTAGACTTCTAATTTGACTACGTACACTATTATCATTTTCTCTTTGCCAAATGAAGCAGGGACACATAAAAAGACATTAATCCCAAATAACAGGTTGCTCGGTCTTTCTCAGTGATTAAAAATAATTATTTCTCCACAAATCCTAGGAGAACATATCTGCTTCATACAACTAGAGTTTCCTTGTACTTTTTAATGAAACATGATACTAAGCTTAAGCAAAGTACAGAAAATAATGTTCAATTAATTAAATACATTCATCTCTTTGTGAAGAAATAAAATATTAACTTCTGTTTCATTAACCATGATGTTCACTACATGAAACATTTTAAATACACATTTCTTCAGAGTGTTCAACTTATTACACAGGGGACACATAATTAAAATCTAGGCCCCAGCAATACACTGGGGAAATTCTGACCCCGGCATACATCTCTCAAGTACATTTGTGTCTTCTTCATTTTTCTCACACTCTATTAGACCAATAATTTTAACTCTGCAACTCTAATGTTTAAACTAAAGTAGGCACTTTGGGAGAAGAAAATTTGAATATAGATAGGATAAAACCATTCTTCTTTCAGAAGGTTGGTATTTGGAACTGCTTTTGATTGAGGTGCAACAACCTCTGATTAACACATTTGCTATGAAATGCAATAGGACAAAGCAGTTATCAATAAAAGACAGACACCTGTGTCTTACCGGTATTGATTTGACCCCTGAGAGGACCAAGATAAAGTACACAGTTCAACTAAAGAAATATGTCATCTCTAATTACATTACATATAGTGAAAAGAACTTAAATGTAATCTAACACTTAATATTATTGCTCTACATCATTAGAGAGTATTACAGTTTACTGGAAACAGATCAGACACATTATTGTACATGATACAATAGCACTGTGTACCTGAGAGAAATCAACTTTTCTTGATTTCTCAATTTTGATTTCTTGAGAGAAATCGAAGCTAAGGAAGCCTAAATGAGATAAAAGAGTCCTATTTTCTTTTTTTTTTTTTTTAAGTAAATACAGTTTCAAACAAAAATAACAATCCCCTGAGATTCCAACCCCACATCCATTAGGATGGCTACCATTAAAAAAACCAAAAGCCAAGTAACAACAACAAAAGCAACACAAGTATTGATGAGGATGTGGAGAACCTGGAACCCTTGCACATCGTTGGTAGGAATATAAAATGGTATAGCCACTGTGGAAAAAAGTATGGTGGTCCCTCACAAGATTACACACAGAATTACCTCATGATCTACTAATTCTATTTTGGGATATGTACCCTCAAAAATTGGAAGCAGAGTCTCAAAGAGATATTTATATATTCATGTTCATAACAGTATTATTCACTGTGGAAGCTAAAATGTGGAAACAACCCAAGTCTCCATCAACTGATGCATGGATAAGCAAAATGTGGTATATACATAGAATGGAATATTATTCAGCCTTGAAAAAAAGGAAATTCTGTAATATACTGCAGAACAGATGAACTTGGAGGACATGATTTTAAGCGAAGTAAGCCAAGCACAAAAAGACAAATACTGTATGATTCCACTTATATGAGGTACTCAGAGTAATCAAACTCATAAAGACGAAGTCTAATAGTTATAACGCTAGTTGCCAGAAATGGGGAGGGAGTTATTAACTGATACGGAGTTTCAGTGGGTATAAGATTGGATGATTATACAATGTAAATTTATTTACTACCACCAAACTGTACATTTAAAAATGGTTAAGATGGTAATTTTTTTGATTTGTATATTTTACTGCAATTTTAAAAAAAAAAGAAAAATAATATACCCTTTTTTGACTCCAGTGGATTTCCTAGGAAGGACTGGCTATGACAGATGTTTCTTTAATCAGTTCTTGACAGAATCCAAGACTACCACACTCCCACCATACAGTCTGTCGCACTCAGACCAAGTAAGATCAGCGTACTTTCCATACCAACAGGAATTCAAGACATGGCTCCTAATCCAATTTCATAGCGTCCAATCACATTCCCACCTGTTAAGTTTCACCTGTATTTAAGTAAAATTAAAAAGTCACACTGACCTCATTTCAAGTGCTCTAGGACTACAGATGGCTAATATGTTGAACAGCACGGATATAAAACATCTCTATCGTTGTTGAAAGTGCTACTGGACAATGCTAATCTAAGGCAACCATTGATTCATATCAACATGACTTGATATTCTTTACAATTTTTCTTCCCCTTTGTATAGGTAGAGCTCCTTTCTTGTTCTTAATGTTGATTATATAATCTTTCAAAAAAATAAATTGCATGAATTTTACCTAAGAGTGAAAAAATTCTATTTTTTCTCAAATATCAATACTTAGGACATATATTTTGTGGATACAATATCACTGAACATGATTCAATGGCTTGGTTTTAGTTTAGATCTAATCAAAGTTCATTTTATTTTGATATTTGGTTTCAATTATTATCTTAGCTGAATCACACCTGGCCTGTTAATGTTAATAATTTACCTAGAGATTGTGTGGATTTTTTAAAATATCAATTGGAAATAAAGACAACATTATTAATTCCCTTCCAAACAGATACTTTTCCTTTTCCTTGAATTACTGCCTAGACAATTACCCCTATTACATTGTTGAATAGAAGGGAAGTGTCTGCTGCATTTCCAATCAGTACTTGACTATTAAGTACAGCGTGTACTATAGGTTTTTAGTAGATACTCTTCGGTATCAGGAAATTTCCCTCTCTTCCTTTTTACTAAAAGTTTAACTCTTTTTACTAAAAGAATTTTAGTAAATTTTTAATTACTAATTAACGGATGTTGAACTTTCATAAATACATTATCTCTATGCATTGAGACACTAATATAATTTTCTGTTATACTGACTACAAGTGTTAAAACAACCGGGCACTGCTATAATGAACTGAATATATAGGAATAATACATAACCACGATATCAGTCTTCTGTTCCATATATAATCTGTGAATATCTTCCCCCAGTGTAGCTTGTTCTTTTAATTTTCCTAATGCAGCCAAATGCAAGAAAAAAATTTTTAATTTTTTTCAAGTCTGATTTATAATAGTTTCATTTATGATTCATGCTTTTGGTGTCCTAGGAGGAATCTTTGTTTACCCAGTGTTGTAAGTCATAATACAGTCATAGTAAGTACACAGTAAGTCAAGTAAGACTTCTTTTGGAAGGTTCTGCTGTTGTTGTTGTTGTTGAGTAAGCTCTACACCAAACGTGGGGCTTGAACTCAAAACCCTGAGATCAAGAGTTCTATGCTCTATTGACTGAGCCAACCAGGTGCCCCTGGTAGTAATTCTTTTAACTGTTTCACTTTCTTCCTCAGTATTAGTTATATACCTATTACTCTTCTTCTAGTAGTTACCATAGAGATTACTATATGCATCCTTCACTTACTAGTATATGAAGTAGATTACTAATTTTACAGCACCCTTCAATGAGAATCAAAGACCCATTAGAGGGGCCATCATCCCCCAGATGAGTGGATGGAAGCTCTATTCCAAATAGACACAGTCAAAGTCAAAGGACTGAGGCTCCCTTTTCCCAACCAGTCCCCCCCCCCACTGGGCAGAAGGGATCACAGACTTAGATTGCTCCTGTCCCAGTTATCTCATACAATGAAGATTCCACATAGAAGGGGCTAGCTGAGAGATCATGATTACCAACCCACTCAGCATCACACCTGAAGAGCTGGGGTATCACCCCAGAGGGAAGCAAGCTATAGTCCCTCAATCCAGCTCCAGTACAGTGACACAGAGGGTCTATTAAGAGGAAGGGGGACAGGTGCCTGGGTGGATCAGTGGGTTGGGGCCTCTGCATTCGGCTCAGGTCATGATCCCAGGATTCTGGGATCAAACCCCACATCAGACTCTCAGCTCAGCGGGGAGCCTGCTTCCTTCTCTCTCTCTTTGCCTGCCTCGCTGCCTGCTTGTAATCTCTGTCTGTCAAATAAATAAATAAAATCTTAAAAAAAAAAAAAAAACAGAGGAAGACATAAGTTATATAAACAGAGAACCGACAGTTTTGACTAAGGGGACTGACTTTATTTGTAACAGAACATAAAAAAATTACAGTCTAAGGATGATATCAAAAAATAATAATAAAGACAGCTCAGAAGAACATTCTTGGAGTCAGAAAATGCTCCCAAACACTGGCAACATCATACTCTTACAAAGAAGCCCATCTTGAACTGCATCGGACTGTGGTACAATTTATATCCCAGTGAACATAAGGAAGGAAGGAAGGAAGGAAGGAAGGAAGGAAGGAAGGAAGGAAGGAGCAAGCACTCAGCAATTAATGGAGAGGATAAAATCTATGTGGGATATCAACAGAGTCAGACTAGACAGAAGTTTAATCGGGAGATCAGGGAACTAGAGAGTGAAAGAGAGCCCAGCTAAAACCACAATCATCCCTGCTGGTCATGGAGACTCTGCACATACTCAAGGCTGCACCCTCTGAGAAACAACATCAGAAAATGCACACTGCAGGGAAAATAAGTTCCACTGAGCTACTCCAGTCAATTTGCTAAACTAACAGAAAAGCAAATAATAACAGCAAACCACAGAAGGTATAGAGTTCGTATCCAGACTAAATACATTACATAAAATTCAAATTCAACAAAACCCAGTAGACACGAAAAGAAATTTTAAAAGTGTGACCTATTCAAAGAAAAAAAAAGAAAAAAAGACAATCGAAACTCCCTTTGAGGGGGACCAGATTCTGAACTTAAAATTTTGTTAAAAGTTACTGCAAGTGTGCTCAAAGAGCTAAAGGAAACCATTTTTTTAAATGAAAGGTATCTATGATGACAATATCATAAAGACAGCAATAAAAAGACAAAATTTTTTAAAAATGGAAATTATGAAATTGAAAAGTCCGGTAAGTTTAATGAAAAATTCACTTGAAAGGCTCAATAGATTTGAGCTGGCAAAAATAATAATAAAAATAATGAATTTTTTTTAAAAAACCAAAAACATTTTTTTAAAGATTTATTATATGAGAGAGAGGGCATGTGAGGGAGAGGGGTAAAGGGAGAGAGAGAATCTCAAGCAGACTCCCTGCTGAGCAAGGACCCCCCCCCCAACACACACACACCAACCACACACACACACACACACACACACACACACACACACAAACAGGGATAGACCTCATAACTCTGAGATCATGACCTGAGCTGAAATCAAGAGTTGGACGCTTAACCAACTGAGTCACCCAAGTGCCCCCCCCAAATGCAAAAACATAAAGATAAATCAGTGGTGATTATGCCATCTGAAAAAGAGAGAGAAAAAAGAATACAAATGAACAGAGCCTCAAAGAAATGTGGAATGCTAACATACCTGCAGTAGAAATACTAGTTGTAATGGAGAGAAAGAAACAAAAAATACAGGAAAAAAATGATGGCTAAAAGTTTCCAAATTTGAAAAAAACATTAAGCTATATTGATGAACTACAAGTAGGATAAATACAAAAACCTTCACCCAAATATATCGGAGTCTAACCTGAAGGCAAAAACAATAAGAAAATCTGGAAAGCAGCAAAAGAAAAGTGGCCCATCATGAATGAAGAATCCAACAGGATCAAAAATTGACTTCTCATGAGAAACAAGGAAGAACAAAACCAGTAGGATGGCATAATCAAAGTGTGAAGAAAATCAACTAAAATCTTATATCCAGCAAAATTATCTTTTTTTTTTTTTTAATGAGGTGCAATAAAGACATTTCAGGCCAACTTTTTTGTAGAATGTATTGCTAGCAAACCAGCCTTACAAGAAATATTCAAGAAGTTTTTCAGGTTGAAAGCAATTGATATTCAATAGTAATTCAAATCAACACATATAAAGAAAGAGTGCCAGGAGAGTCAAGTGATTCCACCCCCATGGTCACAGATGACCGTACCAATGATTTGATACTGAACCCAAAATAGCGATGGCTCAAGTTTTCTTATCTTTGTGATCTAAAGAGTCTCAATGACCGCATCAGTTTGGTAACAGGTATGGAATCTGTTTTGTCCATGAAACCCAAAGGGCAGCTGTCAAGATAGTTTCTCGCCTCCCTACATTAAACCACCCATTTGAGTGTGTTCCAGTTTCTTGTAACCTAGAAGGAACAAACAATTATAACTGGACAATGTGATGTAGTAAGTCTATAAAAGTATAAAACCATTGTTTGGATTTTCAATCACCAAATACCAATTTCTATTTAAAGGTATTTCTGCTGCTTTTTGTCTTTTGATGACTCTTTGTCCTCAGAGGATGGGGGCCATCTTGGTACAGTAGGGATGGGTGCTCCTCATGCCCACTTCCTAAGGTTCGGACTCCCCATACCCCTGTTCCCCATTTTAAGTCTCACTATGATTCATGCCCATCCTGGCTTTTCTTTTCTTTCTTTTTTTTTTTTTTAATTTCTTTTCAGTGTTCCAGAATTCACTGTTTATGCACCATACCCAGTGCTCCATGCAATACGTGCTTGAAGTGAAACTTCAGTGCTAAATGTGAGTTCAATGATTATGACTTCACTGCGGGCAATGAATATTGCTTTCATTTGTGTACCCCTGGATTCCAGCACCAGACTCAATACCTAATAGACTCTTAATCAAACTTTATTGAATGAAAGACTAAATAAATTGGGTTTTTCTTGCCAATTAGAAGATAGAAAAACAGATCATTAGACCAGAAACCAAAACCAAACCACATATTAAGTTATATAACCTAAGCATACATATGGATGGAAGTCTCATAAAATCCTTCGAGGAATAAGCAAAAAAATGTATCTAATTTTTTATTAAACCCTACCTACCTATCCAGCTCTTAATAAAAGTTACTATATATTTTGGTTCTCAGATTTCTATTCTGTTTATAATGTCCTGTTCTCTGCTAGAATTAACTATCTTATTATCTTATTTCTTAACATATTAATGATCCATGGTTTTTTTTATTTTTTTATTTTTTATAAACATATATTTTTATCCCCAGGGGTACAGGTCTGTGAATTGCCAGGTTTACACACTTCACAGCACTCACCAAAACACATACCCTCCCCAATGTCCATAACCCCACACCCCTTCGCCCAACCCCCCTCTCCCCAGCAACCCTCAGTTTGTTTTGTGAGATTAAGAGTCACTTATGCTTTGTCTCCCTCCCAATCCCATCTTGTTTCATTTATTCTTCTCCTACCCACTTAAGCCCCCATGTTGCATCACTCCATATCACTCAGCATCAGGGAAATACAAATCAAAACCACAATGAGATATCACCTCACACCAGTCACAATGGCTAAAATCAACAAGTCAGGAAATGACGATGCTAGCGAGGATGCGGAGAAAGGGGAACCCTCCTACACTGTTGGTAGGAATGCAAGCTGGTGCGACCACTCTGGAAAACAGCATGGAGGTTCCTCAGAATGTTGAAAATAGAACTGCCCTATGACCCAGCAATTGCACTACTGGGTATTTACCCTAAAGATACAAACGTAGTGATCCAAAGGGGCACGTGCACCCGAATGTTTATAACAGCAATGTCCACAATAGCCAAACTATGGAAAGAACCTAGATGTCCATCAACAGATGAATGGATAAAGAATATGTGGTATATATACACAATGGAATACTATGCAGCCATCAAAAGAAATGAAATCTTGCCATTTACGACAACATGGACGGAACTAGAGAGTATCATGCTTAGTGAAATAAGTCAAGCAGAGAAAGACAACTATCATATGATCTCCCTGATATAAGGAAGTAATGATCCATGTTTTAAAGGTGATTTCTGTTGACGCCAACATCTGAAGAGTCTATATGCCTATTTCTATTTCTCGCTTGGATCTTGTATTTTAGTAATGGGTTTTCTTGATAGGACTGCTAAGTTTTAATCAAATGCTAAACACTGTATGACAAATTACAGAAATAATGAGGGCTCTGGAGGATAATGCCATCCTCCAGATGGGCAGTTAGGGTAGGGACGAATAATGTCACAGCAGATTCCAAACTATGTTACAGGTTTTGTGACTGTTGGTACATTTCTAGCTTACCCAGACTCCTAAGGATTAGCCCTTCGGGTATCCCAACTGGAAGTATGTGATGATTAGCACGGCCCTTCTTCTTAAATACATGACTCCTCCTGTCCTTATACCCTGGTAACTCTCTGGTAACGCCAAACATATTTTTAAAAATATATGTCTTACCCAGGTTTTTCTAGTTTTTCTCAGTAGAAAGTTTATTCTGCAACAAGCTAATCCACCATTAATAAAGACAGAAACTGTTCACTAATCAGAATTGCCAAAGTTTACCTAATTTGTTAATCTTCACTAAGGGAGAGCAAACTATAGCCTAACAACATCATAGGTTCCCCCCAAATAAGTACTGTATCACATAAACTCACACTTCACACAAGGAAAGTAATAGAAATTAAATGTGTTTAATACATATGAAAAAAATTGCCAACACTGACCTTTGCTTATGTTAGCCATATGTTACTTACTAAAACCTTTTTTTTGCAAAGATAATTTATACCATTTGAACATTTAAGAGTATAACAGGCGCACTGTTTTCATTAATGCTGAATATAATCTTATAGAAAGCTGCCTGAAAACAAAAATCTAAAACACAATTTAAAACTTCACTTAAAATGATAAGGCTATCAAATTAAAATCACTGTAAAAGTAACTATAAAGGCTATAGAAATAATGCATGAACAATTAAAATGTGTATTACAAAGTCTACTTTATATCCATTTAACAGCATTTGTAGTGGTCAAGAAATGAACAACTATGAATTATTAAGATTCTACAAAAAATATTACCTCATTTGTTACATATCACCTATTTTTCCATAGCAAGTCCTTGAATAGTTATTCCCAAAGGCATGTTATCTTTATTATTGCTTTTAACATCAAATCTATCTATAATTAACATAAGTTATCAGCACTTCATTGTTCTGTGAAGAAGGTAGTTTCTCCCTCTTCCCCACCCCAACTTCATGCACGTGAAAATGGACACGTGCACACACATACCACAGAGATACACAAACGCCTACATGCTCAATTTACACATAAAACACGAGGCAAAAATTATCATGACTTCAGAAAATAAAGAATTTGAAAATTTACACTTTTATTCCTGAATTATTTCCTTAATGACCCTACTAAATAGTAAATCTTGGTGATGTCTTAAAGGAAAATTTAAAATATTTGGTCCACTTCTACTTTCTGGTTTGATGAAAATACTCATGCAACTCTCAGTTACAAAAAATAGAAGAGCTGCCTTTCTTCACAACTCCAATATTTCCATATAGATGAATGATTTGAGAACTAAATCATCTTCAAAGTGTAAAAGTTTACCTCGTTTTACATGTAAGGCATGTCTGCCAGTAGTCATCTTCATGAAGAACTTGGAGCATAGAGCCTCTGTGTGTCTGTTAATTTGATTGGTAACAGAGGCAGACCTCATCTCCCTAGGTTCAACAGTTTTAGCCTGCCTATACGGTTTTGCTGCCAATATTATTTTTCTTTATAATCTGTGTATTAAAAATTACTTAGTACTCAGTACATTATTTTACAACAAGAACTTGAATAAGAAATAAATTATCAAGATAAAAAAGAACAACAGAAAATTACAAACAGGGCAATTAAGGTCTCTAAGAAGGACTTTAAAATAGTATTGAAGGGGGCATTATTACAGAGCAAAGCATCCAGCTTTATATAAGAAATGCAAGAATCAAGAGTTTATCTTAAAAGCATGTTAAAAGGAACAACCTTCCTTCTGTTCCTGAAGCACTAATCATCAAGAAGAAAAGTTATTATTGATTATCATTTCTGTTTTCCACTACCCTCTTTTTGAAAGTAAATTATGGCATTACAGTTCCAAGTTTCTGCTAATGAATAATCATGTCAGTTGTCACTCAATTATCACTTTCAACATTTAATCTAAATTATGTACAGCACCTTGTTTTTTTTTCTTTCTTTGAAGTTCCTCATTGAATTTAAAAGTCAAATTTTTTTCTTCAAGAAAAGTAAGTTGATGGAAGATGGAGGCTGAGATTAAATCAGGGGGAATCATTGATCAAGGATACTTGGAATTCTTATGAATACAAATAGCCTATCAAGGTTAATGAGGTTCAACTCAAGTTTAGAAAAAGAAAAAAACTGTACTTAGTATTTCCTATGCATATACAGATTTAGGGTTTTAGGTACAATTTGAAAGGTAAATTATGCAAACCCAAACTCAGCTTTCATTCTGCTTTTTTACAAGCTCTTTTCACTGTTTTTCTCCAGTGTAAAACAACTGCTTAAAATATATAGTCTGGATCAACAAAAACTAAGGCAATTAGTGAGAAAGAGCAAAGGTCCCCTTGAATGCTGACAGACAAGTCTTCCAGAAATTAATGTGCTTTAAAGAATGGCCAGACAACAAAAGTTAGCTTTGAAAAATAACCATAAAAAGTGTTCTACAATCTACTACTTCAGTCAACAAATACTAATTGAGTCCTAATATGGGTAAGACACTGTCAATGGACACAAAGAAATACAGAGATAAGACCTGGTTCTTAACACATACTCATTTATGACCTGAAAAAGGATATATGTATTTAATTCATAAGTGGCTTCCAGAATGCCACAAGTCTGAATTACAACATCAGTGCATACTGGTAAAGGGCCCAGAGCAAAATCTGTGCACAGCAACGTATCAAAAGAAAATGCAAACAGAAGGATGAGCATCAGAGTGAAGGCAGAGGAGAATGTTAGAAAGACAAAAGAAATCAGTTCAACATGCTCCAGAAATAAAAACAAGATCTGGTGAAATAAACAGATCCCTGGTTACAAGAACCCTGTTAAAGAGAGATAGAGGGTGGGAGAGCCTTACCGTAGCCAGGAACAAACAGTCCCTTATACATCATTATGCTCTGATTGTGTCTACCAAGCAACTTTTGATTACTAATTTATAAAACCCAGGAATAGAAAATTGGGAGACTGGTGCCCTGTATAGAAGTGTTCAAATATCCATATTGAGCCCCCACAGGGTATATCAATGAGCTGGCACTCTTTTATACACTGTCTTCTAATGGGTTTGTTAGTATGAACCAGTCTCCTGGGCCACATTATTTCTAGGACACAGAAAATTCAAGTGCCCAGATGTAAGAACAAGACCTTGAAACATGAGGTCTTCGCCAAGGTAAGGATATTGAGGTCATATTTGTCTTAGTGACAGGGTAGCCTCTTCTGCAGTCCCCTATCTCCTTCATTTCAACTCATTTTGAAATTTTAAAGACATATACCTAGATACTTTAAGGCAGTGTGAAAAATGTGCAGTAAGAATATTAGTGATGTGAGTAAGAGGACGGGTACAGAAGGAAGGACTTTCACTTATAGCTGCTATAGTAGAAGGCGGCTTCAGGAAGGAAAAGGCTTAGGATTTCCACAAAAAGAGGACATTACAGAAACAGTGAACTATGGGAACAAAGAAAAAAGAAAATGGAAATGAGTAGTAAAGTTTAAGAGAAAAAGACTGTGTATAAGGTTTTGGAGGAAAGGTCTTAGGAAGTTGAGATTAAAGAGAAAGAGACTAGTGATTGAACAAACCACAGGGAAGAGGATTGCAGCAAATGTTTTGAGGTCTGACCAATAGTCACATTTTATGTATGTTTTCTTATTTATATTCAGTTTTTAAAAAGAAACTAAAGAAGATTAATATTCATTATAGACTGCATAAGGCAACACCAATTGTTTTTCCAAAGAGAGAGAGTGAGCACAAGTAGGACAGAGGGAGACAATCTTAAGGAGGCTCCAAGACCAGCACTCAACCAAATGTAGGGCTTGATCTAATGACCCTGAGATCATGACTCAAGCCAAAACCAAGAGTCAACACT
The DNA here is from genome assembly GCF_964662115.1 of Mustela nivalis. Lineage (NCBI taxonomy): Eukaryota > Metazoa > Chordata > Mammalia > Carnivora > Mustelidae > Mustela > Mustela nivalis. Next base: position 21,070,999 of record NC_139025.1, read on the forward strand.
TAACCAACAGCCACCCAGAGGCCCCCAACAACAAATATTTTTGAAAAATAAAGCAGAAACCAAATGCTTTTCAATTAAATTTCAATCAAATACCCAACAGAAGTCACCTTGAGTGACCCATGACTATTATCTTCACAGAGTCTACTCAAGACATCATTTTGAAAACAGCTTGGAGATATTCAAAGGGCCTTCACTAGGTATGAAAAGCTATAATCAGAAGCATCACAAAATCTGAAAGAATGGATATAAAATTTAGGTAATTATTTTATTGTTAAAAATAAAGAAAGGGGGGAAAATGAAACTGGTTAATGGGAATTTCTTCCAGAATAAACAATGTCTTTTTGTAATTCCTTTTTGATGGCAACTGGGAGAAAAAATATTTAATCCTCCAAAAGGAATTTGAATCAGATTTGAGACAAACTCAAAGAACTTTATGCATCAATTTAGAAGGTCACACACACAGACAAGGAAATTTTCCAGCTTTTGTTCCTTGCCATGTCACCACCAACTAGAACAGTGCCTGGCATGTAATAAACAGTCATTAAGTATGTAGTATGTGAGTCAATTTTCGATCTCTCTGCCCAACTGTCTTTCACATCCAAACCCGTAAAACCAATCCAAACTAACCCAAGAGAATGCCAACTCTTTCCCTAACCCAGGTGAAAATGTTAAAAGAGCCATTGTTAGGACAAGGGGAAAGCAGGCTCTTTGAACAGGAGCATTATTAGATTATTATAATATTTTAAATGCCTATGAATGTGAAATTTTTTTTATATGATTCTGCAAGTGGTAAATGAAATGAAACAATGGAAAGGAAGGGAGGGAAGAGGGACAGAACAATACGTGGTTATAAACAGCTTACCAAAGTGATTTCTCTACCTTTGATACTTACTAGCATAGTATTTTTTTTTAAGATTTTGTATTTATTTATTTGACAGACAGAGATGACAAGTAGGCAGAGAGGCAGGCAGAGAGAGAGAGGGAAGCAGGCTCCCTGCTGAGCAGAGAGCCCGATGCGGGGCTCGATCCCAGGACCCTGGGATCATGACCTAAGCCGAAGGCAGCGGCTTAACTCACTGAGCCACCCAGGCGCCCCTAGCATAGTATATTTTTAATTTTTAATATTTAACTTTGGAAAAATAAGATTTTAGCACTTTTGTCATCAGGATCAAAAGCTAAAATAATTAATACCCATGAAACAAACTTTAGAAGTCCTACAATTACAGTTGTTCTGATAATATTTCTGATAAATATTTATTATGCATGTAGAGGGCTTTGTAAAAAGTATGCCAATATTTCATTATCTTCATAATATGAATCTTGATCCAAATCTAAAATACATTTTCCACTGATGCACTGACAAGATGAAAGAGAAACTCAAACTGCAGTAACATTAAATACTTCCTTTGGATTATATAAAGTTAGGTATCTTTAACACCAATTTTCTACCTTTCACTATAATTTAGAAAATTCTTCAAATGTGGTATCTTATTACAACTAGTATGCAACCCCACTAATAAAAACAGATACAGAGGAGGACTGCTACATATCTATTTCCAAATGTGTCATCCAAGTTTGATATAATATACATAATTATATTAGAATTAAGACATTTCCTTTTAATAAAGTTCTTTCTTCTGATTTTTAATAGTTTTGAATAATTATCCCAATTCTGCCTCATGTAGAGCTGTGGGAGATTTAAAAGCCTTTATGGTACCCTTTTTGCTATGCCAGTTTCACCCCCCAAAATAAATGATAATCCACCATTCCTTCAAGAAAGACCCCTTCTATCTGAAGGAAGGGCTCGATTGCCACGACCAAAAAATATTTTCATGTTTGATAGGTTCCGGGCATTAAGGTCCAAATGAAAGAGAAATGAATCCATAGACATATCTATGTATAATTAAGGTAGTCATCTACATAACTTTACATTATGCTAGAGTTCATAAAATACCACAGACTTTCTATTAAAACTTCATTAAGCAATTCTATGAAACAAAACTAAAGTCCTTTGACTACAACTTAAAAATAGCAAAGTCACCTCAATTTGTGCTGCAAACTGTGCTTTCTCCTTGTCTCTTCGCTCCACGCACCGCTTCGCTTCCTCTAACTCAGATGCCATTGCGCTGAAGTTCAGCTGCACTCTCAAATCTGACATCTGCTTCTCCAGATTCTCTTTTTCCTGCTCAACCCCTTGAAAGAGAAAAATGTAAAGCTTGATTGTTGTTCTTTATTCACAGGAGAATGTACTTTCAAATGGTACAAAGCATTGATGTTCTAATATTCCAGCTAACATAACCCACTTATTAACACTGTCACTCAACAGACTTTTCAGAATTTGCCAGCCTATTGTTTCAAGTCTCACTCAGTATTCTAAAATATATACACTGATGTGTTATCCAATATTATTCTATTTTGATACTAAAACTTGAAATGATATAGGATTTCTAGTACAATTGAGCTCAGGAAAATCCTACATATTTTTCCTTTGGTTTTCATTAAATCTCTACCTCCAAATTCTAACACACAAATACTAAAAGAATGTTCACTTAAGTTATACATTAGCTGAAAGTTACTGAAGTTGACACACAAAATAATTCTTTCTTGCAAAGGAAACAAATGTTACTGTTAAATCTCTGTGTATGATCACTAACTAACTTACTAATTCTGGAGACTACCACCTGAAATTATATCACTGAACAATACAGACAGACTTAGTATTTAATTCAACATACTTGGTCTGTGATGCAAAGGACACTGTACTACCATCTTCTTCAAACATAAATTACACAAAAACCTTTTCTTAATAACCTTATATTCTAAGAATAGAAATAAGATATATAAACCACATCCTTAAGTCTTAGATGACAAAAATTGGAACATGTATTATCAATTTAACTGTTTTTCTAGTAGTTTCCTTTCCAGGAAAGGAAAAGAAGGAAACACTAGCAAATTGAATTTATACATCATTCATAAGACACATGTGAACTTAAGAGATACCAAAGTGTTCAAAATTGTATATCAAGGACATACATGGGTGGAAAATACATAGGCATTTTAATAGCATGATAAAAGCAATGACAGATACTATACAGATATTTTACAGATACAGTTATCATACAGAAATATTACAAAGGATAGAGTTATTAACTCTATCTTGATGAAAAACTCAGGTAGAAAGACATAGAAAGTAAGTTAGATTTAAAGAATAAATAAAGAATGTCACCAAGCAAAGGAGATGAGGAGTTGGGGTGATAATTCAGGGAAAGGAAGTGGCATAAAGCACAGAGGTCCAGTACTGGATTTAATTTTCAGATAAATGCACTCAGCACTTCCACATAGCTACCACATATGAGGGAAGGAAGAAGGACAGTGGGCAAGGTGTTTACACATTGCTAGGGAGCTTAGAAATTATCTTATAGACCAGGAGTTAGCACACATTTTCAGTGAGTGGTCAGATGGTAAATATTTTAGCCTTATGATCTCTGTCACAACTGCTCAACTCTGCCATTGCATTGCACAAGCAGCCTGGACAGTGAATAAATGAATGGGAACAGCTGTATTCCAATAAAGCTTATTTACAAAGTCTGGATTTGCCCCTTGGGCCATACTCTACAAAGCCCTGCTCAGGCATATTTGTTTATGTGTAAAAGTATTTATTCATTTTACAAACACATACTTTAAATTTTTTATTTAGATAGGTATAAATAGGCATATATATGTGCATATAATATATACCTTTAGAGTGTCTATCTTAATATATAGACATATATTTCAAGATATATGTTAGAATATATACAAAGTAACAGGAAGATATATTATAAAAAATATGGAGATATTAACACATATGAATACATGTATAAATACATATACATAATTTGTGAAACATATATTTAATGTGGAAACATAGTAATTTGTTAAGTTTCATAATCTAGATGCACATAAAATAGTATGGATATATATAAATATATACTTAGGCACACATACATACATATATAATGAAACATTTAGCAAAATTAAAATACTCAAAATGTAAGATATAAAATAAAAATTGTGTTACAAACACTCTCCTCTCACACCCAGGAGATTGTCTCACACACTTCACTTTGAAGAACACTTGCTACAAACATGATGGGTCGGAGGGTGCCTGGGTGGCTCAGTGGGTTACGCCTCTGCCTTCGGCTTAGGTCATGACCTCAGGGGCTTGGGATCAAGCCCCGCATCGGGCTCTCCACTTGATAGGAAGCCTGCTCCCCCCTTTCTCTGCCTGTTTCTCTACCTACTTGTGATCTCTCTCTCTGTCAAATAAATAAATAAAATCTTTAAAAAACAAAACAAAACATGATGGGTCAGTACAGCATAGCAGTTCAGAATTCAAGTTTGGGGAGAAAGAGATTCAGGTCTGTTACTTCCCAAAACTATGACCTTGGGCAACCTCTTTGTTCTTCAGTTGTGGTTTTTTTTTTTTTTTTTCCCTAACTCATTCAAATGAGAATAAGACTAGTACCCTTCTTATAGTGTAGTTCTTAGAACTTAAGACTGAAGTTCTAAGAACTAATGAATAGCAAAATGCTGCATATATAGTAAGAGCTCAATAACCTAGAACAAAAGGTTTTAAGCAAGAGTAACATGAATGGATCAGAGAAAGACAACTATCATATGATATCCCTGATATGAGGAAGTGGAGATGCAACGTGGGGGGTCTAGGGGGTAGGAAAAGAATAAATGAAACAAGATGGGATTGGTTGGGAGACAAACCATAAGAGACTCTTAACGTCACAAAACAAACTGAGGGGGGCCAGGGGGAGGGGGGTACGAAGAGGGTGGTGGGGTCATGGACGTTGGGGAGGGTATATGCTATGGTGAGTGCTATGAAATGTGTAAACCTGGAGATTCACAGACCTACCCCTGGGCCTAATAATACATTATATTTTTTTAAAAAATATTTTTAATAAAAAGAGTGACATGAATGGTTTGTGGCTTAGAAAGCATCCCTTTAGTAGCAGCAGTATCGAAGACAGATCACAGAGGAACTAGAATAAGTTAAGAGGGTAATACAAATGAGACAAAGCATGCCTAAACTGGGACAGTGAGAATAAAAAAGAAGATGGGCCAAATTCAAGAAATACCAAGATCTATAAATAGGCAAGGACAAAGCAGACGGAGGAGAGAAGGAATAATTTCTGATGTTCTTTGTAATCAAGTCTCGGCTATTTGGATAAAGGATGGTGGCACAGACTGAAACAGGAAATAAAAATAGTTGACTGGTGCATTCTGTGGAATAGCAGATAGAGATGTCCAATGAGAGACTCCAACTGGGTGGCTAAAGATTAGTGGACTCAAGATTTCATTACAGGTGACAGCGAAAGCATAAGATTTAAAGAACAACCTCTAGGGAGAAATATTAAGTGAGAAACCCCATAAGGATGATTCTAAGCAACACCCAGCATTTAAAAGACAAGCTGTAAACAAACAGAAAAGATTCAAACAAAAAGAATGAAAACAAGGAACTCAGAAGAACCAAGAAAGAGTAGAAACATGGAAGTCAGTTAAAGAGATCCCAGAAGCAAGAGGAAAAAACTGGGATCAAGTTAAGAAAAGTAATAGCATGATTCCTTTGACTTTGACTCAGAAGACTACTAGTGAAGTAAGGTCAATTTCATTTTTTGTTTTTTCAAAGACTTATTTATTTGAGAGAGAGAGAGGGAGAGAGAGAGAACAAGCAGGGGGAGTGGCAGTGGGAGAAGCAAACTCCCCATAGAGCAGGCAGCCCAATGCAGGGCTAGATCCTAGGACCCTGGGACCATGAACTGAGCCAAAGGAAGACTTAACTGACTGAGTTACCCAGCTGCCCCAGCAAAGTCAATTTTAAAAACAGATGTGGGGGGCACCTAGGTGGCTCAATGGGTTGGAACCTCTGCCTTTGGATCAGGGTCCTGGGATCAAGCTCTGCAGAGAGCCTGCCTCCTCCTCTATCTCTGCCTGCCTCGCTGCCTACTTGTGATCTCTGTCTGTCAAGTAAATAAATAAATTCTTTAAAAAATAATAATAATAAATAAATAAATAAATGAAAACAGATGTGGGGGGTGCCTGGGTGGCTCAGTGGGTTAAAGCCTCTGTCTTCAGCTCAGGTCATGATCTCAGGGTCCTGAGATCATGCCCTGCACTGCTTCCTCCTCCCTCTCTCTCTGCCTACCACTCTGCCTACTTGTGATCTCTGTCTGTCAAATAAAGAAATAAAATCTTTAAATAATAATAATAATAATAAATAAATGAAAACAGATGTGGAAGTTACTTTGCAACCAGTGGAGAAACAAACAGCAACCAGAGTGACTATGAGTGGTATCTTATGCAGATTCAAAAAAAAAAAAAAAAAATACAAGTATTCATAAAGATTAAAATTTTAGAACATTAAGAGAAGGTGAAGAAGTTCATTATCATATTGATATGAGACCTTCCAGATATTTTTAAACCTTGTAAGTAGTTAAGGAAAGTGACATTCTTCTAGTCTTCAAAGACTTACACCAAGAATAACTAGATTTTTTAGAAGGAAAGAAAACATGTAACAAACGTACCAGAGTCTTTTTCCAAACAAAATAAGTGTTAAGTGTTACATAAGTCTTATGTGCATCTTTATGAAAATCTGATGAATAATCAAAAACCTTGGGATTTTACTTTTAAAAATAAATTTTAAAATATTTGATGTCAAAATATATTTCAGTTATAACACATGAAACTTAAGTGAACTTAATGGCATGCAATTATGTTAGGATAGGTATGCCAGAATTTGCCTAGTGAATATTTTCTGGCAATGTGGAAATTCTAACTTAGGCAACATACTGAGTTATGTGTGGGGAATCTGGGAAAATATTTATCTTTCCTAATTTTGATAGTACACCAAATGCTCACAAGAGTTTCTCCAATAATTCAGATATTTGAGTAGGAAGCTTCCTTATGGAAATAATTTATAAGCTGAGCAATCTGGACTAGTCTATTAGGAACCATTATAAAATTTCAATATTACTATATCTGTTACAAGTAAACTTCCAAAAAGAAATACATCTAGACTCATTAAATTCCACAACCTAAATCAATACCACCACTTAAAAGGTATTCTAATATTTCTCAAACATAAAATATTCTTAATCTACATAAGAAAAAGCTGGTCATAAAGTTCATGACCACTTTTGCCAGATGATTCATTTCTGTCACGCATCTTGATCACAAAAAAGACAGGATCTCAATTTTAATTGTACATATTTCAAATTGGGATAAAAGAAAATGAAAACATAGGTAGGGGTACTTCCAATTTAAGTACAAGGAGAAGTACACACACACATTTAGGCATGGAAATAAGAAGCTAGAAAAAAATTCCACTACTTAGCTTTGCTGGCTCTTTCTAGGAGAAAGCCCCCCATGAGATAAATATGTCTGAAATGTGTTTAAAAATAAAGCAGAAGAGAGATTAAAATTGGATGTTAATATCAGCAATGAACAAGTTAAATCTGAAATTAAAAACATAAAACCATTTACATTTGCATCCAAAGAAAATACTTAAATGTAAATCTAACAAAATCTGTATGACAAAAACTATAAAACTCTGAAGAAAGAAATCATAGTTGAAGGAAATAAGTAGAGAGACAGTTTATGTTCATGTATAGGAAGACACAATGATGCCAAATGTCAGTTCTTCCCAACCTGATCTACATATTCAATGCAATCCCAATCAAAATCCCAGCAAGTTATTTTGTAAGTATCAACAAACTAATCCTAAAAATATATGGAGAGGTGAAGGATCCAGAACAGCCAATGCAATATGAAGGAGAAGGACAAAGCTGGAAGACTAACACTATCCAACTTCAAGACATACCATAACGCTACAATAATCAAGAGTGTGGTAAGAACAACAACAACAAAAAATAGACAAATACATCAATGAAACAGAACAGAGGCCCAGAAATAAACCAACATCAAAGCAGTCAATTGATCTCTGACAAAGTAGCAAAGACAATACAGTAGAGAAAATGTTGTTTTCAACAAATACTGTAGGGCGGAACAACTGGACATCCACATGCAAAAAAAAAAAAAAAATCTAGATACAGACTTCTAGGTATGGAAATAAGAATTCCTTTTACAGCAATTAATTCAAAATGGATCACTGACCCAAATATAAAACACAAAATTACAAAATTTTTAGAAGACAGGCAAAGTTGTGGATGACCTTGAGTTTGATGATGACTTTTCAGGTAGAAGAGCAGAATTATCACCTATGAAAGAAATAACTGATAACCTGAACTTCACTAAAATTAAAACTTCTCAGTTCTGCAAAAGACACGGTCAAGAGAATGAAAAGACAAGCTATAGACTGAGAAATTATTTGCAAAGACATAGGGTGTTATCTAAAATATCAAGAGGACTCTTAAAATTCAACAAGATGTCAACCAACCTGCCTAAAAAATGAGCCAAAGACCTTAATGAATATCTCATTAAAGAAGATATACAAGCTGGGGCTCCTGGGTGGCTAAGTGGGTTAAGCCTCTCCCTTTGGCTCGGGTCATGATCCCAGGATCCTGGGATCAAGCCCCGCATCAGGCTCTCTGCTCAGCAGGGAGCCTGCTTCCTCCTCTCTCTCTCTCTGCCTGCCTCTCTGCCTACTTGTGATCTCTGTCAAATAAATAAATAAAAGCTTAAAAAAAAAAAAAGAAGATATGCAGGTGAAAATATGCATAATAAAATGTGCTCCACATCATATGTTATCAGGGAAATGTAAATTAAAACAAGATACCAGGGGCGCCTGGGTGGCTTAGTCCTTAAGCATCAGCCTTCAGCTCGGATCATGATCTCAGGGTCCTGGGATCGAGCCCCACATCGGGCTCCCTTCTCAGAGAGAAGCCTGCTTCTTCTTCTCCCACTCCCTCTCCCTCTCCTACTCCCACTGCTCCCACTCCTCACTGTGTCTCTGTCAAATAAATAAAATTAAAAAAGAAAAAAGATACTATTACAACTGCAAATACTTACAAAAATGTGGAACAACAGGAACTCTCATTCATTGCTGGTGAGAATGAAGAAATGATACAGCCACTTTGAAAGACAGTTTGAAGGATTCTTACAAAACTAAATATACTCTGACCATACAATCCAGCAATTATTTCTTTGGTATTTACTCAAAGTAAATGAGAACTTCTGTCCATACAAAAACCTATATACAGATGTTTGGTTTATAGCAGCTTTACTCATAATTGCCAAAATTTGGAAGCAACCAAGTGGTCTTCAGTAGTGAATAGATAGATAAACTGTGGTACATTCAGACAATGCCAAAAAGAATTAAAAAAAAAAGGGGTGGGTAGGAGATACAGAACTACCAAGCCATGAAAAGACATGGAGGAAACTTAAAGGTATATTATAAATGAAAGAAGCCAATCTGAAACACTGTATGATTCAACTATATTAGATTCTGGAAAAGACAAAACTATGGTAACGGTAAAAAGATCTGCTTGCCAGTGGTTAGAGGGGAGAGAGGGATGAAAAGGTGGAGCACAAGGGATTTTTAAGACAGGGAAATTACTCTATGATACTGTAATGGTGCCTAACTTTCATTTATACATAGTCCAATCCTACAGAATACACAACACCAAGAATGAATCCTAATGGAAACAATGGACTTCAAATGACAATGATATATCAAGGGTACGTACACATCAGTTATAACAAACATACTTCCAGTGAGAGGAATTTGATCATAGGGAAGACTATGCATGTGTGGGAACAGGGGGCAAAGAGAATAATCTCAGTACCTTCTGCTCAATACTGCTATAAACACAAATCTAAAAGATAAGGTCTGAAAAAATATCAATGCTAAATTATGATTAGCTTACTGAATAACTTTGTTTTAGATCAAGAAATAAAATGATGAGAGCACACTGAAAATGGGAAGTATTAAAGAAAGATTAAAAAAAGAAACACCACACATTTACAAATCAGAATTATACCTCTCCTAAACCTCCAGTCATCTCCTTGTTCATCCTGAAGGTTCAACTGCTGCTTGGACATCTGAGATACTTGATGTTGTAAACCTTTTCGATCACCTTCTGCTTTCATAAGTTGTGTACGGAGCTCTTCCACCTAAATACATACAGTCAAAAATGACATTTCTATCAGTTTTAAATGCAGGAAAAGAATAACTGAACTTACAAATTATTTCAAATTATTCTTCTAGGGAAAAATATTACTTCTAACGGGCTATTGTCAGCACAAGTTGAAGCCAAGTTAATCTCCTTGTTATGCCAAGCACACTGGAATAGTCTCTTGCTCTATTTCTTTATTCCTCCCATTCCTTCCACAAAGAATGAATGTCTTTTCCCCTTCTCTGTGTCTACTGAGACAAAGAATTTGACACCAAAGGGGAAAAAAAATCCTTTATTGTGAACTTAGTCCACTCTACTACTATTAACCCAAGCACCCCCATAACTCTTTTTCTACTTTTCACTCCTTTTCTATGAATATGGTCTATCTATTGATAAACTCAAGTGAAAAGATCACAATTTAGCATATTTTACTATCAAAGTACTGTTCAAAATAAGAAATAAATGCTGCTGAATAAACTATAAACTCCTTGAGGTCAGTGACTATGTTATTCATCTCTGTTTCTAAAAACTAGCAAATTGCCTAGCACACTTCAGATATGTCCCCAGGAACCATTAAACAAATTAGGAGTCTCAAAAAGACTCAGTTAAAGTCACAATGACAACCTGTACAGAGTAAACTTTTATTTCAAAAGATGAGATCAGAAATCACCACAAGTCAAAGCTCGGGGAAAAAAAATTAGAGTAGAAGGGACTACAAATATAAACTTTCAAAAATGAAAGTTCAGACTTTGAATGGCTGCAGAACAAAGCCAGTGAACATTTTTAAAGGTTTTGCAAAAAAGGTATTATGGTGTATTTTCAGCACTAATTGTCAAAATGTTTAAGCATCTATGATGCCTGACATCTTTGCATACCTAGCAGACTACATAGCGAGTTACGTAAGCCACACCTCAGAACAGAGAAAGGTATGAGTGCGGTTTATATTAAACACAGGCAGAGAGGCAGTTAGAAACCTATATGCCCTTATCCAATGTATGTATGTAAGTTACTGAGGTTTAAATAGCAGAAGCACCAAACTCTCATTATAGGCTAATGGGTTACAAAAATGTTATGTTTTAAAATTAAGCTTTATCTTTGGTTAAAAGGGACAGGTAGCATCTTGAAAACATAAATATAAGATAGTGCAAAGTAACTTGAATATGTAAAGGTCTGTTTCATGCATTTTATTTCTTCCTTCACTCTCCAATGCCTCCTTGAATAAAATTAAGCCTCTGGGAAAATTTTATCTTACACATCCACTCTCATTTTTACACTGGTTAGGCCAAGAGAGATAAATCCTAAATTGGAGCAGCAATCAGCAAGACACACTAGCACAGTGGGAACTTGGTCCGTGTTTTGTACCAGCTTGTTCTGACTCATCCTGAAAGGATTTCATCCTCTGCTTATGTGTTTTAATATACATTCCTTAGGAGAAAAAAAATTCTAGACCTTCGTGGGTTTTTTCTACCTTTCACAAAGACATTTAACAGAAAAGGAGACTCAACCTTGATTTAATTTAAAAGCAGATTATCATAGCTTGCATAGACTTACCTGATGCAGAAGTGTTTCTCTGCTGCCTTCTGACTGATTCAATAACCTTCGGGATACCTCTAATTCCTGTTCAAGCTAAAGTTTCAACAAAGGATAAAGAAAAATATCCAGTGGAGCAGAAAATAACTAAATTATTATGGGCATAGTTTAAGAGGAGAAAACTGGAGAATTTTTCAGAAGATATTTACAGCTAATATGAAAAAATAACTTGCTATCAAAACATCAATGTCTCCATGAAAATGTTATTTGCATAACAAAAAGTGAACCAGACGAGACCTCAGGGGGTCAGTTTCATCTCAACTATGACACTCTCTTCCTTAGGTCTCCTTTCTATCATCTCTATGATAAGGGCTTTATATTAGACAGTCTCTGAGATTCTTTCCAGTTCTAAATCATTGTAATCTAAATTCCAAAGCAATTTTGTCCTTCGGTATACGTAATGTCATATGAACTGAATTAGAATACAACTTGAAGGACCCCATATGACTAAAGTATATTTCATCCAACTGGGGATTTTGTATATTCTTAATATTCCAACATTCCTAATATTTCCCATTATTCACGACATTCCTAAAAGTAAACACATTTAAGATTTCCTTAATAATATAATCATAAGATAAATATTCACAGAAAATGTGCTAGTTCGATGACCAAACACCTGAAAAGTGTGAATGTGCCTAGCTTACTACAAGTTGAAAATATAATGATGTGAAGGGGAGAGGAATATGCCACCACCTCTCTGTCCTGCCCCAAACATGCCTCTTTGGTGTAAGGATTTTTTTGAGCTGAAGAGAATCAAGACCCAAAAGACTCAGGAAAAGCTTTTTACTTATCCCTTAATTGCATTAAAGAATTTAGAGAGAGAGTCTGTACTAGAAAGAGTGCTATTACCAAAGATAAGTTTTTATATATGAAAGACTTATCTGTGAAACAAGGCAAACATTTGTTGACCAAACATTTGCTCTTCTCCCCTTCCTGTGATTTTTGTCCTTCTCCCCTTTGAAGCCCAAGACCCTCTGTCCCATTTCCTCAACTCAAAATGGTATATAAGCCTCAACTGCCTGTCTGCCTTTGAGCTCATATTTTTATGCAGCTCCTATAAATACAAAATCAGATTTTTTTCTCTTGTTAATCTATTTTATATCAACTTAATTATGAGACCAGCCAAAGAACCTGGAAGAGTAAAGGGAAATTAATTACTTTTCACCCCTATAGACTGGACATACATTTGTTAAAATTCCTGAGATTACATATGCTAGACATGCTTGCATCTTTTAACAGTAAGCTCTTTTGTGAAGCCACAAATTTATATTAAGATGTTATTAAGCGCTTAGATTTGTGATAATCATCCTAAGTTATCATTTCATTTGACCAAACTACTACCCATGTATTAGTCCTTTAAATATTGTCCATGGGGTAGGTACAGCAATTGAAGAGTAGCACAGAGGGGCACTGTAGTTCTGGATCTTCACTGTACAGACGGTAATATGAATCTATGCACGATACAACTTCATAGAAACATGAACGAGTGCACAAAAAGTTGGTGCAATCTGCATAAATTCTGTGGATTATACCAAAATCAATTTCTCAGTTTGGATATGGAAGGACAGTTATGCAAAATGTTATCACTGAGGGAAAGTGGTTGAAGGGCACATGTGCCCTCTCTCTACATTTTGTCTTGCAACACCTTATGAATCTATATAATTACTTCAAAATTTGGTTATATAGGTTTTTAAAAAAAATTATACATGTGGCCAATAAAATATCATAATCTAAAAAAAGTAATGTATATATAGAATCACAGAAACCACACAAAATACTATCTCACTTGTCTTCTAGTTTCCCTGGAGAAATAAAGAGGGAAGGAATCAGACTTCAGTTAAAATATTTTCAAAATCTGCCAAAGCCCACACTGGTCATGCTCCCTGGATAGTATCAGCAGCCTCAACTCCTTAAGGGCAAGCATGATGGCCTGACATGACTATCTAACCATAATGGGAGCATGGAAGCATCATTTAACTAGACATAGGTTGGTGAAATAAAAATCGAGGAGGTAAGGTCGATTTATAGAGTGATACAAAGCAAAGAACATTACATCAGGGGCAATTTTTATTTTATCATACGTTACCTTGGGCTCATTCTTAAATCTATTCATTTGCAAACTGAGAAGAGTTGGCTGTCCTCTAAATGCTTAACTCTAACTTAGTAGGCTCTATAGATTCACAGACATGATTATATATGTCAAAAGTTCTTAATATTTAATGCACCTATTTTCTATGATGAAAATGAATATATTCAAAATACCCACCCTTTAAACAACAGATCTTTCCTAAATAACCCTGCAACAAAGTCAAGCTCCCTAAATGTTTCCTGGTAAGGAGTGATAAAGTTAAGTTGCCCTCTTAGAAAGGGAGTGGCCAACTGAAAAGGTAGCAAATGACCTATACATGTTTCCCAAAGCAACAGCAGAGGACAGCGAGCCATCAAACCAAGCAACTTCATATCAAAACATAAAGCCTTCACTGTTCTAACAAATGTTCTCAGGGACAATTTTCAAGACACTCAACAAGTATCACTGGCCCCATTTCAAAGAGCATTACTTTTTGAAAGATAACTTTCAAAATCTTACTTGACTCTTCTCAGTTTCAGTCTGTTTTATCTTGTTTTTCATGACTCCCTCATTTTCATCTGCTTTAGCTTCTTGTTTCTTCAATGCCTAGAAGGAAAGATATGAAAAAATATGTATTATTCCAAAATACACATAAAACTGAAAGACACTATTAGGATTTATTAAGAAAAGGGGGGAAGAACATGATTATGAGTTGTACAACATATTCAAAGGAATTACAACTCTCTCATACACTGAAGTCATAAGAACACTTCAGCAGTGATATTTATTTTTTATATATCAAATATAAACTACTTCTTGATCTTTCTAATCAATTTCCACTTAGTTTCACTTTGTCCCATCTTTGGGTATTTTGTTACACATTTAGGGAGTAGAGACAGCTAACAATTCTCTTGGAAACAAAGCTAACTTCCAGGTGAGATAATGTATAAACATCATATTATCTGTTCAACTATTTAGACATAATAAAAATTAGCTCACTAGTTTTTCAAATTCTGAAAAAAAATCTTTAGAAACATGCTTGTTGCACATGTATTACATATATGATATTTTATTGCTACAAAGAACTGGCTCTTCAAACCATTCCTCACAAAGAGAAAACAGAGCATTCTTTTTCTACATTTGTCTCTCTTTAATAAAATGGAAAAAGGAACTTCAAGAAAATTCTAATTTCAAAGGGTAACCAGAAAAATGGGTGTTTGGGTTTCCTATACATTAAAACAAAATTAAACTTGAGGAAAAATATATATGTACTTGCAGCAAAACTTCATGACATTTAAAAGACATTCTCTTTGTTTAAGAAAAAATTTTGATAATTCTAACATTTAGACTTAGCAAGGTGTATGTTCAGAGGACACCCAAATTGAGAAAAGCCAAATGCCAGAGGTCTCCCAACAAGATCTATGGTGCCCAACAGGAAAACGATTTTTAGACAAACAGCAAATGTGTTAAAAACCATTTTGATGCAGAGGCAACTAGGTGGCTTAGTCAGTTAAGCATCTGAATCTTGATTTTTGCTCAAGTCATGACCTCAGGGTGGTGAGATCCAGCTCTGCGTTGGATCTCTGTGCTCAGCAGGGAGTCTGCTAGAAATTCTCTCTCCCCCTCTTTCTCTGCCTGCCTCCCACCCTCATGTGTGCTCTATTGAATAAATAAATCTTTTAAAAAACTTTTTTTGATGTAAATATAATCAGTCATATTCAACTTCCTTATCTTACATATTCAACAAATAACACCTAAATGCATTTACTATATGTCAGGCACAATGCTGAAGCTACTAATATACATGCATATGAAATAACCATGGCCTCCTGTCAGGAAATTACAGCTCCCCCTCCCATGGCTCCAACTCTAATAAAAAGGAATTGAGTAAAAAAATCAGAGAGGCATCATCAAAATGAAAAATAATTTTGGTTTGAGTATAGTAATAATATTATAACACTTACAGTATTCACTATGTCCAAGCATTCTTCTACTTATATATTAAATACATCATATACATTGAACATATACATTTAATCTTTATGATGTGGGAAACAAACACAAAAGAAAAACTTAGATTTGCTTACTATCTACAGCCCACTGACAAGTTCTTGCAAAAGGCAGAGTGCCATTCCTTTAGGAACCCAGCTGCCTCAATGTTAATGCTTTGATAAGAGCAAAAGGCAGTCTTTGCTTAAGATTACCCTCACCCCCAGGATCCTAGAAGTCTACTTTAACATATAAAAATTCCTTTGAAAAATTCCTTTATCTCTAGCCCCCAAGATATACATTAGCAATCGTCTTCCAAGCATAGGAGCCACTGATACACATCTGAAGGGTCTCATGACTAAGTTTTAACTAAATAGTAATAAATGACCTCTTCCTAACAATAGCTAGCCTCCTCTAGGCCCTGAAAACCTGCCTCCAAAATACCTTGGAGGCTTGTGCCATCCTTAACCTCCTCCCAATTTGAAAGTATATCGGCCACTCCTCATAACCCTGGTACAGCTCTTTCTACCATGAGTTCTGTCCCTCTACTTTAATAAAACCACCCTTTTGGGGTGCGTGGGTGGCTCAGTTGGTTGGGTGACTGCCTTCAGCTCCGGTCATGATCCCAAGGTCCTGGAGTCAGGCCCTCATCAGGCTCCTTGCTCAGCGGGGAGCCTGCTTCTTCCTCTCCCTCTCCCTCTACCTGCTACTCACCTGCTTATGCTCTGCCGAATAAATAAACAAAATCTTTAAAAAAACAAACAAAGGAAAAACACCCTTTTGCACCAAAGATGTCTCAAGAATTCTTTTTTAGGCATCAGCTCTGAACCCCAACATTTCAAACCACATCATTTATAAATCTACAAGTTACCACTAAGCCAATTTTATTAAGAGGGAAAGTGAGGTACAAATAGTTGAATTTTACTGCTTTTCAAGTAGTTATCAAATGACTTTGATGTCTGATATTTGTCCTTTCTTGTAAGGTCAGTGGAATATGTAATAATATTTAACTCTATATGCTGTAATCTATTCATAGCAGAATGTGTTTATAAATTTTACCTGCACGAGAGTACCCTAGAAACCTGAAACTGACTGCAAGCTTATAAAGAGCCTGCAGGTTGACATTATATGGTGTCAGAACTGGGACCTGAAGGTGATGAACCCAGATGAACTAACAACCCCGGGCATTGTGTATGGTAGTCACTTCAGCCTCTTGCACCCTCTCTGAGTCATCTTTTTCCTTTTGGCATGACTGTTCCTAAATCTCTGTGAAAGGAACTATACTGGGTTCTCCTCATTACCCAAATGACAGCCAGATTTCAGGGGTTTGAGTCTTGGACATACATCTCACAACTAAAGATGGCTGTACCTGACATCTGGTCTTATACAAACCCTGGAGATTTTTCAATCAAATGGAAAAGAAGTAGCAGACATCAAGGCAGACTACTTCCACCCAATGCAAGTGAATTTCCATGCTGCTTTCCTCAGTCAATGGGCATGTGTAAGAGAATAAAAAGATACAAAGATGTTGTTGCCACACTTTTTAATCACTTCATAAAGTTTGAACTATTTCACTCCTCAACATCATCATTTCAGCCTAGCCCCATTTTGTTTTAAATAAGTTAAACAATTTGGTTATCTTTTTAATATTTGTTCATTGAGCTATAAACCAGCCTGGGCTTTTCCATGGTGGGGGTGAGGGGATTGTTACAGGGAAGAGGTCCTCTGGCAGCTGGTAAGTTTCATCAAACTATAAATAGCCTGATTCTGGATTCAAACTCCTGAGCAGAAGCCACTTCAACTCAAAAGGAGAATTAAGCTCCATTTCCCAGAGGGAAAAGATCAAAAAGTGTGTGATGTTATGTTAAAAACCACTAAAGTAATTAACACTTATTTTGGTAGATACTTTGAGACTACACAAATATCCTTAATGTTTCACCTACCAATTTTAACTCAAAGCCAGAGCAGAAATAACACTATCGGGTCTTTTTTAGCCTACAAAATTCCCCCCTCCCCCCACCAAACCTTATACTCTGATGCCACCAGATTCCTAGTACGTTAACTCAGAGTTCAGTGCTCACCAGTATGTAGAACACTAAAACTCTTTGCATTTACCCCCAAGATAACTTGCTTACCCCCCAAAACACTAATAAGTGAGCTGGAATTTATATAAAACTATTATAGATCAATGGAGTACACTCATCAAAGCTACACCAAACACTGGTTATCCTTACATCTTCTCCATCCTCATTGTTTACTTTCTTTGCACCTTCGGGACCTCCCCCACAGCCTTCTAAATCTCCCTCTCCAGGTTATGCAGAGCATCTTGCCTCTACTCCAGTACTCAATTTTGAACAGTTATACCTGTAACCACACCCAACACTCCTACTTCCCCAACCCTGTGAAGGCTTATCAGTTACCAGAACTCATTCCCCTGAAAGGGCAATGTGAGAAATTATTATTTTCATGCTCATACTAATAGATATTCAATCTTTATTTCTTATAATTAGTATAAATATTAATAATTTTACTTGATATTAAAGAAAAATCAATAAGCTGAACTTTAATTAAACAAATTGTGTTTTATAACATGGAATTATACCTTATAAAGCATAATTCTTCTGAAAGTCAACTTTTTAAAAAAGCCTAATTTCCATATATGAGCTAGTTGAATAAAAGAACCTCTAATTCTTTTGGATACCTCGGAATCTGCAAAATAAACTTCCCTTCCTCCTCAGTTTCTACCTTCAACATCTGAACTGTTGTTCATAATATCCCTTTTCCAAATATACACTTTTCAATTATAGTTGTACTTTGATACCCAAAATGTTATTTAATACCTCCCTTTTTTACTTCTCCTTTTACTCTAAGGATGTATGTCTTAGAAAAATTTAGTCAATGAGAACTTAAATCCTATTGTTTTCAGTAGAGGAGCCAAATGAGGTCCTAAGGAGCAACCTAAAGCAAATTACTGTATTTCCACCATTTCATCTCAAAATGTCATTAAGTTTGAACATCATCTCTGCTTCCTACAGATCATCGGTCAGTAAACAAGTAAACACACATGCAATATTCTAGCCCAGAATATTGAACATATTTTCTACATTACCTAGTTTAAAATAAAAGACAAAGAAAATCTAATTCTTCAGACCTAGTAAATACATATTAATGCACTTTTACCTTCTAAAAACACAAATAAAATGAAGGAGAAGACTTTAAAAACTAACTGAATCAAAATTACAAGCTTTCTTTAAACCTTAACAATAAACTTTAACTCATATACTATCTTTTTAAGTATATAAGGCTGTACTAGATTTCTTTCCCATTTGATTTAGATCAAGCAATGAGAATTATATTAAAACTGACCCAGTAAAAGCAGTTATAAAAGGAGAAAAAAAATCACATGCCAATGAATTTCCATTATTATGTTATTTTGCTTTTTAAAGCTTGTTTTTTTTTTTTTTTTCCTTAAAAGCAGTTTAGCTATAAAGCTATCATGTGTCCTGCTCCAGGATTCAGACTGTCTTTTACACGTTTAAGATTACAGCAACAATGCTAAGCCTTAATAGTGCATCCCTGGAGCACATTTAAATCTTTAATAACAATAATTTTTCTTCTTTCCCTTAAGTGTGACTATTTCCATTAAAAAGACTAAAACATTGAGTATCATACTACTGCATTTCTTTAGAGGTAGAGTATTCTGAATTCTCATGGTTAAATGTTTTTTTTTTTTTTTTAAAGCAGCCTTTTCTTCTAGAAAGTAAAGGAGAAAAAGGAAGATGTTTGAAGACATCTCATCGGACCATAAAAACTCCAACTTTGGCAATAGGCATGTTTATCAAAAGGATCTAAAAACACACTCAAAAATAAAGAATAGAGGCACCAGGGTGGCTCAGTGGGTTAAAACCTCTGCCTTTTGCACAGGTCATGGCCTCAAGGTCCTGGGATTGAGTCCCGCATCAGGCTCTCTGCTCAGTGGGAAGCCTGTTTCCCCCTCTCTCTCTGCCTGCCTATTTACTTACGATCTCTCTCTCTGTCAAATAAATAAATAAAATCTTTTAAAAAATAAAATAAAATAAAGAAAAAATAGGGAATTAAAGGCCCTTTGTTGACTGTAAAGGGACCAGCCAGCTTGGGTAAGAATCATGGAGCTGGAATGAAATAGAGGTAGGTCTATTTTAACTCCCACACAGGCCACTGAAATTTGGGAAAAAAAAAAAAAAAAAGATGAACATAAACTATCCTGTCTCATTCTAATCATTGAGCAGTGCTCCAAGTGCATGCCTTTGGTCACAAGGGCAAGAACATGCAGATGACTCACTGGTAAACCAACAAGACTATAGAAAAACAAGTCTGTTCACATGGAACAATAGGTCAGTAACATTACCCTTTAAAAGGTACAAACTTCCAAGTCAGATTTTTTTTCCCAGTAACAAAGAATAAAGTCATGTCACTGAGAATTAGAAAAGTATTGCTCTTACTATATATTATTAAAGACTTGATTTTTTTTTTTTTTTGAGCAGTTTTATGTTCATAGCAAAACTGAGAGGGAAGTGGAGTTCCCATATACACCAGTGTCCTCATACCTGTATAACTTCCCCATTATCAACATCCTTCAACAAAGTAGTACACATTTGCTACAACTGATGAACCTACACTGACACAATATAATCACTCATAATGTACATCAGGGTTCATTTTCGGTGCTGTGTACTCTATGGGTTTGAACCAATCTATAATGACAGGTATCTATCATTACAGTATAATAATATATTTTCATAGTGTATTTTCACTAAAAATCCTGTGCTCTACCTATTCATCCCCTACCTCCCAAATTCTGGCAACTACTAATCTCTTTATTGTCTCCATGGTTTTTCTCTCCCAGAATGTCATATAGTTGGAATCCTACAGTATGTAGTCTTTTCAGATTATTCTTTCACTTAATAATATGCCTGTAAAGTTCCTCTATGCTTTTTCATTGCTTCATAGCTCATTGGACTATATTTTTATAATTAAATTCTTCATTTGAATAAGTCAGCAAGTATTTTAAGTTTTGCAATATAATGCAATTCTGATTGGAATTAGACCACATGAACTATAAAGCTAAAAGTTTATATTTATGGATATTAAAAATTTTTAATAGCTTTAAGAACAATTGTCATATTTCAAATCAAGAAAAAAACATTATTAAGTACTTAATATGTATACTTAATACTGTAATAAGAAACATATTTGAGATTTTTTTTTAAAAGACAGAAATCTGGTGTCTATTTCCAAAATTATCTTTTGAAAACCTAAATCACAACTCTAAAACCATCAAATATCAATAGAATAATACATATTTTGAAAAGGAATATATAAGCATATTGCAGCAGGATTTTATTGTTCACAACTAATACTACTCACTTAAATTAACATAGATTTTATTTCTGTCAAGCTCTGTGAATTTCTAAATTTTGTTTTTTCCTAAATCTAGTTAGAGATTCCTCCCACATGAGAACTAGCTAAAGTCATGGAAAATTTTAGCCTTTAAGTTCATCCAGTTGGGGATTATCTGTGCCAACAAAAACCAAACCAAACAAAACAAAACAAAAAAAGTTTCTTTTCAAGGCAGAAAACAATGCATTCATATTCTAAATCCCTGAACCAATATCTAACTCAAAAATAGTTAGATTTTACTCAAATTATTCAAAGAAATTTATTTTTCGGCCATAACCAAGGAACAAAAATTCTATACAAACTACCACAAAAAAAAAAAAAAAAAAAAAAAATTAGTAAGTTAAAGTAGAATTACATGATAAAGGCCAAAGAGAATCCAAATGTGATCATTACCTTTATAACACCATACAGATTTTTAGGCTATCAAAGGGAGAAAATTCTAAAAACCTGCTGTCAGTTGAATTATGTATTTCCAGATGGAAGTGGTAAGCATATTGTGTGTGGAGTCACAAGATACAACCATTCCTGTTTTTCAAAAGGCAGAGTAATATCAAGTATCATGTAGTTAAGTAAGATTTATCAGTAATTTAAGTACAATGGTATTACTTCTGATGGCAATTGTAATCCTTAATGATGTTCTTTAAAGATACCTGAGGTTTTGAAACATAAAACTCAAAGTTTCTCTTTGAGAATGGCCCAGATGTCTATTTTTTTTCTTTTTTGTCTTATGATAAGGTGTTAGTTTTTTCAGGAATCCAAAAAGCTTTTATAGAAACCACTGTGATAGGGTAGAGGGTCACATATTACTGACCTATTTTCCCCAATAAATAGGAAACTTACTGTTTCTATTATGTCCATATTTATGGAGTCTGTGACTGGCTGGGGCACCCTTTGCCAACAAAGCCAACCAAGGTCATGGGTTCAATCACCATGAGAGCCAATTCCCTTTGCTCTGTTCCATGGTCATAGTCTTTACCCTAAACCTTAGCCAAAGGCCACATGGAAGACTAACCAGGCCAGAGACCCTGGATGAATCAGCAAGATCTACCAGGGCTATAAAAATAACACAAAAGGAAAAGCCCTATTGACTACTGTCAGGATTTCATTCTTTAAATGTTATTAAATTTGCCAATCTGCAAACAAAACCTTAATTACTGTCTACAAAGTTGGTTTGCTAAAAAGATATTCAAGTCTTTTGCCTTCTTTAATTCAAAAGCAACAATGGTAATGAGTATTATTCCCTAAAATGCCACTGCTTTTACTGGAACAGACTTTATTTTTATGCAATCTTTTACTTAAGAAAAATCTTGCAAGTAAAGTTAAATGTGAGCCCAACAAGTGCACTTTCCAGGATTTCCTTCAAAATCAAAAAGCAAAGGCTCTTAGTGGAGGGTCTGTTTTTATCTGAGTAGTTTCCTCTTTGAAAAAGGACACTCAGAGTTTTATTAGAAACCCCAAAGTAATATGATACTTCATTTGACTTTCTAAATACAGGACCACTGAGTTAGAATTGTTGACAAACAGAAGATCATAGGTAATTACAAAAATTTTATTTAAAATTTCTCAAGTTTAAAAAAAATAAGTAAAATAAAATTTCTCAAGTTTTATATGTATTTGAGTAGCATGCCCTTAAATATACAACACCTTTCACTGTTTTAGAGTTAGAGTATGTTATTTTATGCCTTTGGATTTTTTTTTTTTTCACTATTTTCTAATCAAAATAAAACCGTACCAAGTCGATGAATAAGTCTATCTGGAGCAGAGTGGTCTCTGTTTACACAACATTACTATGCACTCAGTAGTTGCCCAATAAATATTAATTGATAATGATGGAAAAGGGCTTTATAAACAGATGGTCTAGGATAAATTCACTGGAAATGTAGATAGAAACATTACACTCTTCAAGAAAAGCACAAAGTAGAAATTAAACAAGTCCTACACTCAGAAAATCTCAGGCTATTGTCAGGCAGCTGTTCAGTCAACAAGAGCACAGACATTTTTCATCATCATCATAGCATTAGCTGCATTAAATGTCTATTTGCATACACTGTTACACAAAGGGAATCACACAGATTCATGCTAGCCTTATTTGTTATAGTTTACAATGATAATATTAGCAAGAACAAGTAAGTACACACAGCAAAATAAATGTGCTTAAACAATACTTTAAGATCTAGGCATATATGGTATGAACATAAAATGTATCAAGACTTAAATGCAACTCACAGCAGCAGTAAGAGTATTTATTCCTAATGCAAACCTCAACTATTTCCAAGGAGATTCTGAGGTGCTTTACAAGAACATCTACACACATGCTTCAAGAATAGGTGAAATAAAGAAAGGAGTCAGAGGCCACAATGGCCATTTTGGAGAAAATAAGAAAGGACTGTTCAAGAACCTAGAGAGCAAATATCAGGGAGGAAAAAAGTAGAACAAAAAAAAAAAATCCTACAAGGACTAACATCAGTGAGGTAGGAACTAAGAAGCTACAATCAAACTGATCAACCCAGGAAGGTATTTTGAAAAATACACCTTATTCAAAAACATTTGAATAATAAAAAATACGTTACATACATTGGAGGATTTTGGAGAAAGGTCGTTGAAATGAAAAGGTGAAAGGGGATAGAAAGTGCACTGTAAACACTTAATAATTAATATCCTTAGGTAATATGTTTTAATAAAGTAAAAAGCCTAAGAAGAGATAACATAAGTATTACGCAGAAATGAGATTTTAAGAATCTCAGGACAACTGACATCTACACACCATCTCATAAAACTGCAACCCTCAAAGGAACCCCAAAACCTTCCCTAGCATGCTAACACTTGGCATCTTACTTGTCTTACGATGTAGGATACAGTTCTAGATTTTCAACTTTTATTTTGTCAATATTGAAGAGCAGGCTCCTGAAATATATGATCTGGAATATTCTTTAATCCAGCCATTAATTACTATCAATATTTCCCAATAAAGGAAAGAGAACATGGCTTGTGGAAACTGTCTATATGATATGCATGAACCACATGGGAAGTTTGCTCTGTGAATGGAAATTCAGGTACTCAGTGAGGACAAGGTTGAAAGAGACAACATATAATATCTCTTCCAGCTTCTCTTTTACAAGGAATTTTGGGGGAAAAAATATTTTCCACAAAAAAAAATACTAAAAGGATTTTAGTGTCATCTGAAATGATCAAAGCCTAATAAAACAGACTTACCGGTTAAAGCAGCAGGGGTGGGGTGCAGGATGCAAAGAGGTAAATCAAGAAAAAGACTAAGGAAGAAGATTGAAGAACATGAAAGGTCTTGGACCTGCGCATTTCAAGCTGTGCCAAATAGTGTTCAATCGGCTTTTAAAGACAAATCCCATAATAGACAATCATTCTCCTCCATCTATTTCCTTTTTATCAGCATGGTAACATTAATAGTTCTTTCACAACCTTACAGAAAAGTGTTTAACTTTAGCCCTGCAAAAAAATAAGTAATCCATAGGTAATAAACTTAAAGGAGAGATGAAAATAATCAACATGGTATAAAATAGTAAGAGAACAATACTATAAATCAAAACTATAGTGAGTAGGAATTTAAATATCTATTTCGGGCATGGATTGGTAAAGTGCTTATCATGCAGCAATAAGCAATGGGGTAGAATCACACTCATTAAAAGAAATGCCCAAAATGATTTTAAAACACAAACTCTCAGCAAAATACCACTTCTTCCACCCAAATTTTCCCAAATGGTCAAGAAGAGATAACTATTTTCCCTCTGGGCTGCTGTAAAGCCTATTTCAAAACTGAAATAACACCCTTAGTGAATTACAGAGATTGTTAACATTTCTTTCTCAGCTAAACTGGGAGTCCCTCAAAGTCAAGACCATGTTTTAAGTACCATTAAATCTCCAGTCCCCAGCACATTAACTGTCATACACTAAGTACACGAAGGTATCGGCTGCATATTTTACTATGTATAGTTCTGACTAGACATTGAGTAGACAATATTTATTCACCCTTTCCTCCAAGAAACACTTCTTGGGCCCCTATTTCATGCCTGCCATAGCTCTAGGTACTGGAGACACAGCAGTGAGCAATGTGCCTGCCTGAATTCTGATCAGGGGCAGACAGATGACCGGTAATGAAAAGTGCTAATAAAAAAGTAAAAATTAAAAAAGAGCGTGAGGCAGTGTGGGGAGCACAGGAGTGAAGAAAGGGTTTACCAAGGATAGTTAATAAGGCCTTGCTGAAGAAGAGCTCTGAAACCCCTACTGAAAGATCTGAAAGATTTGAGGGTAAACAGCAAAGCAACTGTTTCCAGAGTTGAAAATTCCTGGCTCTGGAAATGGAAAGTGTAAATGTCCAAAAGCAGGAGGGTGCCTGACATGTCTGTGGAAAAGCAAGAAGGCAAGCCTAGTTGGCCTAGAGTAGACAAGAATGACAGAGAATTAAGGGAGTGGGTATGCAGGAACCATAAGTGAGGAGGCTTGTAGGCTGAGGACTTTACATTTTATTCTGAATATGATAAAGAAACCACTGAAGGGTTCTGAAGAATGATGTGGCACTATCTGATTCTGTGGGGAAAGACTGAAGGAAGGTAAGATTGGGAGCAAGGGGGCTGGCTACTGCACCAGCCCAAGCAGGAGAAAATAGAGACAAGAAGATAGATGAGAATAGTAGCAATAGAAGGGGTGAGGAGTGATCAATTCAGAAAACATTTCTTTTTTTTTTTTAAGATTTTTATTTTATTTTATTTGACAGAGAGAAATCACAAGTAGATGGAGAGGCAGGCAGAGAGAGAGAGAGAGGGAAGCAGGCTCCCTGCTGAGCAGAGAGCCAGATGCGGGACTCGATCCCAGGACCCTGAGATCATGACCTGAGCCGAAGGCAGCAGCTTAACCCACTGAGCCACCCAGGCGGCCCAGAAAACATTTCTTTAATTTCTTTTTTTTATTGCTGATGCAGTGCCTGGACGGCTTAGTTGATTAAGCACCCAAGTCTTAATTTTGGCTCAGATTATGATGTCAAAGTCATGGGACCAGGCCCCGTATCCACTTAGCATGGAGTCTGCTTGCCCCACTTCCCCTGCTCTTCCTCTTTGCTCTCTTTCTCTCTCTCCATCTAAAGTGAATAAATAAAATCTTTAAAAAATAAATAAATAGAACTGACAGAATTTAATGATGTGAAGGATGAGAGAAATGGTAAAGGGGAGAACATAAAGGAACCACATAAAATTTTTTAAATATAAAGTTAACATTCCTTTTGTCATCAAGATGAGCATCCATCCTCTTAGAAGAAATAAATCATAGGAGCTTACTAGACTGAACCACACAAAAAGACATAATTTAGCACCTTCTTTACAAGTTCCCAGGTCAGGAGGAGAAAGAACAGGAAATGGAGCTTCAGCAACCCAAGTCTGCCCAGGCTTTGCAGCTTTAAATCACAGTACCACTCTAACTTGATTCCCATCCAAGTCTGATACTAGCTAACAGTGCTTCAGGATCTCAATCCCAGATGAAAAATAGGAAACTGAACAACTTTTTCTCCTTGCCAAATAAGCCCATGGAATGATGACATAAGATTACACGTGTAAATAGTGTTTTAACTTGACTGTAAGTGATGTTAGAAAAACCTAAGCAACTTCTTATTTCTTGAGTAATAAGTAATAACCACAGCTTCAGGTTTAAAAAAAAAGAGAGAGAGAGAGAGAGAGAGATCGATCTAGGGTACTAAACACAAATGTAAATCAACCAGAAATGCAAGGAATCATACAGCTACAAAAAAATACTTTGTATCAGGTGAAAGAGACACAAACAAGACCACACAAAGAGAAATCAACATAGAATGCCAGTTGAAAATGACTGTTCCTGGATTGGGTGGACAACAAGGTACAAAGGCAGTGATGATTAAGGAAAAGAAAATGATAACTGGAAAAAGTTTGCATCTATATAAAATAAAAATGTAGAGAAAGTATCTTTGGGACATTGCCGCATAGATTAGATACATGAACCACGGACAAGGGCATGGGAATACATGATTCTAGTGACAGAAACTCTCAAATCAAATTAGAGTCTCTAACTGTTTTACTATATGTAAAAAGATCTTTTCCACAGAAGGAGGAGAGAGGAAAGAAGGAAGAATTGTAACCCTAAATATGAAGAATGAAAGAAACTCCAACAAAAAGGCATAAAAATGACAGCTTTAGTGTTAAATATAACAGATGTCTTATTACATAGTACTCAGTGTGTCATATTTTATTTTTCAACTGTAGAAAGCAACACTGTTTCAAATTTAAATTTCCAAATAGCAATAGCTAGATAATTATATTCTTTTTCAGTTGCAATGCTTATGCCAAGTACACTTTCAGGGAGTCCTAATAGTTGAGATATATATATGTTATCATCATTTTCCAAGATAGTTTAGCAACTTTAATGAAGGATGCCTGCTGGGTCACAATTGATAGTTCAACACTGACGACTAGTGGCCAAAAATATGTAGTAATTCCCTATTTCTAAGTACTCTCCTAAGACTTTTATCTAAATTTGAAACATGTAAGTATAAATTATGAAACATATTAAAAGAATTTTCAAACATTCCAAAAATTACAAAGGAAAAACCTGTATCTCTTAAGTCTTTTCTGTCCATTATTTGCTATGTCTCCAAATCAAATTCAATCAGCCTTTGATATTGACCCATAATGGGAACAACACCATAAGGTGTTGGTTCATTCATATCCTCACAGTTGAATTAACACTTTCAGAAATCCATAACTAATATTTTAAAGAGATATTACTTTTAGAATTCATGTATCTGAGCAGTTCTAGTCTAATTTTTTTTTCTAACTTCGTCTGTTAGGCACTAAGAAATCAGAAATCTAGCTGTCCTAAATTCCCAAAATAATGTGAAAAACAGTAAAGTACCATATCAAAATACTCTTTTTAAAAGTTAAAATTTAATTGTGGTTGCCTTAATTCTTGAAGAATGCTTGTAGGATTTCAGTTAAATCATTTAAACTGCTGCCTATTCAACTTCAAAGAGGTTAAAATTTGTTAACATTCACTTTCTTAGAAGAAATAAGAGCAGTAGGATAATACAACACAGACAAATCTTTGAGAGAGAAAAAAAATTTGTTTTTTTAACCAAGTGTGTAACAACATTCA
Source organism: Mustela nivalis (assembly GCF_964662115.1). Classification (NCBI taxonomy): domain Eukaryota; kingdom Metazoa; phylum Chordata; class Mammalia; order Carnivora; family Mustelidae; genus Mustela; species Mustela nivalis. The sequence continues at coordinate 21,099,358 of NC_139025.1, forward strand.
ACCAAGTGGTCACTTACATGTGAAAACAATGGGAATTTCTTCAACAACTATTAACAGACTCTCTGCAGTGGGATAAACACTGAATTACATGCCCCAGAAAACAGGTGAGATGGACAAAGTTCTTGCCAACAGCAGTCCCATTTTGGTGGGAAAGTCATACAATAACATAAACAAATATACAGTTATAGGTGGTGTTAAGTGCTATGAAAAGATAAAGTAATATGATCTGATAGAAAACAATGGGACAGAAAAGAGCTATTTTTTTTTTAGTTGTTTGTATTTATTTTGGTGGGGAGGGGCAGAGGGAGAAAATTTCAAACAGACTCCCTGCTAAGCACAGAACTCCTCTCAGGGCTTGATCTCAGGACTTTTTTTTTTTTTCTTTTCTTTTCTTTTTTTTTTTTTTTTTTTTTTTATCTCAGGACTTTGAGATCATGACCTGGGCCAAAATCGAGAGTCTAGGTTTTTTATTTAGTTTGGCTCAACCAAATAAGCCACCCAGGCATTTCAGAAAAGAGCTATTTTAGAAAAGGGAGGGGCAGGGCAGTTCTCTCTGAAGAGATGGCAACAATTAAACCCAAAGGATGAGAAAGATGTAAGTTTGCTGAGGGTCTAAAGAAAGTGTTCATGTGAGACATGAGAGGAAATCACTGTGCTTAGAGCACAGATTTCTTAGAACGATTTGTAGTTATAGATGCAATTTTTAAATTTGAGAATAACCATTTAAAAAATGGAAATATAACCAAAGCCAGAAGTATAAAAATGAATATATAACACATTTCAATCCAGTAGAAAACAAAAAAAAAGGGGGGGAGGACAACAAAAAAAGAAAAGATGTTAAAAAAACAAATAAAAGGATAAAAACATTTCCAAATGCATCAATAATTTTAAGAAAAAGTGACTAACCCAGCCATTAAAAAAGTCATAATTTATCAAATGATAGTTTTAAAGTCCAACTGTAAGGTGTTTATAAGAAAAAGAAACATAAAAAAATAAGTTACAAAGTAAGGATTAAAATATAGCTGAAAAATCATATGCCAAGACAGTAACTCAAAAGAATGCTAATATCAAGAGGAACACTACAGATTAAAAAATACTTGACCAAGAAGTAATTAATTCATATCCATGAAACAGACACAAAATAGAACAAAATTAAAAATAAAAAAAACTAGTAAAAAAAAATCACAGAGAGAAATTAACAATCCTTATACTGAGAGGCTGTAGACGGACATATTTAATAGAACACAAAAGAACAGAACAACAAAATTTACTAACTTGACTTACTAAATTATAGGAGTGTTCATGTATGTCTGCCATATGCTAAACTGAAAATGTGTTAAATTTTTGTACTCATAATATCTGCCCAAAAAACTGATCATGGTACCAGGTGTCAAAATGGAAGTTTCAACAAACTTCAAAGGAATTAAAAATTAATAATAAAAAGAGTTAAGTAAGAATACACACATTTGGATTTTTCAAAAGGCATTCCTAAGTAAGTCTTAAGTTACAGAGAAAGTCATAGAAGAAACTATAAAAGATTTAGAAATAAACCACCATAAAAGAAGAGCATATCAAAATATATGGTAATTTAGTGATAAACTCACAGTAATTTTTAAAAGAAAAATCAGCTAATGTTTTAACTTGTAAATCTAAAAACTGAAACAGAGCAATCCTAAAAACAAAAAAGGAAGAAAAAATAGAGTTAAAAACAGAAGTTGATGGACTGATAAGGCTAATCAAAATGAAACTAATAAACACATGTCTAGCAAAATTAGTAGAGAAAAAGGAATAGCTAATATTTAAGCAAGAAAGTATATAGCTTCAAAACAAGATTTAAAAATAATAAATCAGGGCTATGATTGCTTTTAAAATTAACTTCAAAATACAGGCAAAATGGATAACAAAAAATCATCAATTACCAAACTGACTTTTTTAAAAAATAAAAAGCTATACAGACCAAAACAAACAAACAAAAAAGAAAAAAACTGAAAACCTCAGCTACTAAAAGGATAACAGGTACAAATGGTTTTATAGGTGAGTTTTAATAAACAATCAAGAATGAGACAGTACCTCTCTTAAACAGAGCTAGAAAAGAGAAAAAGAATCTACCTAATTCATTTTATGCGGTTATAACCTTGCTTCTAAAACCAAAAAGAGCAGTACAAAGACAATTATAAGCCTTCAATCATTAATAGAAATATAAAAGTCCTAAGAAAACACTAGCAAATTAACTCAGCAATGTATAAAAAATAATACATTATAACCAAATAAATGCTGGGAGGGGTCAATATTGATTAATAAAGTCAACCATATTTCAATATCAAAAAAGAAATATAGCAAGCACCAAGAGTATTTGATAAATTCTACAACACATTGTGATTTTTTTTTAAAGAAACAAACACAACTCTTCAAAATCTAGGAATAGAAGGCAATGTTCTTAATCTGGTAGAGAACAGCATTGAAAAAACCAGGAGCAAACACATGCAACAAGATTAACAGTTTAGAAGCATCCCTATAAAAACAGGAAAAAAGCAAGAATTCTTGCTCTTTATTTCTAGTCGACATTGCACTTAAGTTTCTAGCCAATGCAATAAAGCAACGACAAAGAATTATAAAGTTAATGAATAAATTGCCTTCCATTTCATATATTATTATCTACACAATATATATAGTACATGATAGTAATACATGAAAGCTGCTAACAAATTATAAAATAAGATCACTAAGCAAAATTGTTGCATACAAGAGCCATGCATAAAATGAATTACACTCCTATATACTATAACTAACCAATCAGAGATGTAATAAAAGAAAATATTCCATTCACAATAGAAAGATACTTAGGAATAAGTCCAACAAAAGATGAATAAGACCTTTATATATAATTATAAAACATTATTGAAGAACACTAGAAAACACCTCTCTTCAAATTAATCTATGTAGTCAGTATAATTACAATCAAAATGCCAGCAGGATTTTTCAAGAAACATGACAAGAGATTTTCATTATCATTTTCCAAAGTATAATGAAAGCTATAATAATGGAGATAAAATGATATCAGTTCAGGGGTAGACAAACAGATCAATAGAAAAGCATATAGAACCAGAGAGCTACCATGGGAAACTAGATATATAACAGAAGTGGCATTTAAATCAGAGGGGAAAGACAAATTATTCAAAAATGATGCTGAGGCAACTCATTAGTCACATAAAAAAATAACAGATTCCTTCCTCGTGCCACTAAAAAAATAAAATTCCTGAGGGAAAACACAGTAATCTAATATTTTCAAATGAGCAAATGATAAACAAGCTATCTGCACAGGCACAAATGCAAACTGCCAAAAAAAATATGTGAAAAGATATTCAAATTCACTAATAGAGAAATGCAAATAAACATAAAAATGAGTTAACACTTGATACCCATAAGCCTGGCAAAAATTAAAGATAATGTAGGGAAAAGTGCCATTTTCAACCATTTTACTAACAGAAATGTAAAAGGTTAGAACCTTTTGGAAAAAATAATCTGATAGCCTCTATTATAATAAAAATTCATCTCTGGTAATAAAAGATTAAGTTAGAACCACATAAGCTAGTTCAAGGAATTTCCAGAAAGTACTGATGAGAGGTAAAAGCAAAAAGCAGAATTGTGTGTGCATGTGTGTGTATAAAATGTGATCTCATTTTATTAAAATGAAACATACCAAAAAAGTCCTATATATGCAAAGGCATAAATGGCCCATATACACCTGTCTAGGATAATTAAGAGTAACGATTAAGGAAAATATAAAGGGATCAATCTACCAGGCTGTTCACACTGGTTCCTTTTTCTTAGGGAATAGGGTTAATGGTTGATGATCAGAGAATACATAAGAGTTGGGGTGGGGGGGGGGGGGAATAAGCCAAGCAAATAAAACAAAAGCTGCATTAAAAAGAGAATGTATGAGCATTTATGATATGATCATATTTAGTTATACATTTAAATTATGTATGAATAAATACTTTTCATATTAAATTACCTAATAAAATGTTAAAAGAATTATGTAATAAATAAAACTAAAACAGTGGATCAAAACAATGTATGAACATGGTCACTACTTAATGCATTTGACAAATATTTATTAAGTACATGCTATGTGAAATGTTAAAAATGCAAAGTGTTCAAAAAGAATACAATTAAATATCAAGAAATAGTAATTTGTAATAACCTGGGGGGGAAAAAAAAAACTCATGTTAAATAGATCACTAGAGGGGCACCTGGGTGGCTCAGTGGGTTAAAGCCTCTGCCTTCAGCTCAGTTCATGGTCTCAGGGTCCTGGGATCCAGCACCACATCAGGCTCTCTGCTCAGCGGGGAGCCTGCTTCCCATCATTGCAAAAAGAGCAAACTAGTTAATGGGATTAGAGTTTATTAAAAGAATAAAAACCAGGGCTTAAATTAAGGCTCAGACTTAACCTACACATAGAGCTCCACCCTATAAAGAATAAACAATAGAGGAAGAGTTCTAGAATTTTCCCTAGCTACATACATTTTCCTACAGAATAGCACATGTGTAGTTGTCCTGTTGTGATACTCTACTTTCATGCTGTTGGTAGTCTGAATGTCCTTGCATGTCCCCCCAACTGTGTTACTCACTGCTTACTACATCCCATCTGGTCACCCAAGCCTCAAAAGGACCACATTCTAGAACTCATGTCCCAAGGACTAGGAAAATAATGTGCATTTTCTGGGCCTCCGTCATGCTTTCCACGGAGCTTGTACTTTAAACTCCAATTGAATTGTATGGTCTAATGGTCTTTCTCAAAGCCCAGGGAGGCTTATTGGGCTGGTCAATGTCAGAGTGATTTAAGGGGCATTTATTTAAAAGGCATCAAGTAACATCAGTGGGGAAGGGGATACTTGTATGTGAAAATATCGGGGCACTGACTATGGAAACAGAAGGGTAAAGTGCCAAGGAAAGTTATACAATTCAGCCTTGGGAAGATAAGTGAAGTCCAAAATCTACCAGCCTCAGAAAGGTCTCCTGGTCAATCCAAGCCAAGCAGGGGAGTCTCTAAAGGAAGGGGTTAATAAGGGCACCTTAGAACATATGCCTGACTAGATTCTCCTCTGAAATGACACAGAGGTCTCAAGGGAAATGCTAAAGCTATTAAGAGGACATTAGGAATACATTCTTGGCTTCCTTAGAAGCTTCTCCCTTAATGAGTTCAAACTAAATACATTTATAAACTGTTCCCAAAGTTTTTCTTAGGTGAAGTATCCATATTACTCAGCATCTCTGGAGCCACAGTGACACTTCTGGGAAGGAACAAATAGCATTTCTTCATTAGGCTTTTCACAATTGGTATAGATGCCAAAAGATGAAGAAAAATATCGGGAAAAAAATCTATTGTTTTAACTTTTCTGTACAAGGCTTTAACATTATTGATGAGGCTCACATAATCTGTTTTCTCATAGATGTACAGACTGAAAACCACTGAGCTGAGCACCCATCTTACACGTACCAATCCCCTACTAATCTTCACCATCTTCAATTAAGATTCCATTCTTCAACTTCCCCATAGACTTCTCCATGAAGTACCTACCACCTTGAGGCACCTGATTTACCCTAAATCACTAGCAAGCATGGCATATTACTGGTGGGAGTAAGTGGGAGAACTAGCACTTTAATATCCTATGAAATGTTCTGAAAGGCATATACAAATATGCACCCACCATTTATCTCGTGTACTTCATTTTAAGTCATTCAAATGAAGACAAAAATAAAATATTCAATTTAGTCTGAAGGCCAGTTGAAGATCCTTACCAAGTTAAGAAAATCTGACATTCATGTGACATCATAAGCACGTGACTAGTTAGTTGAGACTCAAGGAAGCAGTTTACAGAGTGTCCATAGCCTTCCTGCTTAGACCACGAAAGGGAAAAAACACAGATCAACTCATTAAAGAGTGCAAAATTCCTTAAGACCACTAAATAGGAAGAGGAGAGTGGCTGTTCCTCAACCAATTTCCAATGATTAATACTGTACTTTTCATTAAATGGGAACAGATAAAGCTCCAAGGACCTAAGGACCTCATTAGATCACTAAAAGGAAGCAAGTTTTAGCCAAAAGTACACACTGCCTCCCCATAATACGACATTATACCTAGAAATCGCTGATATCCTGGAATTTTTAATGAATACTTCTAATCTCTTAACAATTTTTAAATGTCCTAATTTTCACTAACATTGAATTATATATAGCTTTAAGGGAAGCAGAAGAACACAGTGGCTAAAAGTCCAGATCTCCTTACTCATCTAAAAATTCATTTTTCTCACCATAGCCAGAAACAAAATATATCAATTACTATCATCATACAGTATAAGTATTTGCAAAAGTATTTTTTAATATTGAAAAGAAAGCAAAGTGTTTCCTCTCCTTAAACATGACCTTTCCAGATCAGCCTAAGCCACTTAACTTGGGAAAAGGAAAACATATCAGCCTATATTAATCCTTTCCAGCTTCCACTGCACTGTTTAATCCAAAAACCACCTTTTAAAAGCATATGGGTCACCACTTATATTAAAGTGACAAAATATGAAATTAAACATTTCTTATCAATAGCGATCCTCTACTGTATTGTCAGAGATGGAATTCTAAATCACAGCTCAAGCTTTTAGTCAAACTGACAATTACAATGCAAATATTCAGGCTCTGGTTTCTCAAGAACAGGGATGAGAAGCAATCTTCCTCTCCCTCTTTGTAATTTTATGCATTCTGCAAAGAAAGAAGAAAATAAGTATGGAAAATTTCTCTAATTTTCTCTTGCAAAAAAGAACAATTGTCTATTCTTATGCTCACCAGATGCAATTTACTTTGAGAACAAATGTATAAAAATCAAGGTTTAAAAAAGAAGGCTACCCACATACTGTATCTAATTATTCAACAAAGTATCCTCCTCAAAGTAATTACCTACTAACAAGGGTATGCCTCCTTTTGTGAAATAGAGGAAAATGGAATTTTAGAAAACAAAAGTAGATTTTCTATTGCTTACATTATAATTTCAGGGTTGCCATTTTTGCACCTAGTTTTCAATTGGCAGTATCTCCTAATAATTAAAAAAAATTTTTTTAATCCTCCAATTTATAAGGGTCAATGATCTTCAAGCACATATGCATGCATTTATAGAACACCACTTTTAGAGAAAATCATTTTGTAAAAGAAAAAGAAATCCTTTTTAAAATCTTTTGTTTTGTCTCAATTTTTTATACTTTATGTATAGATCTAAGACACATTTAAAGGAAATTCAGGGCGCTTGGGTGGCTCAGTGGGTTAAGCCTCTGCCTTCAGTTCAGATCATGATCCCAGGATCCTGGGATGGAGCCCCACATTGGACTCTCTGCTCAGCAGGGAGCCTGCTTCCCCCTATCTCTCTGGCTGCCTCTCTGTCTACTTGTAATCTCTCTCTCTGTGTCAAATAAATAAATAAAATCTTTTAAAAAAAATAAAAAATAAAGGAATTTCAACAAATCAATTTTCTATAATGATAGTAATAAAACATAACCAACATAATACAATGAAATTTACAAATCTACACCATTAATTAATAAAAGGAAAAAGCAAAGCCTTGCCTCACAGTATGAATCCAATTAATAAATGCAGAAAAAGCAATAGAATGTGTTAAAAAAAAGAAACACTATTTAGCATCACTTATAGTAATAACTGTTTCATGAAAGAATATTAACAGATGTTAAAATCTATGGGTGAAAATAGGATAATAAGCTATTTTCAAGTTTCAAAGAATATCCACATAAAGTAAATACTTAAAAAGGCATACTATTAAGATTTACAGTGGAGAAATTTGGCAGACAACACTTTAACCAAATGTTCAGCTTTCACCAGTAATGGGATGCCTTATATGCCTTCTTTTTTTTTTTTTTTAAAGATTTTATTTATTTATTTGACAGAGAGAAATCACAAGTAGATGGAGAGGCAGGCAGAGAGAGAGAGGGAAGCAGGCTCTCTGCTGAGCAGAGAGCCTGATGCGGGACTTGATCCCAGGACCCTGAGATCACGACCTGAGCCAAAGGCAGCAGCTTAACCCACTGAACCACCCAGGCGCCCACCTTCTAATAAGATACCCTGGGAAGAATGCAACACCAATTCTCTGCATTTCCTGCCAAAAATCCGTCACCTGAATCTGGATTTAGTCATGAGACAGCATCAACAAACCAAAATGCAAGATTTCTACAAACTGACTGGCCAGTACTCTGCAAAGTTGTCAAGGTCATAAATGACAAAGAAAAACTGAAAAAACTGTTCCAGATCAAAGGAGACTAAAGAGAAACAATGGTCAAATGCAGTATGTGACCCTGTAGTAAATAGCCTGGACCAGAAAAGGATGTTAGTGGCTAAATGTGAATAAAAACTATAGATTATATCATAGTATTAATCCAGTATTAAATTCCTATGATTATGGAAGAGAATGTACATACAATATTATTTAGGTGTAGAAGTATTTACATCACATCTGCAACTAGCTCAGAAAATTATGTATATGTAATATGCAACCTATACATTATTATTATTATTATTATTATAACATACATATAAAATGTGAATATTGGAGCGATCTAAGTAAAGGGTATACAGAAATCCTTTGTTCTAATTTTTCAACTTCCTCCTAAATCTGAAATTTCAAAATAAAAAAAGTACCTAAAAGGTAAGCGATCTCAGTTTTGGAATGGTATGACTATAGTCTAGTCCAGGGGTTGGCAAACTTTCTATAAAAGGACCAGAAAGTCAATACGTTAGCCTTTGTGGGATATATGGTCTCTTTTAACAACTCCTCAGTGCTGCCACAGTGTCAAAAGACCACCTACAAACAGTAAATGAATGAAGGGCTGTGTTCCAATAAAACTTTATTTACAAAAACTAGGCAATGGGCCACATTTGGCCCAGTGGCCATAGTTCGCTGACCCCTGAGGTCTAGTTCACGGCAAGGAAAATTGATCAGAGTAATCATACTTTCAGTTAACATTTCTGAGCACATGCCAGATATTAAGTGCTTTACAAGCATTAACTCATTTATCCTCACACCAACATGATTAGGTAAATACTATTACTATTTCCATTTTCCACAGAGGAAATGGCCTAGAAAAGCGAAGGAATTTGCCCAAGGTCACCACAGCCAGCAAGCAGTAGACTTTGGGTTTGAACCAGATAGGGCTATCTTCACACACTGAACTAGATAATGTACATGCTATACTTCTCAGATGCACTGAAATATACATGCAAAGACCAAGGAACTCTAACAATTTTAACAATGGCTAAATAAGTATCCAAACTATCCGAACTCAAGATTTACATTCTGAGAAAGTTTTTTTCACAAACCTCCTGTAGCTGCAAAGAAATAACTCCCAGCTGATCCTGACGTTTTTCCACCAGCTCTCGTTCTGTGCGCATCTCTCTTTCTATCTCCTGAAGCCGTCGTTCCACCCGATCTGAAACCTTAACATGAAGAGACAAAAAACAGTGACATTACAGAGCTGTTAGGCAAAAAGAGAATATACTGAAGAGATATTTTATGCCAGATACACTACCACCTAAGCATTTAAAAATGTCTTGTTTATAGTGTTCTTTTTAATGCTATTATAAAACAGCTCACCAAAAAAATGGACTGAAAGTTACAAAAGAAAACAATCATTAGCCTCTAAATAATGCAAACCTGGATCCCAATAAAAGACTTAAATCTTTCAAAGTAAAATAATTCAATAGATCAGAATTAAAATATACTAGAAAAGAGTGCCCTCTGGTGAAGTAGAAGGGAAATACCAAGTTTGCCAAGACAGCATTTTTTATTCTATTAATGATAAACTGTTCTATTTAGTTCTTTTTCATTTTAATTTTCTATAACATGACCTGCCTAGAAAAGTTTTGATGTCTATGGGCAGCAAATAATTAAATGTGTTTTTCATTAGCTTGTCAATCTTTTCTACTGTGATCTACAGAAAATAAACCAGCTGTAAAAGATCAAAAACTAAAGTCAAACAGAAAAATGTTTAATTGGGACTCTCTAAAATAAACATAAAAGAATGTTTTCTCTGATGCAAGATCTTCCTTGCTAAAAGTTGTACAAATTCAAATGCATTTCATGCATATCATCATACAGTCCCCTAAATAAAATTTACCTATTTGATAATGTGCATATTTCATGCAGGAAGCTACGGGAGGATAAAAGACATTTGGGTTCATTTAAGAGAAGCAATAAACATAGCCCTGTAATAAGAAATATTTTGCTAACAATTCTATACAGCCAGAAGGGTCCTGGTCACAAGGAGTCTTACCAGGGCAACAGAAATGTTCTAAACTGGACCATGGTGATGATTACACAACTCAGTACATTTGCTAAAAAGCACTGAATTGTGCACATAAAGCAGGTTAACTTTATGATAAATTATACATCAAATCAATTTTTTAAAATGATGCTGGTAAACATAAGTTTAATTAATTAAAAAACCTGAAAATCAAAATATTAAAAAATCCGAAAATCAAAAAAACAAAAATATTTTTTGATATTCTATCAAAAAAATTAGCAGCTAATATTCACTAAGAATGAAAATTCTTGGTTTTCTACCTTTTATTGCTTAAAAACAATTAAGATATTTACTCTGATAGTGTTTTACTAAAAACTCAAAATACTGTTCAGCATCAAGCTTCTGATTTATCATAGTAATCAACTTTAATACCCCAATAAATAATTTACAACTGCATCTGAAATAAATGTAGTACCTGCTGTATAAGTAAATAATATTGGAGAAATACTAAAAAATAAAAGGTTGTTAATTTATGCAATTTTTACGAAATGGAAATAAATAGCTTTATAGTTCACTCTGAATATAAAAAGTAATTAATAGCGAATGGAGAGGGTGGTTGGGTTATAAACATTGGGGAGGATATGTGATATGGTGAGTGCCGTGATGTATGTAAGCCTGACGATACACAGACCTATACCCCAGGGGCAAGTAACACTTCCTATGTTAATAAAAATAATTAATTTTTAAAAAGTAATTAATAGCAAAACTTATCAGAAAAAAAAATACAGAATCATCTCAAACTCATTAGGGTGGCTGCTACCAAAAACAAACAAAACCAAAAAAACAGGAAATAAGTGTTGGAGAGAAAGTGGAACCCTGGTACACTGTTAGTTTGGTAGGAATATAAAATTGTACAGATCATATGGAAAACAATGTTGATTCCTTTAAAAAATTGAAAATAGAGTTATAAGCAATTCCATCTCTAGGCATATACCCAAAAGAATTGAAAGAGGGTCTTGAAGAGATATTTGTAGACGCATGTTTACAGCAGCATTATTCACAAGAGCCAAAAGATGGGAGCAACCCAAGTGTCCGCTGACAGATAAATGGATCAACCAAATGTGGTTACACATACAATGGAGTATTATCCAGTCTCAAAAAGGAACAAACTTCTTACCCATGCTACAAATGGATAAACTTTGGAGACACTATGCTAAGTGAAATAAGCCAATGCACAAATAAACAAATATACTGTATCATTCCACTTAAATGAGATACCTGGAGCAGTCAAAGTTATAGAGACAGAAAGTTGAAAGGTGATGTCCAGGAACTGGAAAAAGGGTATCACGGAAAGCTGTTGCTTAATGGGTGTAGTTTCAGTTTTGCAAGGTAAAAAGTGTTCTGAAACAGTGAATGTGCACAACACTACTTAACATTTAAAAGTGATACAGTGATAGGGTCGCCTAGCCAGTGCCACAGTTGTTTCAGCATCAGACGCTTAGTCTTTGCTCATGTTTGGATCTCATGGGTTGTGAGATCAAGCCTGACATTGGGCCTTGCGCTCAGCGAGGAATCTGCTTAAGACTCACTCTCCTCTCTCATCCCCCACAACTCAGGTGCTCTCTCTCTCCCTCCCTCTCTCTCAACTTAAACTAAGGCTTAAAAATAAATCTTTAAAAAAAAAAATGAGGAGTACCGGGATGGCTTAGTCGGTTAGGCATCTGCCTTAGGTCCAGGTCAGGATCCCAGAGTCCTGCGATCAAGCCCTGGGGTCTGGCTCCCTGCTCAGTGGGAAGTCTGCTTCTCCTTCTCCCTCTGTGCCTCTCCACCCCAACTCTTTCTTTCTCTCAAATAAGTCAATAAAATCTTTTAAAAAGTGATATGATGGTAAATTTTACCACAGTTAAAAATAAGTAATAAAGAATGATAAAAAGAAATAAATACAACCTGCTAATACCACCCATGAGGAGAAAAACACTGATAGTATATATATAAATATATATATATAAATATAGTATATTTTTCTCTGCATATGTGCATGACTAGTCAAACACATATCCAGTTCACTTCTTTAAATAAAAATGAGGTGTTATACATAATATTTTATAAGTTTTTGGCAATGGACATATCATGGGTAACTTTCTATGACAACAAATAAATCCACATCCTTTTTTGTAACAAATGCATAGTTTTCCCTAATTGATTACAATAATTCCTACTATAAGTACCCTACTGATAATGGGATAACATTTATTTTTACTAATAGATGCTATGGCAAATACTCCAATATAGGATGATTTTTATAAATTCAAGAAACAATCTTTTTTTTTTTTTTAAAGATTTTATTTATTTATTTGACAGAGATCACAAGTAGGCAGAGAGGCAGGCAGAGAGAGAGGCCCAGGAGATAGCCCGACGCGGGGCTCGATCCCAGGACCCCGGAATCATGACCTGAGCCAAAGGCAGACGGGTTAACCCACTGAGCCACCCAGGAGCCCCTCAAGAAACAATCTTTAAGTGGCACTGTTGAATCAAAAGGAATGAATCACTTATTAGAAAAAAAACACAAAATAAAATAAAAACTTTGGAGGTATTTTGGATTTTTATCCAAATCCTTTACTCTAAAAAGAAGACTCACGAGATGGTCATTAACCAGTGGTCACACAACTGATCAGTGAGAAAAATAAGCCTAATGCAAGTCTCCCTTTCCAGCAGCATCTTATAAGCCCCAGGTCCATTTTCATGCATTCATTCAATAAACATGCGTGGACATTCATTTGTGCCAGTTGTTGTGGTAGGTAGGTATCTGGTTTAAAATCTACTTCAATAAATATTTGTTGTCTATTCTGTTGTTGTAATCTATGCAATAACCATGTTATCCTAAATGCAGTGTTGACAGAATTCTGAGCTCAATTAATGACCAACTCTTCCAGAAACAGCTAGATCCATGTTTAGATTTTTAATTTAAATAGTGACCCTACTATAGAAAACAAATAAAATTGACTTTTCCTCCATGAATAATCAAACTTAATAAGTATTCATATCACACTCAAATGGGTAGAATCTAGACAACTAATGAACTGAAATTTCCCCTGTGGTATGAGGCCCATGCAATATTGATTGTTACCAAAATTAAATCTTAATGGAAAATATTTTCCATAATATGTTATAAATAATAACTATGCCCTTCTAATGGGAAGTATAAAAGAAACTAAACAAACAAAAGTCTATAAATCATAAAGCATTAACAAATCAAATCTTGGCATGTCTGATAGGAACCAACACTTTTTGCCTCTTAAAGAAAACTGTGTCCTATAAACTTTCAAGACATATTTTAGTTATTGAGAAAATGTATGATAAACAGCTGTAGCCTCAGAGTAATGCACAATAAAAGTGAATAACAGTATGTACCAAAGAAACTGAAATTGGTGAGAGATAGTGGCAGTTGTTCATTTTTCTTTATGTATTTGTACAATATTTTAAAGTTTTCCACAGTGAACGTGCATCACTTTGGTAATTTTAATTCAAGCTTAAATGTGGAGGGGGGAAACAGCTGCAGCCTCTGAGAAGTTTAACATTCAAATAACAAAACTAAATGTTCTCTGACAGCATGCTATCATGAATTCACAAATACAACACAATATGTCAAAGTTATAAAATGTAAATGTCGACTTCAATTGGAATAAGTGAATTAGAAAATCTATATTAAGCCTTGTATAAATTGGAAAAAAACATCATGTGGCCTTCAGAAGACCTTCCAAAATTCAACAATATTATTTTTAAGTTTGGCATTAGACAATTTTCTCAATCAGGACTATATTCACACATATGAGGTATGAGATGCCCTCAATTAGGAGATACCCCTACTTTGAAAGCAAATTACAGAAAACACAAAACAAGCTATAGCAACACAACTTGATGGGAGGAACTAACAGTTGAACAATTCAACTGAATAATATTTAAGTGTGTATAATTTTCCAGGTGTAGACACTATAAAAGAATACATCCTGATGATCGAGGAGTCAAGATGGCGGAGAAGTAGCAAGCTGAGACTGCTTCAGCTAGCCGGAGATCAGCTAGGTAGCTTATCTAAAGATTGCAAACACCTGAAAATCCATCGGCAGATCGAAGAGAAGAACAGCAATTCTGGAAACAGAAAAACAACCACTTTCTGAAAGGTAGGACCGGCGGAGAAGTGAATCCAAAGCGACGGGAAGATAGACCCCGGGGGGAGGGGCCGGCTCCCGGCAAGCGGCGGAGCAACCGCACACAAAATCAGGACTTTTAAAAGTCTGTTCCGCTGAGGGACATCGCTCCAGAGGCTAAACCGGGGCGAAGCCCACGCGGGGTCAGCGTGGCCTCAGGTCCCGCAGGGTCACAGAAGGATCGGGGGTGTCTGAGTGTCACAGAGCTTGCGGGTATTGGAACGGGAAAGCCGGCTGCAGAGACAGAGCCGACAGTAAGCTCGCAGCTCGGGGTGACCTTGAACCGGTCGCAGGCTCGGTGAGCTCGGAGCGCGGCCGGAGGTCAGGCAGACGGGAATAACTGGGCGCTGTTCTCTGAGGACGCACTGAGGAGTGGGGCCCTGGGCTCTCGGCTCCTCCGGGCCGGAGACCAGGAGGCCGCCATTTGTGTTCCCGTCCTCCGGAACTCTACGGAAAGCGCTCAGGGAACAAAAGCTCCTGAAAGCAAACCCGAGCGGATTACTCACCCCGGCCCGGGTAAGGGAGGTGTAATTCCGCCTGGGGCAAAGACACTTGAGAATCACTACAACAGGCCCCTCCCCCAGAAGATCAACAAGAAATCCAGCCGAGACCAAGTTCACCTACCAAGGAGTGCGGTTTCAATACCAAGGAGAGCAGCAGAATTCCAGAGGAGGAGAAAGCCAAGCACGGAACTCATGGCTTTTTTCCTGTGATTTTTTTTTTAGTCTTGCAGTTAATTTAATTTTTTCTTTTTCATTTTTTTTTTTCTTTTTCTTCTCGCCTTCGGGTAAAATTTTTTTTTTTTAACTGTTACCTTTTCTTTTTTAACGATTTTTTACTAGTTTATCTAATATATATATTTTTTCTTTTTTACATTTTTCTCAGGTGTTTTCTTTTTTAAAAAAAATTTTTTTTTTCTTTTCTTTTTTTTTCTTTCTTTCTTTTTGAACCTCTTTTTATCCCCTTTCTCGCCACTCACGATTTTGGATCTCTTCTAATTTGGTTAAAGCATATTTTCCTGGGGTTGTTGCCACCCTTTTAGTATTTTACTTGCCCCTTCATTTACTCTTATCTGGACAAAATGACAAGACGTAAAAATTCAACACAAAAAAAAGAACAAGAGGCAGTACCGAAGGCTAGGGACCTAATCAATACAGACATCGGTAATATGTCAGATCTAGAGTTCAGAATGACAATTCTCAAGGTTCTAGCCGGGCTCGAAAAAGGCATGGAAGATATTAGAGAAACCCTCTCGAGAGATATAAAAGCCCTTTCTGGAGAAATAAAAGAACTAAAATCTAACCAAGTTGAAATAAAAAAAGCTATTAATGAGGTGCAATCAAAAATGGAGGCTCTAACTGCTAGGATAAATGAGGCAGAAGAAAGAATTAGTGATATAGAAGACCAAATGACAGAGAATAAAGAAGCTGAGCAAAAGAGGGACAAACAGCTACTGGACCACGAGGGGAGAATTCGAGAGATAAGTGACACCATTAGACGAAACAACATTAGAATAATTGGGATTCCAGAAGAAGAAGAAAGAGAGAGGGGAGCAGAAGGTATACTGGAGAGAATTATTGGGGAGAATTTCCCCAATATGGCAAAGGGAACAAGCATCAAAATTCAGGAGGTTCAGAGAACGCCCCTCAAAATCAATAAGAATAGGCCCACACCCCGTCACCTAATAGTAAAATTTACAAGTCTTAGTGACAAAGAGAAAATCCTGAAAGCAGCCCGGGAAAAGAAGTCTGTAACATACAATGGTAAAAATATTAGATTGGCAGCTGACTTATCCACAGAGACCTGGCAGGCCAGAAAGAGCTGGCATGATATTTTTAGAGCACTAAACGAGAAAAAAATGCAGCCCAGAATACTATATCCAGCTAGGCTATCATTGAAAATAGAAGGAAAGATTAAAAGCTTCCAGGACAAACAACAACTGAAAGAATTTGCAAATACCAAACCAGCTCTACAGGAAATATTGAAAGGGGTCCTCTAAGCAAAGAGAGAGCCTACAAGTGGTAGATCAGAAAGGAACAGAGACCATATACAGTAACAGTCATCTTACAGGCAATACAATGGCACTAAATTCATATCTCTCAATAGTTACCCTGAATGTGAATGGGCTAAATGCCCCTGTCAAAAGACACAGGGTATCAGAATGGATAAAAAAACAAAACCCATCTATATGTTGCCTCCAAGAAACTCATTTTAAGCCCGAAGACACCTCCAGATTTAAAGTGAGGGGGTGGAAAAGAATTTACCATGCTAATGGACATCAGAAGAAAGCAGGAGTGGCAATCCTTATATCAGATCAATTAGATTTTAAGCCAAAGACTATAATAAGAGATGAGGAAGGACACTATACCATACTCAAAGGGTGTGCCCAACAAGAAGATTTAACAATTTTAAATATCTATGCCCCCAACGTGGGAGCAGCCAACTATATAAACCAATTAATAACAAAATCAAAGAAACACATCAACAATAATACAATAATAGTAGGGGACTTTAACACTCCCCTCACTGAAATGGACAGGTCATCCAAGCAAAAGATCAGCAAGGAAATAAAGGCCTTAAACGACACACTGGACCAGATGGACATCACAGATATATTCAGAATATTTCATCCCAAAGCAACAGAATACACATTCTTCTCTAGTGCACATGGAACATTCTCCAGAATAGATCACATCCTCGGTCCTAAATCAGAACTCAACCGGTATCAAAAGATTGGGATCATTCCCTGCATATTTTCAGACCACAATGCTCTAAAGCTAGAACTCAACCACAAGAGGAAATTTGGAAAGAACCCAAATACATGGAGACTAAACAGTATCCTTCTAAAGAATGAATGGGTCAACCGGGAAATTAAAGAAGAATTGAAAAAAATCATGGAAACAAATGATAATGAAAATACAACGGTTCAAAATCTGTGGGACACAACAAAGGCAGTCCTGAGAGGAAAATATATAGCGGTACAAGCCTTTCTCAAGAAACAAGAAAGGTCTCAGGTACACAACCTAACCCTACACCTAAAGGAGCTGGAGAAAGAACAAGAAAGAAACCCTAAGCCCAGCAGGAGAAGAGAAATCATAAAGATCAGAGCAGAAATCAATGAAATAGAAACCAAAAAAACAATAGAACAAATCAACGAAACTAGGAGCTGGTTCTTTGAAAGAATTAATAAAATTGATAAACCCCTGGCCCAACTTATCAAAAAGAAAAGAGAAAGGACCCAAATAAATAAAATCATGAATGAAAGAGGAGAGATCACAACTAACACCAAAGAAATACAAACTATTATAAGAACATACTATGAGCAACTCTACGCCAATAAATTTGACAATCTGGAAGAAATGGATGCATTCCTAGAAACATATAAACTACCACAACTGACCCAGGAAGAAATAGAAAGCCTGAACAGACCCATAACCAGTAAGGAGATTGAAACAGTCATTAAAAATCTCCAAACAAACAAAAGCCCAGGGCCAGACGGCTTCCCGGGGGAATTCTACCAAACATTTAAAGAAGAACTAATTCCTATTCTCCTGAAACTGTTCCAAAAAATAGAAATGGAAGGAAAACTTCCAAACTCATTTTATGAGGCCAGCATCACCTTGATCCCAAAACCAGACAAGGATCCCACCAAAAAAGAGAGCTATAGACCGATATCCTTGATGAACACAGATGCGAAAATACTCAACAAAATACTAGCCAATAGGATTCAACAGTACATTAAAAAGATTATTCACCACGACCAAGTGGGATTTATTCCAGGGCTGCAAGGTTGGTTCAACATCCGCAAATCAGTCAATGTGATAGAACACATCAATAAAAGAAAGAACAAGAACCATATGATACTCTCAATAGATGCTGAAAAAGCATTTGACAAAGTACAGCATCCCTTCCTGATCAAAACTCTTCAAAGTGTAGGGATAGAGGGCACATACCTCAATATCATCAAAGCCATCTATGAAAAACCCACCGCAAATATCATTCTCAATGGAGAAAAACTGAAAGCTTTTCCACTAAGGTCAGGAACACGGCAGGGATGTCCATTATCACCACTGCTATTCAACATAGTACTAGAGGTCCTAGCCTCAGCAATCAGACAACAAAAGGAAATTAAAGGCATCCAAATCGGCAAAGAAGAAGTCAAATTATCACTCTTCGCAGATGATATGATACTATATGTGGAAAACCCAAAAGACTCCACTCCAAAACTGCTAGAACTTATACAGAAATTCAGTAAAGTGTCAGGATATAAAATCAATGCACAGAAATCAGTTGCATTTCTCTACACCAACAGCAAGACAGAAGAAAGAGATATTAAGGAGTCAATCCCATTTACAATTGCATCCAAAACCATAAGATACCTAGGAATAAACCTAACCAAAGAGACACAGAATCTATACTCAGAAAACTATAAAGTACTCATGAAAGAAATTGAGGAAGACACAAAGAAATGGAAAAATGTTCCATGCTCCTGGATTGGAAGAATAAATATTGTGAAAATGTCTATGCTACCTAAAGCAATCTACACATTTAATGCAATTCCTATCAAAGTACCATCCATCTTTTTCAAAGAAATGGAACAAATAATGCTAAAATTTATATGGAACCAGAAAAGACCTCGAATAGCCAAAGGAATATTGAAAAAGAAAGCCAACGTTGGTGGCATCACAATTCCGGACTTCAAGCTCTATTACAAAGCTGTCATCATCAAGACAGCATGGTACTGGCACAAAAACAGACACATAGATCAATGGAACAGAATAGAGAGCCCAGAAATAGACCCTCAAATCTATGGTCAACTCATCTTCGACAAAGCAGGAAAGAATGTCCAATGGAAAAAAGACAGCCTCTTCAATAAATGGTGCTGGGAAAACTGGACAGCCACATGTAGAAAAATGAAATTGGACCATTTCCTTACACCACACACAAAAATAGACTCAAAATGGATGAAGGACCTCAATGTGCGAAAGGAATCCATCAAAATCCTTGAGGAGAACACAGGCAGCAACCTCTTCGACCTCTGCCGCAGCAACATCTTCCTAGGAACAACGCAAAAGGCAAGGGAAGCAAGGGCAAAAATGAACTATTGGGATTTCATCAAGATCAAAAGCTTTTGCACAGCAAAGGAAACAGTTAACAAAATCAAAAGACAACTGACAGAATGGGAGAAGATATTTGCAAACGACATATCAGATAAAGGACTAGTGTCCAGAATCTATAAAGAACTTAGCAAACTCAACACCCAAAGAACAAATAATCCAATCAGGAAATGGGCAGAGGACATGAACAGACATTTCTGCAAAGAAGACATCCAGATGGCCAACAGACACATGAAAAAGTGCTCCATATCACTCGGCATCAGGGAAATACAAATCAAAACCACAATGAGATATCACCTCACACCAGTCAGAATGGCTAAAATCAACAAGTCAGAAAATGACAGATGCTGGCGAGGATGTGGAGAAAGGGGAACCCTTCTACACTGTTGGTGGGAATGCAAGCTGGTGCAGCCACTCTGGAAAACAGCATGGAGGTTCCTCAGAATGTTGAAAATAGAACTGCCCTATGACCCAGCAATTGCACTATTGGGTATTTACCCTAACGATACAAATGTAGTGATCCAAAGGGGCACATGCACCCGAATGTTTATAGCAGCAATGTCCACAATAGCCAAACTATGGAAAGAACCTAGATGTCCATCAACAGATGAATGGATCAAGAAGATGTGGTATATATACACAATGGAATACTATGCAGCCATCAAAAGAAATGAAATCTTGCCATTTGCGACAACATGGATGGAACTAGAGCGAATCATGCTTAGCGAAATAAGTCAAGCAGAGAAAGACAACTATCATATGATCTCCCTGATATGAGGAAGTGGTGATGCAACATGGAGGCTTAAGTGGGTAGGAGAAGAATAAATGAAACAAGATGGGATTGGGAGGGAGACAAACCATAAGTGACTCTTAATCTCACAAAACAAACTGAGGGTTGCTGGGGGGAGGGGGTTTGGGAGAAGAGGGTAGGATTATGGACATTGGGGAGGGTATGTGCTTTGGTGAGTGCTGTGAAGTGTGTAAACCTGGTGATTCACAGACCTGTACCCCTGGTGATAAAAATATATGTTTATAAAAAATAAAAATTAAAAAAAAAAATAAAATACAAAAAAAAAAAAAAAAAAAAAAAAGAATACATCCTGATGAGCTGGGCACACTGCACAGTTACGTAAACTGGGGAACTGTATACATCAATTACACCAATGAGCTGAGCACTAGTGAGGTGTGACATCCAGTTGTTCAATCATAGCTCTATCTGATATATAGTAATTCTTAATACATGGTAATAAGGATAAAAGAAGTGAACATTCTGTGAATTCAGCTGTTAACTTTTAGCTCAGTAATTACATTTCCCCCCATCACACTCTTGACTGCAGACATCAGTTACTAGTTTTATTTGCTATATAAAAGAAATAAAAAGGAAGTAACTCTTCATTATGGGTTCTTTGTAAGCGGTGAAAGGTAAAACATTAACAAATGTAATGTGCACCATGCGACTTAGTATTTTCAAACTCCAAACTCAAACTATCCTGACTAATAACATCAAAAAACAGCATGACAGTAAAACTGTCCATACCTTACTCATAACTACAAAAATCTCAGTAGAACATTGAGGATATTTGAGTTTGGAGCAAAGTCTGTGTTATAAGCATACTCACAAGTTGTAAACCTATGTACCAAGTTAAAGGAGCCTCATAAAATGGCTGCAAAACAGCAAAATCCTGATAGAGCATTAGAAATACCAAATATAGTAACAGAACCATATATATGCAAGACATTCATGGAGTTTCATTTCCAAAAATGACAGCCGAGATAATTCAGACCAAACCTTCCACTAAAAATAATTCAAAAAACTAGAAAATTTAAATAAAAAACAGTTTTAAGGCATTGGAAAGATATATGAGACCAAAATGAATGAGAAGGAAAAAGAAAACCTCAGAGGTTAGTCCATCTTTTCTCCCTGAAATATCAGCCCACGTCAGAAAAAAACAGTTGTAATACTGAGAATCTAAACAGAGTTTTTAACAGATGTGTGGGGCTACAGAGGAAAAACTAGAGGTTAGAGATTTTCCAAGGAGGGGGGTGCCTAGTTAAACTTCCCCAACCCCACCCCCAGATTTTGGACTAAATTCCTGAATGGTCATCCCCCAGAAATAAGGTGAACTAGAAATAGTTGAAACTCATCATTGAAGTTTTAACATTGAAATAGCACAAAAAAATAAGGTAATCCATGACTGCTATGGCCCTTATTCTATAGCAAAAAATAAATACATATTCTCACACATAATAATTATCAAATTAATTATCTTCAATAAGAATGAAATACATTTTCTATCAAACAAAAGTAACAAGATAATCAAAAATAAACAAAACAATGTAGGCAAAAACAATGTAATCAAAATCCAAGAAAAATAAGAGATAACAAATAGAAACAGAGCTCTAGAAGATCATGACAATGAAGTTATGACACAGAGATATACAGATTGAGGATTTTGCCAAAGAACTACAAAGTTAAAAACAATAAGATCAAAATTCTAGAAGTGAAATATGTGGTAAATGATAATACAAAATCAGTGGGTGGGTTAACAGAGCTGATTCAGCTGAAGAAAGAACAAGTAAATAAAAGGACCAAAGAAAATATTCAAATTAAGTAATGAAAAAACAATATATTTATAAAAATAAACATAAGAGACAAAGGGAATAGGCACAACTCAAAGGAACAAAACTAAGCTCATCACAGTAAAACTGCAGAAAACCAAACAGTAAGAAGAAAGACTCAAAAGCAAATTAGAGAAAAATATATATTATCATACAAAAAGCACCAACAAGAATAACAGCTGACTTCTCAACAGAAACAATGGAACTGAGAAAATGATGAAATATCTTCAAAATACAGACTGGAGGGAAAGAGGGATTATTTAGACCTTCATAACCAGTGAAAATCTCTTCTAACAAAAAAAAGTGAAATAAAGATATTTTCACACAAATACAAAGAGGATCTGTCACAAAAGAACCTACTCCAAATGAAATTGTAAATGGAATTCACTCAGGCATATGCAGATACACTCTGAAGAAAATTTCAAAGTATGTTTTTAAGAAGATAAGGAATCTCAGGATGCAAAAAGGAATGAGACACAGAAAGAAATGAAGAAAGCTGAAGATGGGGCACCTGGGTGGCTCAGTCAGTTAAGCATCCAACTCTTGATTTCGGCTCAGATTGTTATCTCAGGGTCATGAGATCAGACTCCTTAAGATTCTCTTTCCCTCTCACCCTTTGCCCCTCTTCACCCCCCAAATTTTAAAAATTAAAAAGAGACAAAGATTATTAATTTTTTAATGTTAAGTGATACTCTCTAAAATGGCATAAAAATATCAAAGTCAAAAAATAAATGTTAAAATTAATATATAACATATAAGACCTCCAGATTTTTAAAAAAACTGTACAATATTAATGAAAGAATTTGCTCTGTTCATAAATTGGAAAACTCAACATTATAAAAATGTCAATTCCCTCCACCTTGTCCTATAGATACAATGTAATCCAGATCCTAGGTTTTTAATGATTTCACATGCTAATTCTAAAATGTATACAGAAATTCAGAGAAAGAATACACAGGATAAACCTTATAAACAACGTGGAAGGACTTACTATACCATATCACAACTTCTCATAAAACAACAGTAATCAAGACAATGCAATATGAACACTGGAATAGACAAACGAACCAGAAGATTGAATAAGTCCAGAAGAGAAGTCTGCACATCTGAACCTTTGATTTACAACTAAGACAGGACTGTAAAGTAATAACAGGGGGTGGTTCTCTCAATAAATGAAACCAAATCAATTAGATGTCATATAAAATGTAGGTTCATACCTTGAACATCAATTCCAAGTAGATATTAGATCTTAATGTAAAAGGTAAAATAATAAGCTTCTAGAATATTATATAAGAAAATATTTTCATGATCTGAGGAAAGGGAACAATTTCTTAAATAGGTCATAAAAGCAAATAACCACAAAAGAAGAGATAGAAAACTAAACTAGATTAAATTCAACAGAAGACCTCATTAAAAGAATTTTTAAGAATGAGATGAAACAGCTCTGGATAATTGGAGACAACAATGCAATACATATAACTGACAGAGTGCTCATATATAAAAGAAAGACCTCCCACAAATCAATAATGAAAAAACACCCAATTTAAAAAAAAAAGTGGACAAAAAGAAGCAAACTGGCATCTCAAAAAAGTAAATAGCCAATAGCCAACAGGAATGGAGTGAATTTCTGTTCTTAAAGAGAAAACCAAAGCTGGTAGCATCACAATTCCAGACTTCAGGCTATATTACAAAGCTGCAATCACCAAGAGAGCATGGTACTGACACAAAAACAGACACATAGTTCAGTGGAACAAAATAGAGAACCCTGAAATGGACACTCAACTCTATGGTTAACTAATCTTCAGCAAAGCAGGGAAGAATATCCAATAGAAAGAAAAAAAGTCTCTTCAATAAATGGTATTAGGAAAATTGGACAGTCACATGCAAAAGAATGAAAGTGGACCACTTCCTTATACCGAACACAAAACTAGACTAAAAATGGATGAAAGACTTCAATGTGAGACAGGAATCCATCAAAATCCTGGAGAAGAACAGAGGCAGCAACCTCTTTGTGACTTCGGCTGCAGGAACTTCTTACTAGACACATCTCCAAAGGTAAGGGAAACAAAGCAAAAGTAAACTTGGGATTTCATCAAGATAAAAAGCTTTTGCACAGCAAAGGAAACAGTTCTATTGACTCACAGAAAAGACAACTGACAGAATGGGAGAAGATATTTGCAAATGTCTTATCAAACACAACACCCAAAGAACCAACAATCCAATCAAGAAATTGGCAGAAGACATGAATAGGCATTTATCTAAAGATAACATATAAATGGCCAACAGACACATGAAAAAATACTCAGCATCAGGGAAATAGAAATCAAAATCACAATGAGATACCACCTCATACCAGTCAGAATGGCTAAAGTTAGTAAGTCGGGAAACAACAGATGTTGATGAGATTGCAGAGGAAGGAGAACCTCTTACACTGTTGGGAATGCAAGCTGGTACAGCCACTGTGGAAAACAGTATGGAGTTTCCTCAAAAAGTTAAAAATAGAGCTACCCTACGATCCAGAAATTGCACCACTAGGGATTTACCCAAAGATATAAACGTAGTGATTCAAAGGGGTACCTGCAACCCAATATTTATAGCAGCAATGTCCACAACAGATACATTATGAAAAGTGCCTGATGTCCACTGACAGATGAATGGATAAAGAAGATGTGGTATATTATATACAATAGAATATGACTCAGCCAACAACAAAAAAATGAAATCTTGCCATTTGCAATGACATGGATGGAACTAAAGGGTATGATGCTATGTGAAATAAGTCAATCAGAGAAAGACAATCATATGATCTCATTCATAGATGGAATTTAAGAGACAAAACAGAGTATCATTGGGAAAGGAGAGAAAAATAAAATAAGGTGAAATCAGAGAGGGAGAAAACCATAAGAGACTCTTAATTATAGGAAACAAACTGAGGGTTGCTAGAGGGGAGAGGGGTGGGGGAAAGGGGTAACTCGGTGATGGACATTAAGGAGGGCACATGATGTAATGAGCACTGGGTATTATATAAGACTGATGAATCACTGAACTCTACCTCTGAAACTAATAATACACTATATGAAGTGAGATGGGGGAAATCGGAGGGAGAGGCAAACCATGAGAGACTGTGGACTCTGAGAAACAAATGGAGGGTTTTGGAGGGGAGGGGGTTGGGGGTTCGGTGAGCCTAGTGGTGGGTATTACGGAGGGCACATAGTGCATGGAGCACTGGGTGTGGTGCACAAACAAGGAATTTTGGAACACTGAAAAGAAAATAAAATGGAAAAAAATACACTATATGTTAATTAAAAGAATTAAAAAAAAAAAAAAGGAGTGTATTCCTAACAGACAATTCAGTAGGAAATTGGAGAAAAATATCAATGACGTGATAAATAAGGTCCAAATCAGGCCGAAAGATGAGAAACTCTAGAAAAGACAAAATGTGAAAAATGCTCATCATCTAGTAATAATGAAGATGCAAATTACACCATGATGAGAGACTATAAACACCTAACACAAGGGCTATAATTGAAAGACTAATAATACTGTAAGGACCTATTTAGAAATTGTCCCTGGTCCCCTTCCCCCAGGGGATTTACAGGTAACCAAGACCTATTTAGAAATTGTCCCTGGTCCCCTTCCCCCAGGGGATTTACAGGTAACCAAGCCCAGATACATAAGGGTGGGTCAGGCCAGGTTGGGGGGGATGCATACTGTCTCCCTGGTTACCAAGGAGTATGGGCCCCGCCCTTTGGCGCCAATCCCAATCAAGGTGTAATAGGCTGGTTCAAATCTCTACTAGGGTAAATTGTAACTCAATTGGTCACCTAGCATTACTGTGGAGTTTCCTGTGTGTGTTAACAATCTCATTGGCCACCTGTGCGTTGCCAGGCCCAACCGCATGGCCTTTACCCTTAAAAGCTAGCCTGTGAAACAGAGAAGGGTCGCCCTCTCTTGTAAGAGGTGCGGCCCCGAACGTTCGGTTAGATTCTTGATGCTTGGCACGAAATAAAGCTTTGCTTGACCTTCACTTTGTATCAGTCTCGCTCCTTTAATCACCGACCCAACAAATACCAAGTACTGGAAATGATGAAAAGCAACATGAATTCTTCTGCACTGTCAGTGGGAATGTAAATTAATGCAATCACCTTGGAAACCTGTTCATCAGTATCGGCCAGATGTGAAGGCATGTAGGAATCACACTATATGTTACATACCAACAGACATGCATTTACATACGCACTAAAATCATGAATAAGATTACTCGCAGCAGTCTTATTTGTAATAGCCCAAAACTTGAAATAATTCAAATATCATAACGTGTTAAAATACACTGCAGTAAATCCACACAATGGTATACTAAAGAGCAATAAAAATGAACAAGCTGGAAGTACTTGACATAACACCTAGAAATATCATAACCTTAAGGATTAGCAAAGAACAGACACACAAAACCATGCCCTATAAGATTCCACTTCCGTAAAAAATTCAAAGCGGTCAAAATTAATTTATGGGGTAAAAAGTCAAAATATTCATCTTCGAAAAAGGAGGAGTAGTGATTAGGACAGGGAATGAGGAGGTTTCTTGGGCACTGGTAATGTTCTATTTCTAGATTTGGGTGGTGGTTACATGGGCCTGTTCACCTTGTATTAATTCACTGACTTACATGCAAGTACTTTGCTGTAAGTTAACTACACCTTCAAATTAAGAAAATTAAGAATTTTTTTAAAAAAAGATAAAGCTCCAGCAGGTTCTGCTGCCAGGTGACAGGTTCCACTCTAGATTATGTGAGAAGAGCCAGAAGATCATTTAGTAAGTTATAAAGGATCTGGGAGCTACATTCTTCAAAGTATGTGTTCAGTTCCTATTTAGATAGTATGTAAATCAGACAATGGCATAGACTTTTTGCGGTGTGAACCACTGCAATAAACTAAAAAAGGTTCCAATGTGTTAACCTCAGAAAATACTTTTTCTTTGAAGTATGATGAAGTATTTCAGATTGGCACAACTTAAACTGATGTAAGGTCTTAGTATGCTTGGAAATATCTAGGACTTCATGTAAAAAAAAGAAGTATCCCATTTCCTGATCACATAATAGCATCAGTTGACCTATCATCAGATACTGACTGCAAAGATTCTTTTCTATTTCAACAGAAGACAGTACATTATATCTTCATCTTTCTGGGCGCTTCACAAAGAAATCAGCACCAAAAGCACAAGAGGAATATGCTTTTATGTGGCCAGATGTTTATTCAAATTTCTAAAACAGGCAAATTTCACTGCAAGTAGAGTAACTAAGTTGATCTCTTTGAAAACAGAGGATATCCATTTCTTAGCGTATATGTCCAATGAATTCAAACTCCAAATAAACTCAACATATCTATGTAAGGAACTATAAACACAATAAAAACTGCAGGAAAAAAAATCAGTTTGAATAAAACATGTTAAGAAAAATATTCTGTCTGCTACCATTCCTGGTCTTGAAAAAAAAACAAAAGTTACTCTGGGATAAATAAATACACATTGCTCCTGAAGTTGGTAAATTTCCAAGTTTAGTTAACAATTGCTATTGATTTTTCTTTCCTCCTAAAAAAGCAAACAGAGGTGCAACTGATGATGCAAAGAAACAGACATTGCATGTACTTCATTTTTCACTTTAATTCCATCAAGAATAGTGATTAAAAAAACAAAAAACACTGAATAATGACTGTCAACAATCTGGGTTTAAGATAAATAAAACTTGAGAATTAGGGGTATTTTCAATTGGCATCATGTCAAACAACAACAGACAGCAAGGTCTTTGCAGCAATTATGATTACACATGCTTGTGAAATGAAAATACTAAAAATACTTAAAAAATGTAGAGTGCTACAGAGTCACTACCAAGAAATTCCGTATTTCAAACATCATTTAACAAAAGCCATGGAATTGCTGGGTCTCTTTTGAATATTCATAAGGAAATTCTAAAAATTAAGCAAATAATAATTCTATCTCTAATATATTATCACTGTAAACATTTAAAAACTATAATACCCAAATTCATGAATATGTTATAAGAAGTACAAGAATAGATTTTAGACAAAATGACATATATCGTCCAAAAAGTTAAAATCCAAGAAACTTCACTATGATTATGACAAGCCCAGTCACACTACCATCTGCATATGAAATCGCTTACTTTTTTTTTTTTTTTTTTACTTATTTATTTTAACCAAGAGTTCTTACCACATCTTGTTTTTGGGCTTCATTAAATTTTTCCGTCAATTCTTCCAAGGCTCTTTTTGTTTCAGCATCCGACCTAGGGAAAGAAAAATATTTTAAGCTGGCCGTTTGAGAAAGTATATACAATTAGTTAAATTTACAACATAATAATGTTACTACATAATACTCTACTGCAGTGGTTCTTAAACATTAGCCAACATATGAAATATCTGGAGGACTTAGGATAGACTGCTGAACCAACAGATCTGCAATGGTCCCCAAGAAGGTGCATTTCTGCAAATCCCTAGTTGATGTTAATGGTACTGATTTGGGAATTACATTTGCGGTACAAGTAAAGCAGAATAGGATCCTAAAATCTTAATTCACAACATTAAGTCACAAGGTTTCACAAGAAATTTGACTCCTAATTTGGCTTAGGTCAAGTTTCTCTGCCTCACTCGCACATGCGTCTGAGTCATACAAACTATTACTAGACCGTACCAGCCCAGAGATAGAAGATTCCCAGTCCACCACTGCACAGCCAAATGATCATTTAAACTAAATAAGTAGATCATCTCTACAACTTCCGTTTTGTCTTCTTACAGGACAAATACCTAAAAATTCATGTTCCTAGTGCTTAATTTATACCCTTTCTCCAAATATGTAAAATCCACAGAATAAAGCAATCTAAGAACATACTTTACTACGATGTTGACACCATTCTGCTCGTTTTATCAACTGTCAAAACTAAATACCTAGTTTTAAATTAACTAACCCTTACTGGCTTAAAAGAGTAACAATAAATATAGCTCAACAATACATCTCGGACATCAGGAGCTCAATCTCTTTATTCATACCAGTTATATATGAAAATAATCTTGAACCACAGGGTACTATAAGTGGTAAAGTGCAAATACTCTGAGGCCATATACCTACATCTGAATTCTGACTAGACCATATCCTCCATTTAAACTTCAGCAAATTGAGTTACTTCATCTCTCTGTGCCCCTTTCCACATCCAAAAATTGGAAAAAATAATAATGACTACCTCAGTAGGGTTGTTGTAAAATTTAAACCTAAATCTATCTAGCATGAAGTAATTGTTCAATAATATTAACTATTAGTAGTAGGAACAATAGTAAGGTATTTAATTCTTACTACTAAATTCCCTGCCTTCCTCATTTAAAAGCAGGTGAATTATACAGACTATAGTTGATCACAGATTTACAACTATAGCTTTCATCCTTTTTGCTATAGCAACACAAAACATCTATGGAATGATTCTATTAGATGGAATGGGAGTCAGCAAGTAGACTTGGTAAAGAAACTTCCACTCAGCTTTGTTGTTCCCTCATCACTGCTGTATATAGAGTATGACTCTTGAGAAGGGATAGAAAGTTTGGTTTCTTCTAAAAATAAGCCTCCAAATGAAAACCAACAGTCAGTGCTGATGATGAAAATGAAAAGACAGTGAAGAAATTTCAAATAAAGTGATACTTGTTGGGGATGACCCAGAATTGATAAAACTGCAAAGACCTTTCAGATATAAACCACTCACTTTTGAGGATTTCAACTGAAAGCTAAAATATCAGATTAGACTCTGCCTGTCTCTCACCCCCTCCAATGTATTTGCAAATCGACCTCTTTACTAAGAACTCACAATGTATCTCCCTGTAATGGCAATGCTCAGTAGAGTAACTAAAATGTTTTTAAAAATATGAAATTAGGGGCATCTAGGTGGCTCAGTCTGTTAAGCATCCACCTTCGGTTCAGGTCATGATCTCAGAGTCCTGGGATTAAGCCCTGAATCGTTGGGGTCCCCCGCTTATGAGGGAGTCTGCTTGTCCCTCTCCCACTTCTCTCTCTGCTCACACCTGAAAGCATGCGCTGTCTCTAATAAATAAGTAAAAATCTCTAAAAAAAAAATATGAAATTAATTTTTCTAATAAGGAGTCATGGTACATTCTAAAATTAAAGGATTTTTAAACTGTTCTATTAATAAATTCTGAAATACTGCTATAAAAACAGCACTGTTTTTTAAATTCATGTAAACATGTCAATTACAGAACTTAATGTGTTCTTCTAATAACTCATGCCTCCAACAAAAACCATATTCTGCTTTTACCGGCTTCTTCTGGCAAGCTCCCGATTGAAATCATCTCCAAGCCGAACTTGTTCACTGCTGAGGTCTCGGAGGGACTGATGAAAAGCATGAAGCTGGTAAAGGCAAAACATAGTCATCCATTTAGGATTCTGTTTAATTCTTCCATGAAGATTCACTGAGGTTGGTAAGAACTTATTTTTTGCACTAATGCCCAAATTTTATAATGTTATTAACACATAATAAAACACGTCTATTCTGAAAGAAATATTTCTCCAAAGAAAAACATTTCTTAAAAGTTATATAAAACTTCTTATATATAAACCGTCACATCCTTTATAGGACAGTAATTCTGATCCTTTAGATACCCCAGTAAAAAAGAAGTCAGCAAACTCTGTAAATAATACAACAGCAAATATTTCAGGCTTTCAGACTATGTGATCTCTGTCAAAATTACTCAATGCTGCCACTTTTGGCACAGAAGTAGCCATAAACAAATGAGCATAACTGTGTTATACAAGGACTCTATTCCATGCCATGGTATGTCAATCCATGCTACAGAGAAACTCTTGCCAACGTGCACCAGGAACCACATACAAGAATGTTTGAAGCAACACTGTTCATAATGGAAACACCAAATATAACCCAAAAGTCCATTAAGAACAGAATGGATATAAATAAATCGTGATATATTCTCCCAGTGGATATAATACAGCAGTAAAAATGAAATGTTGAAACCTACGTACACACTAGTAAGGCTGAATGTCAAAAACATAACATCAATTGAAAAATAGCAAAAGACAAAGTATTATTCCACTTATATAAATTTTAAACACAGGTAATACTAAACAAGATATAAGTAGTGCAAATGTTTTGTTTTTAAAGCAAGAGAATGATTTATATAAAAGTTAGGATAGTTGATAGCCCTTGTATTGATAATACTCTAATTCCTAGCCTGGGTAGTGGTTACATGGATTTTTCATTAAATTATTGTACTATTAACTGTAAATATGTATACTATATATGTATGTGTATACTATAATTTATTTTTAAAAATGTAAATCATAGAGATTTGCAGAAACAACAAATTGATTCATTTCAACAAATGCGCATCAGTGCCACCAATTATGGTAGGAAAAAGGGGCTCAGAATCTAACATAGGAGATAGACATGCAAACAAAATCACAAATGATGAGCAGGGCAGTACACTGATAATGTGGAGTTACGGGTCATCTTAAGAGACTTAAAATCAGGAAGAACAGTTAAAAAGAAATTGGGTGTGGCCATTATTTTCCAGTTTTGCAAATCAGAATCCTAGGTTCTGATTCTGATGCCTCCTTTTCAATCATTCTCACCCTCCCCAAATGGTCATCTGATCTTCAAAACCTTTCATTTTACCCACCAAATAGCTTTTAAGTCTACTGCCCCACCTCGTTCTCTCCAACTCCATTTATCCTAATCCAAGTAACTAGCATCTCACATCCACAATACAGCAATATCCTCTTAATTGGTGTGCCTACATGGATTCCATTTTTCCACACTAGAGGTGGAGTGATCTTTTCAAAATAAATGTCACCTCTATGCAAAGCTGTGCACAGTCTCAGCCCTTCATACATCTCCGGCCACATGGTCTTCTTAAAGGTGCTCAGAGGTGCGAACTTCCCTCCTGCCAAAGTATTTGTTTTACCAAAAATGACTCACTCAACCTTTAGGTTTCAGCTCCATCAGCCTTTCCTCAGGAAACCTTCCCTGACTGGGAAAGTCCCTCTACCACACACTCCCATGGCCCTATTCTTTCAGCTCACAATTAAGGGAGTATTTGTGTACTTATTTTATTAATAACTAGTCCCCCCGCCACAGGCAGATTACAAGCTCCATGAAAAGGCAAGGTTTTTACTTATTCCTGTTTCCAGGCACAAGCGCTGTCTCAGAACACTAGCAATAAATAAACAGAATGAAAGAGTAAATGAATCAGAGTAGGATATTGTTCTCAGCTCCAGGTTTCACCATATAATTCACTCTAAAGTTGCACCTACTAAAAAAAAAAAATCACACAATGAAGGAGAAGGTCCTACAAGGTGTCTTCTTGTACACTTGGATCTGTTACTTCTCTTATGCTATAACAAGTAAAAGTTACAGATGAGTATCCTGACAAACTTTGAGCCCACAACTCCGAAACCACCAAAACATACATGTCAAAGTCGGCAACATCCTCTAGCCCTTACCTAATTAATTTAGCTACCCAAGGCAACAAGAAACATCTTTTTCAGCTCTTGTAGGGACGTTTAAAGAAGCAAAAAAAGAAAATATATCTGTAAAACCAATACACCCAAAATCTTTAGTGAATACATGAAATATATGAAAAAAGTATAAAAGTTCTTGCTTCTATTAATTAGCTCCATCAGTGATTTAACAATCAGAAAAACACTAACAAAAAAAATCAACAGGTTAACCACAGAGACTAACTTGTTTATATGAAACAAAGTGGCTGATTAAACAGGGCTTGCAAAAGAATGAGACACCCTGCAAAGAAACAAAAACATGACCAGCTAAACTCACCTTTAAATGTTCCATGAAACATCCTCCTCCATTACAAAATTCAAAGTAAATGATAATTATTTATTGAAAATAAAAGTTTATTTGGTTTCAAAAAAAAAAAAAAAAAACAGATCAAACACAAATTACAGAATAATATAAAGTACCTGGCCCATGTCATCAGGCTCCCGAACAAATCGGACACCAGTTCTGGACCTAATTCGCTTAGTACCCTGTTGATCCCCATAGTCTTTGAGGGGTGAGGTAGGTGGAAACCGGGAGCTCTCTTTAGAGATGAAAGGAAAAAAAGAGAATAAAACATACAGGAGAAGAAACAATCTAAAATTTTGTTCAGAAAATATATACATAGGACCTAACCCAAACTATTTCCCAACTATCTTGCTAGGGCCACAAAAGTGGCACAAATCTTCCTCTTAAAAGCAGATAAAATGAGCAATAGAAATAACTTGGAGATAGAAAACATCAAAAGTTTTAACTTGCTATGCTTTTCAAAGATGTAATATGGTATTTCCCTTATTTATAAATAATAAATTGGCAAATAAAAATAACTTTTGTCTTTCTAAAATATAACTTTATACCAATAAAGCAATTGTCAAACAACAAAGTAATCTAAAACACTGTTTAAAAATCAGTACATTAAAAATAGCTAATTGTATCCAATTTTTAATCCATATCATGATCAACAGCAGTATTAACAATGTGGGCTACTAATGTTCACTTCTACGTAAATCACCTCTCTTCACTGCAAACTTTTCTGTTCTTCTCTACTCTAAGTCCTTTTCATTCAAATGTGATCTCAGTGTTGTAGGAAAGTATTAAGACTAACCACAGGCCAACCAAGAGTTACATCTTTAATCTAGCCGTTGAATTCCAGCTGCACACCAAAGATAAAATTCACCTGTTCTTAACAAGCATCATAGGCTATTTCTTAACCAGACTTTGAAAAACTATGAAGCTGGGAAGAGATTTCTCATCTAGAAAGTAAATCCTATTTGGGTATTCATTTTGATTAGAGGCAGAAAATTAAATTCAAGGTTTGTCAAGTAAAACTCTATGTAGTCTATGGAGTCTCAGAACAAATGTAATAGAATAACAAAGTCCCACTGAACATATTTCAAAATATTCACCATAAAATCACTGACAACTGCATCTTCTTAACTTCATTTGTATGATATTGTGTACGGGTCCTATTTCTTCAAAGATTAAATGTATTCAATATGGACCTCAGGAATACTTGTAAAACAAAAAGAGAGTTTTCAAGACATCTGAAGAGTTCACCTGTCACAGTGCCACCATCAAGGTCACTCGCAGTCAGACTTGTAACAGAAATACTTCTCCCTCCTGAGTTTCTCAATAAACGTTGACTCCGCAGCTGGCCTATTGATTGTTCCAAGCTTTCTTTTAACTGAAGAATATAATGAAGGAAAAGTTATTCTCTCTAAACAATTCCAAATACAAACAGACAAGAGATTTTTAAGCTACTTCTGAAATAATCGGAGTTCCCAAGGAGAATTGTATCAGAAAAAAATTTGGAGTAAGGTAAGAACTATAAACATAGATGGTACCCAGGTGGCTCAGTCTTTAAGCATTTGGCTTCAGCTGAGGTCATGATCCCAGACCCTGGGAACAAGCCCCGTGTCAGGCTCCCTGCTCTACAGGAATAAAGGGAATAAAGATTCTCCCTCCCCCACTCTCCCTGCTTGTGTTCCCTCTCTCATGGTTTCTCTCTGTCAAATAAATAAATAAAATCTTAAAAAAAAAAAAAACTATAAACATATAAACATAAATATTCTCAGAACCAATTCTAACATCTGGTTTTAAGTAGCATCTGTTGCTACCTATTCCATCTTTCTATTAGTAGAATGTGAAAAACAGATCTACTACCTAAGGGCTTACAAAACCAGATTAAATGTTTAATTGATGTGCCAACCATACTTGGCCATATATCTGAGAGAAGAAAGAGAGTCTTCCTCCCCTCTAAATATTCCTTCAGAAGCCCCAGGTCTATAACAAACAGGAAACTGACCAGCTATCACAGTAACTGCTGCTATTAAAATAATGTGCATTGTCCAATTGCATATCAGAACATCTTTTTCATTCATTCAAAGACTTCAAATTCCAGAAAACTATGTGGGCAGATGTCAGTCTGTTAATACATACTAGGGAATAGAATTGTCCAAATGCCCTCTTCACATTATTAAGGAGTCAGCCAGCAGGGGATATGAGACAACTTTTAGACCTAAAGAGCTAAATTAAGTAAAAAGACACTGGATTGGGAGGGAGACAAACCATAAGTGACTCTTAATCTCACAAAACGAACTGAGGGTTGCTGGGGGGAGGGGGTTTGGGAGAAGGGGGTGGGATTATGGACATTGGGGAGGGTATGTGCTTTGGTGAGTGCTGTGAAGTGTGTAAACCTGGTGATTCACAGACCTGTACCCCTGGGGATAAAAATATATGTTTATAAAAAATAAAAAATTAAAAAAAAAAAAGACACTAACTACAAAGAATAAACATCCAGAGCTGTATACAGCTACAGACCTGAGAAGAGGATACAACTGAAACCCAAAGTGACAAGAGACTAAAGCTGAGGGAAATCCATATAATCTGAACTGCTGGGCAACTTCAGATCTAGAGATCTTATCCAAAGATAAATAAAGTATAATAAAAATAATGCAAAGATCCATAGAACAAGTTACCCATAACTCTTTAAAGAGAATGTCAAAACAAATGATTGAAAGGACAGGGTTTCCTAAATTCAGCCAGAAATAAATAGTACAACACCACTCATGGAGAGAACAATTTGGTTTCCTTAGGGAACTGTGCAGAAAAAAGTAGCCTCAGTAGAAGAGAAAGCACAAATGAAACAGAATATGAATGACAAATGAGCAAATCCTTTCCGATTTCAGTTATTTGGATTTAGCTCTTCTGCAGAACCAAGGATAACACAGTCTGGATTAAAAGAAATAAAATTTCAGGAATGCACCTCTAAGGTTGTTCTCATTTCTGGGGGGTGGGGGGAGGCTAATATTTCTACACTCTCTGTCCCCTGCTTCCCTAAGCTGGGATATACAAGAACGCATCCTGCCTGAGCATTCACTAGCTACAGGACCCAGCCTATTAAAACTACACAGAGAAGGCCCAGGAAAACAAGGTCTACCCTGAGCATCATTTTACGTAAGTAAAATAAAACTAAATCTAATATGGAACTGGACCAAAAATTTCATACAATGAACACCTATGATAAGCTCTGAATACAATTAAATTATATTAAGAAACTCAAATCTAAACTGTAACATGAAAAAAGGACTAGAAATATAAAATGACTTTAGATAACACAAATTAGTGACAGAACCAGCTCTATTAACCTTTTCTGTGTTTGTTCTTTATTATTCACATCTTTCAAGTGAAGCCTGATGTCAGTATCCCTTTAGAAATAAAGTAAGCTGTCACTTCTTTTTGTTGCTTTTTTTGAGGGTAGTCTGCTTTTTTTAGTTCTAATTATTTTTTTTAATATTTTATTTATTTATTTGACAGAGATCACAAGTAGGCAGAGAGGCAGGCAGAGAGAGGGGAGGAAGCAGGCTCCCCGGTAAGCAGAAAACCCAATGCGGGGCTCGATCCCAGGACCCTGAGATCATGACCTGAGCCGAAGGCAGAGGCTTTAACCCGCTGAGCCACCCAGGAGCCCCTAGTTCTAATTATTAAGGCTTTGTTTGACCCTGATTGTCAATGATTTTACTGTGATAAAACAATGTGAAGTTTTATTTGTAGTTATCCCATTTTTTATCCATAGAGATCATGGAATCTGTACCTTAATATCTTTCCTGTGTTATAAATTCTCAGCCATCATCTCTTCAAACACTGCTTCTGCCCCTTTCTCTCCACTCCTCTTTCTGAAAACCTGGTTATATTCAAGTTATCTTTTTACCAAATCCTATATGTCAATCATACTCTTTTCTACATTATTCGTCCTTTCATTTGTCCATTTTCTGGGGGGGTATCTTATGTTGGCCAAATTCATTAATTCTCTCTTCAATGTAATACCAACTGTTATTTAATCCATACTTTAACAGGATTGGTTTTAATTTATTTATTTGCATATTTTCGTTACATTACTCAGTTTCTATAACTTTCATTTGGTTCATTTTTGGAGTTTCCAATTCTT
Source organism: Mustela nivalis (assembly GCF_964662115.1). NCBI lineage: Eukaryota > Metazoa > Chordata > Mammalia > Carnivora > Mustelidae > Mustela > Mustela nivalis. The sequence continues at coordinate 21,136,614 of NC_139025.1, forward strand.
TGTCGAAATTCTCAACCTCGTTTTTTAATTTCTTGACTAGGTTAATCACATTTTCTTATATTATTAAGTATGTTTCTACTGTCTGTTCTTTTCCATTGATTTTCATTCATCTCTTACATTTTCTTATGTGTGATTATCATGCAATAGACATTATATTTGAAAAACTTTGGTGATTATTTAAAGCTCTGATGATGAGATCTTCCTCCAGAAGGGATTTGGTCTTGCTTCTAGCAGGAAGCCAGGCTACAGTCACTAGGAAACCCAAATAACCTTAATCTAGTCAGGAACCAAGATGATTCAAATCTGGCCTTCTGCCCCATCAGAACAGGTCCATTTTTGGTTCATTACTTCTCATTTTCACCTCATCATTTTTCCTAAGCTATCATTCTTTGGGGTCTCCAGTGAAAACTTGAAGATTCCTTGACTCCAGTTTTGCTCTCCCTGGCCTCTCCAGTCTACTGATAGCTTTGATACTATCCTCTCTGCTTCTAAGCCATCTCTTTTGAAATCAGCTACTGCCTTAAGGGAAGAAGAGTCACAAAGCACAACTCATCCTTCTGGACTTCCATTTTTGACAGATCTTTACAAGATCCAGACTATAATATTCTTTACTTGCTTGGTTGTTCTCTGATAGATTCATAATTTTATTTATTTATTGCCTTTCTAGTTATTCTGAATAGGATAGGTTATCCAAAATAATCTTCCTTACCAATGCCAGAAGCAGAACTTACCATCATCCTTTTCATGTGGGCTTACTGCTAACAAATCCTAAGCTATAGCTAAAAGCTGATGAATAAAATGAATTCACACACACATATACACACACATACACACACACACACACTCCCTACTAATAACAACAGTAACAAAGAACCATCATGGAACCAGATGGAAAATATTACATAATAACAGAAATAATCCATTAACCCAAAATCTAGAAGTAATAACAGATATTGAAATTTTATTATTTCATAAATAAGATAAAAAGTTAGACAAACTATTTGGCAACCTCATTTTAAAATTCTAAAAAGATCTATCATACACCATTGAATAGATGAACAGGTTGATATATAAATACCAAAAACTATAATGTAAAAGGTAAACGAGATAAATAATCACTCCTGCAAATATCATGATAAAACCAGGTCCTCCACCTAAAATACAAAACTGAAAATATAACTGAATTAAAATCTACACTTAATGGGACATCTGGGTGGCTCAGTTGCTTAAGCATCTGTCTTGGGCTCAGGTTATGATCTTGAGTCCTGGAATCAAGCCCAGTGTCCAGCTCCCAGCTCGATGGGTGTCTGCTTTTGCCTCTCCCTCTGACACTCCCTCCCACCACTTGTGCTCTCTCTCTCTCACTCTACCTCAAATAAATAAATAAAATCTTTTTTTTTTAATCTACACTTAGAGTAGCAATAACACAAGAGATACTACACAAAATCTAATTGTGGTGTATGAAACTGATCTGATAACTCCTAAAACATAAAAACAAACAGATAAAGAAAAAATAAAATTATAAAAATTGTTTTAGATTCTTTAGGATTTTAACCCCTAACTAGGTCCTAAAGCAAACCAAACTTGAAATGAAATTTAAAAAAAAAAACTAATAAAACTCAATTTAAGATTAATTTACTTTACTATGATGGATGATGTTATTTTGCTGAATGCTAAACCAATGCTCCACACAAGACTGTGGTACTGACTCCAATGGTACAGGTTCTAAGAGTTTAGTGTGGCTCCCTGTGCAGGTACCAAATGATGATTCAATTTTCCACCTATTTCCCTTATCTGAAAGTCTGTAAAAGCAGCATCATAGAACATATTATGCCATATTTTTCACCTCAACTTGAGATGAAAGTATTATTTACGTATTAGGTCTATTCATTTACATGCATTCATTTGATATTAGACTACAATAACTGAAACATTATTACTATGTACTAGTACAAATACAAATAAAACTTGGGCACTGAAATTGAATGGCAATTATAAGGTAGTTTATCCAAATTGTCAAAACATGTTCTTAAACTTAGAAGACCAGAAGTCTCCCTCTAGGCAATGATGAAATAACTTGAGCATCAATGGTAATATTAACTACAATGAATTCAAACACTTCAAATATGCATAAATTTGTGAGTTAATGATCCCCACGTTGAAAAAAACCACTGGTCACTACTAGAGCATGCTAGCAAATAAACTTATTATTTTGGAAACTAGTAGATAAATGAAATTGTGTAAAACCACCAAAGCTTTTAGATAAACATTAAAATAAAAATATCCAGGTGTTGGGTGGCTCAGTCAGTTAAGTGTCTGCCTTCAGCTCAGGTCATAAGGCCAGGGTCCTGAAATCGAGCCCCACATCAGGTTCCCTGCTCCCTCTCCCTCTGCTGCTCCCCATCTTTGTGCTCTCTCAATCTGTCAAATAAATTCTTTAAAAATAAATGAATGAATAAACAAATAAATAAAAATATAAAACTTTCACATTCTCATAGAGCTCTGAAATTTCTGTGATGGCTCTATGTCAAAGACTCTAACTAGAAACAAAGCAGAAGTTTAATGAACTGAAACAATATGTAACTCAAAAAAACTGACTACGATGCAAAGCAAATCTCTGAAAGGAAATCATTCAGTCATCAATGGGTACTCCAAATAAGAGCTATGGTCATTGAAAACATCGTGATTCAGAAAGACCGGGGGAAGTCTGGCAGTGATTTCCTCATCTGTGCTCCTTGTGCTTCTGCTTCAGTTCCTATCCACATATTTCATGCCATGTGAGCTAAAGTCTCACATTTTTTGTGTGTGTGTGTGGGAACAATAAGACTGCATGTAAAATAATTAAAACAAAGCCTGGGGAGGACTAGTTTGCTCAATATATAGTAGTTTTTACTCTGAGGATTGTAGACAATGCATAGAAGATCAAAAAATAAATGGAATGAAACAATGGGATGCCTTAATCTGGAGAAACTCTTTAGAAGAACTGTCATTCCTTAAAAATGATTTCACTAAATTCCTCTGGCTGGCTGTATGTCTAGGGATTCTTGAAGAGCAGCAGTATCAATATTCCCACTAACAGCAGCTACTTCTTTATGACCCCACATAGAACTCCGTCATAATATGATTCACATTTCAATTCCAGAATTATCACTTTTCACTTTATTGTTGCACTGTTAGCCAACCCTTTATTAATTTTTATAAAGTAGCACACTACAGGTTTATCATCAGAAGGCAAGGAAGTAACACAACTGTATGTTTTGCTATCTGCGACCAAACAACAACAGACTTCAATGATCTCTTATTTAGATAGTAATGCGTGAACTGAAGAGCTAGTAGCTGTGCTTTTTGCAGTTACTCCTCGTTAATAAACTTTGTTAACAGAAATTTCAAATTGTGTTGTTTGGGGGGCTGATGTTATTTGACCAAACTGGGAAGTGAAACACATGCACAACAAAACCAGGCAACAAGGACTGCCTGTATTTACTTTACAGAGTTCTCAAACAGCTGCTCTGTGCATTTAGTACCCAGGGAAAATATAAGCTAACTCTACCTACCTGGCCCTAGAACTCTGGTTTGTTTAAGCTAAAAACACCGACTTTCGGGGCACCAGGGTGACTCAGTGGGTTAAAGCCTCTGCCTTCGGTTCAGGTCATGATCCCAGGGTCCTGGGATCAAGTCCTGCATCGGGCTCTCTGCTCAGTGGGGAGCCTGTTTCCCCCTCTCTCTCTGCCTGCCTCTCTACCTACTTGTGATCTCTATCAAATAAATAAACAAAATCTTTTAAAAACAAAAAATAAATTTAAGAAAATTATGACTTTCCAAGATTCTTTTTTTTAAAGATTTTATTTATTTATTTGAGAGAGAGAGAGCAAGAGAGAGAACATGAGAGGTGTAGGGTCAGAGGGAAAAGCAGGCTCCCCACTGAGGAGGGAGCCTGATGAAGGGCTGGATCCTGGAACTCCAGGATCGACCTAAGCCAAAGACAGTCACTTAACCAACTGAGCCACACAGGGGCCCTACTTTCCAAAATTCTTACTAGCAAACTTCTTGACCAGTTCCTAGGAAAGTAAGGTTTCCAAGCAACAGCAAACAGTAGGAAACTAGGCACCAACTCCACAAATAGTATCAGAAATTCCTAAGATAAATCATTCAATAAAATTCGGCTTCAATAAGAAAAAATGAAAAAAATGTGGCGAAGAACCACATGTATAAACTTTCTTGGTAAATACATAGCAACAGTAAGTGCTTCACTAATAATCATTGTAATCATTGTATCTCACAAATTCACAACTAATTCCATCTTTGACTAGTTCATTGTGAGAGAGAAAAAAAATCACAGGAAAAAATAGTTACTAGAAAATTCTTAAAAAAATATTAACCATTATTTCATAGAGACCATAATAGAAACAAACTAGTAGTCATTATTCACCCACACATATAGCAGCTATCAAATAATTAGCTTCCACACAAATGAAAAACACAACTTAAAAAAAAAAAAAGCCAGCAATAACCTTGGCAAAAATTATAATTGCTGTACTTTAAAGTAGGCTTTTGGGTGCCTGGGCAGCTCAGTCAGCCGTGGCCAACTCTTGGTTTTGGCTCAGGTTGTGATCTCAGGGTCTCTGGATCAAGCCCCATGTAGAGCTCTACACTCAGCACAGTCTGCTCAAGGATTCTCTCTCCCTCTCTTGCTCTGACCCTCCCCGTTTGTGTGCAAATGTGCATGCATGCACCTTCTCTTTCTCTCTCTCTCTCAAATACATAAATCTTTAAAGTAGACTTAAATTTTGGAAACCATGTAAAGATCCCATTTAGTTTCTTCAGATGCTTTTCTTACTCTAAATTGTCTAATTTGCATACCAAGAAGAAAACATACCCTAACATAGATTCTACAGAAATGCATGCAAATTTGCTCATGTAAGAGAACTACACTCACTTAGCTGCAGAGTTAAGCAGAAATTGGAAAATATTATGCCTAAAGATTGAGTTTTGTTTTCACCTAACAGTAACGAGTCAATATTTAACAAATATTCACAATATACATAGCACCAGTGACTACAGAAAGTTTGTGTTATAAGTTTAGATGTACCTACAATAATGACATAGAAAAACTGAAGTACTTAGATTTACAAATGTTAGAGGTCAGCTTGACAAAATCCAGGGCAAAAGTGTAGGCAGAAATTTTAAAAATTTAAAAATTTTAAAAATTTTAAAAATTCTGTCTAGGATAATGATGTCATCCACAGGCACTTTGATTAAGTGCTTTTACGCCTAGCTTCCTTCACTGTCTATTTCTTTAAAGATGCCAAAGTTTATCTGACAACAGACTGCAAAATACCTTGCTTATAGAGCAGTTAATTGTATCAGCTCTATTTTGGTTCCTTTCAGTCTATTTGTGTTCTACCATTAAAAACAAGGAAGAGGAGGAGAAGGAGTCTTAAAAAATTAAATAAGATGAACCAGGAAGAAATAGAAAGCCTGAACAGACCCATAACCAGTAAGGAGATTGAAACAGTCATTAAAAATCTCCAAACAAACAAAAGCCCAGGGCAAGACAGCTTCCCGGGGGAATTCTACCAAACATTTAAAGAAGAACTAATTCCTATTCTCCTGAAACTGTTCCGAAAAATAGAAATGGAAGGAAAACTTCCAAACTCATTTTATGAGGCCAGCATCACCTTGATCCCAAAACCAGACAAGGATCCCACCAAAAAAGAGACCAATATCCTTGATGAACACAGATGCGAAAATACTCAACAAAATACTAGCCAATAGGATTCAACAGTACATTAAAAGGATTATTCACCACGACCAAGTGGGATTTATTCCAGGGCTGCAAGGTTGGTTCAACATCCGCAAATCAGTCAATGTGATACAAAACATCAGTAAAAGAAAGAACAAGAACCATATGATACTCTCAATAGATGCTGAAAAAGCATTTGACAAAGTACAGCATCCCTTCCTGATCAAAACTCTTCAAAGTGTAGGGATAGAGGGCACATACCTCAATATCATCAAAGCCATCTATGAAAAACCCACCGCAAATATCATTCTCAATGGAGAAAAACTGAAAGCTTTTCCGCTAAGGTCAGGAACACGGCAGGGATGTCCATTATCACCACTGTTATTCAACATAGTACTAGAGGTCCTAGCCTCAGCAATCAGACAACAAAAGGAAATTAAAGGCATCCAAATCGGCAAAGAAGAAGTCAAATTATCACTCTTCGCAGATGATATGATACTATATGTGGAAAACCCAAAAGACTCCACTCCAAAACTGCTAGAACTTATACAGGAATTCAGTAAAGTGTCAGGATATAAAATCAATGCACAGAAATCAGTTGCATTTCTCTACACCAACAGCAAGACAGAAGAAAGAGAAATTAAGGAGTCAATCCCATTTACAATTGCACCCAAAACCATAAGATACCTAGGAATAAACCTAACCAAAGAGACACAGAATCTATACTCAGAAAACTATAAAGTACTCATGAAAGAAATTGAGGAAGACACAAAGAAATGGAAAAATGTTCCATGCTCCTGGATTGGAAGAATAAATACTGTGAAAATGTCTATGCTACCTAAAGCAATCTACACATTTAATGCAATTCCTATCAAAGTACCATCCATCTTTTTCAAAGAAATGGAACAAATAATTCTAAAATTTATATGGAACCAGAAAAGACCTCGAATAGCCAAAGGGATATTGAAAAAGAAAGCCAACGTTGGTGGCATCACAATTCCGGACTTCAAGCTCTATTACAAAGCTGTCATCATCAAGACAGCATGGTACTGGCACAAAAACAGACACATAGATCAATGGAACAGAATAGAGAGCCCAGAAATAGACCCTCAACTCTACAGTCAACTAATCTTCGACAAAGCAGGAAACAATGTCCAATGGAAAAAAGACAGCCTCTTCAATAAATGGTGCTGGGAAAATTGGACAGCCACATGCAGAAAAATGAAATTGGACCATTTCCTTACACCACACACAAAAATAGACTCAAAATGGATGAAGGACCTCAATGTGTGAAAGGAATCCATCAAAATCCTTGAGGAGAACATAGGCAGCAACCTCTTCGACCTCAGCCGCAGCAACATCTTCCTAGGAACAACGCCAAAGGCAAGGGAAGCAAGGGCAAAAATGAACTATTGGGATTTCATCAAGATCAAAAGCTTTTGCACAGCAAAGGAAACAGTTAACAAAATCAAAAGACAACTGACAGAATGGGAGAAGATATTTGCAAACGACATATCAGATAAAGGACTAGTGTCCAGAATCTATAAAGAACTTAGCAAACTCAACACCCAAAGAACAAATAATCCAATCAAGAAATGGGCAGAGGACATGAACAGACATTTCTGCAAAGAAGACATCCAGATGGCCAACAGACACATGAAAAAGTGCTCCATATCACTCGGCATCAGGGAAATACAAATCAAAACCACAATGAGAGATCACCTCACACCAGTCAGAATGGCTAAAATCAACAAGTCACGAAATGACAGATGCTGGCGAGGATGCGGAGAAAGGGGAACCCTCCTACACTGTTGGTGGGAATGCAAGCTGGTGCAGCCACTCTGGAAAACAGCATGGAGGTTCCTCAAAATGTTGAAAATAGAACTGCCCTATGACCCAGCAATTGCACTATTGGGTATTTACCCTAAAGATACAAACGTAGTGATCCAAAGGGGCACGTGTACCCGAATGTTTATAGCAGCAATGTCCACAATAGCCAAACTATGGAAAGAACCTAGATGTCCATCAACAGATGAATGGATCAAGAAGATGTGGTATATATACACAATGGAATACTATGCAGCCATCAAAAGAAATGAAATCTTGCCATTTGCGACAACATGGATGGAACTAGAGCATATCATGCTTAGCGAAATAAGTCAAGCAGAGAAAGACAACTATCATATGATCTCCCTGATATGAGGAAGTGGTGATGCAACATGGGGGCTTAAGTGGGTAGGAGAAGAATCAATGAAACAAGATGGGATTGGGAGGGAGACAAACCATAAGTGATTCTTAATCTCACAAGATTAAGGGGGGAGGGGGTTTGGGAGAAGGGGATGGGATTATGGACATTGGGGAGGGTATGTGCTTTGGTGAGTGCTGTGAAGTGTGTAAACCTGGTGATTCACAGACCTGTACCCCTGGGGATAAAAATATATGTTTATAAAAAATAAAAAATTTAAATAAAAAAAAATTAAATAAGAGTGGAAATTTACGGTTTGCACATTTTTCTGGTACCACCATCTGTTACTGAAATGTATTTTTGAAATGGTTGCAACTATTTTATTTTTTATTTACCAAAAGATTATTAGCTCCAGCTGCTTTGCCTAACCTCTCTCCATATGCTGATTTATGGAAATAAAAGCCAATAATAGTATTCCCAAAATGGAGAAATTCCCTTTCAAATGATACATTTTTATTTACATAACTATTTTGTTTTTAAAATGAAATCTATATATTCAAAGCTCATATATCACACACATTCTAATCATAATTTTGAGGTATTCTTAAAATATTTGTAAGTAATATTTTAAGTATCAGTAAATGAGCACTCATGAAACTGGAATGTGTTCTTAATGAACAGAAGACAGACAAAAAGCATTATTATCTGTGTTGTCTAACTTAGCATATACTTTGAAGTCAAAATAATTAGATAATAATAATACTTATCCCTGTGAGTATTGCAACACGCTATGTTGTTTATTGTCACAATGACACACAAATGAAACTGGGTTTAGGCCCACCTGTTTTGAGTGGCTAGAATATACCAAGTACTACATTAAGAACATAGCAAAGGCTTGAAGGTAGGGATTATTGAATGAATTAAAGAAACAACAAAGAAATGAATGTTTAGCAAGTGTCTAAACAGTGTGACCACATTAATAAATGTTAGTTATAATGAGGGATATAGGACTATGTTCATTTTTCAAATGACGAAACTCAAGTTTAGAAAAGTTTAATACCTTGTCCAAAGTCACTAAAGTGTTCTAGTAGAAAAAATCAGGATTAAATTTCAAATCTGACTCCAGAGTCCACATTTTCCACTAGCCTCAAAGCAAAGTTCTATAAAAATTACTCTCCTGTCCAGCAATTTCATGAAGGACTTGGTAATATAACTTTAAATATAAGACTCTAAGAACCTAACTCCTAAGATCAAAATAGATTTACAAAAAGAAAGTCGCTGCAGGATTTAACTGCTTGATTATAATTTCTTAATAGATTCTTACTACTTAACGTTAAACTGAACTCTTCTCACCCTCAGGACAATTAGTAAAATTCAGCCAGAAAAAAAGGGGTAGGTACCTTCCACTTTGAGATATTACAAGTGGTTTGTGCCTGGCCCTAAACCATTACCATCATCCTTCTGGGATATCACTAATCATATCTGAGAACTGAAACCCACTGAATATAAGAAAAAACCTGCACTTTAGTATTTAACATTCAAATTCTTTCAAAGTCCATATGCCAGATGGCAAGATCCTATCACTCCCAAAGGGAAATTTTAATCAGAGTACTTAATTAGAAGAAAAATTACCTATTAATGCAAGTCTCTAAGTCCTAACTTGATATTACTATATTCTCATCAATCGTTACCTTAAAAATGAACTTAACCAGTCTGCTGATTTGAATGAAGACAACTCTATTTTTCTCATATAACCAATATTAACGGGTGTAGTTGCAGCTGTAGTCCAAATTTCCACTGCAAAGGTATTAACTTTTTATGTTGAATATTTTTTTTAAGATTCTTCCTTGAGGGCATTCCATTTTTATAACATTAAACAAAAAACAGAACCTGTTCTCTCATGAATAGGAACACACAGTTCTAGAAATACTTTAAGCACTAAGCTTATCTATTGCACTATTTAATATGGGATTACAATAAGTTCCAAATCTTCATAATAAGCTTCCAAATAAAACCTTCCCCACAGGTCCTCTTTTGTCCAAATGTTCACAGACCTCCCAAGAAATTTGCAGCATGAGAAATAATGCAAAATGACACTTCCATAAAGTCGAAGTTCATTGCACCCAAACATCCTAAGACAGACTATCCAACTAAATATGGCTCATTGGCTGGAACTGCTGCAGAAAATGATAGTGAAAAATCAATGGCTGTTATTTAGAAGGAAGGGCAAAACTGATGCTGATGTAGGCAACTTGCAGAACCTTCCACATCACCTAAGTGGCAGCTAGAACTACCAACTTTGACAATCTGTCAATGCCAATCCTAGCTCAGTGCCATATTTCTTCCCCATTGTGTTTCTGGATTTGTTTCATCTAAAACGCATTCTGGACATTGTAGCAGCTATAATATTAATGACTTGTGTGACAGTTGGCTTCTGTTTTTCTATCAAGTAATATGATCTCTAAAATCCAGATTGTCAACGTAAAGTATATAAGCCTTCAAACTCCAAATCAAAAATCCCAATTTTCAGAAATATGAACTCACAGCATCACACAAATGTGAGCAACGATGACTCGGAGAAGTAAATGAATCCTGATGCTAAGCTTCAGGGGAACATCCCATCCATGGCTGTGTCACTAACTAGCCTTGGGACCCTGGGCAAGTTAGCAACCATTCTGTGCCCCAATTTTTTCAGCATGTAGGTGAGGATAATAATAGCATCTATCTAATAGGATTGTTGAGAGAACTAAATAGGCTAATATAGAAGTGCCTGGCATATACTAATAAGCATATGGAGACATTACCAAAGAGCCTATGAAAAGGGAGGTACTGCTTCTCTATGAGACCCCATGGACTGCATCACTGATGCTTTAACACTGCTCAACTCCTCATAGAGAGGCCTTCACATATAATAAGCAAAGAAGTGGGGTGCCTGGGTGGCTCAGTGGGTTAAGCCTCTGCCTTTGGCTCAGGTCATGATCCCAGGTTCCTGGGATCGAGCCCTACATCGGGCTCTCTGCTCAGCAGGGAGCCTGCTCCCCACCCCATCCTTTCTCTGCCTGCCTCTCTGCCTACTTGTGATTTTTGTCAAAAAAAAAAAAAGTTTAAAAAAAAAATTCTCTCTGGCCACACCCCACCCCAACTCAAATGCTTTCTTTCTCACTCTTTAAAAAAAAAAAAAAGCAAAGAAGGAAATTTAGGATTGTACAAGGTAAAATTACGTATAGTTCAAGAAGTCATCAAAAAAGTAACCCAACATGACTCTTAACCTTGAGGCCTTACAAATCAACAGGAGTAATTCTCCCAGTTCTCTTGTTGAGGGAGATCATTCCTGAAGGGAAATGCTACATCAAATATTTGTATTTCCCCTCACCCACTGCAAATTAGGTTTACAAAGTTAAATCCCCATAAAACAGATACTAAATGTGTATATGTATGCACACACACTTCACCCATTTCCTGAAGTTTAGCAACAGAATCATTTACAAAATCTTAGTTAATAAAAATCTTTGTCTTCCCTACAGCAAAAGAATTGGTCTCATTTTCTAGGAAATCTCTTCTATTGTAAAAAAAGAAATGTTAATTTCAACAAGGCAATGTGTATTTAGAATGGAGAAATTTTTTAACATTGGACAGTGGTTAAATACTGGATTAACCTGTTTTAGGATGTTTAGGAGAAAAAAAAACACCCCAGCAGATTCTATAGCAAGACTGGTATGAGTTCCAGCATAGCCACCAAAAGATTAAGGAAACAAAAAAAGAAATCACTCTCCAGGGTCCTTCCCTAAACATACACAGATTTAAAAAAATAAACAAAAAAATAACAAAAACCCTCATTTTTGTGTAGGATAAATTCCATAGCAGTTTAATGTTAAGAAAGCAATTTTCATTGAAGAGCCCATCAGAATCATTTATGAGAAATATTCTTTCCAATTTATATATAATCCCATAGATTATGGCAGACATCACCCCAGGTAATTTACAGGTGGCAGGGTAAAAATCATTGCTCTAATGAGTAAGTATAACATAAGGCAATGAATGACATACCCTTCTAGTATGCTGCAGGGAAAAATAATGGAGAATCAACTGTTTTAAAAGGACAAAAATTTGGGGAAACGAAGGAATAGACTGTAGACCAGACTAAGGAATGGACCTAAAGCGAAAGGAAAGACTCTTGCTTCCTGTGTCTTATTTTTAATGAATAGCTTTGTATTCTATGTACTTTAAACTCAGAAGGAAATAAAACACCTGTTGATTTTATTTAGTTTCCATATATAAAATCACATCCCAAGAGTGGTTTTGACTTTAGGCATACCACAGAGGCTGAATGCCACAGACTACATTTCGTTTTTAAATGTTTATCTATACAGAAGTTTACCTAATACATAATTTCCCAATTCCTCCATTCAAAGGAAATCTGCTGCCACAATTAAGCATCTAATATTGAGCATGAGAGAGTAAGTTTGTGCCTGATATTAGTTAATGCTGCTTAAGTTCTCACTAATAAATTAAAAAGCAAATAATTAATTCTCATTATTAATATGGTAGTTACATGTATACGTGCATAGAAAATGCTAGGAAAGATATACAAGAAACTGTCAAATTGCTACATCCTTGGAGTGGAACTCAAGGGCTAAGAGAGTTTTTAAAATTTATATAATCAATGAACATGTATTACTTTAAAATAAACCATCCATAAAATTCTTAACTCCCAGGAGGGTATCAGCGGCCCAAATTTAGTAAGTCTCAATATAACTAATGTCCTAAATTCTTCTTTCTCTGACTTTAAACTTTCAAATTCAACAGAATCTAATCTATATAAGCTAACTGGCAATCCATTTGACAAGCTAATTACTAAAAAATAGTAAAGCAATCTAAAAGCTAAAGGTGTTCACAATGGTTCCATTCTTAAACTCACCTCCCTACTTCTCAACAACTGCTTTCCAAAAAGATATGTAAGAAAAAAGGAAAACATATGTAAACATTCTCACGTGTTCTATAGCACCCGCCTGTCCATTACTATATTCTCGATACTGTCCAAGCATCTGGTCTACTTGTCTCAGGTTCCGACTGGTGTCCTTAAAAAAGAAAATGGATTTTATTAATTGTTCCAGTGTTTTTCTTGGCCTTTGTAGTACACCAAATAGCTAAGTTAACCATTTATAAAAGATAGAATTCATATCATACTTAAGTTAGATATTAATATACTTTACAAATCAAATAAGTATTTAAAAAAAAAACTGAGAAACCCAAATCCATCTACAATTGACTGAAGCACACAATTTAAATCCTTATCCAAGTTTCCATAATCAGTTGGCAACTGTAAGGCTCTTCATTATTAATTTGTGCACCTAATTCACACCTTTTTATTTTTTAAAGATTTTATTTATTTATTTGACAGATCACAAGTAAGCAGAGAGGCAGGCAGAGAGAGAGGAGGAAGCAGGCCCCCTGCTGAGCAGAGAGCCCAATGCGGGGCTCGATCCCAGGACCCTGGGACCATGACCTGAGCAGAAAGCAGAGGCTTTAACCCACTGAGCCACCCAGGTGCCCCTAATTCACACCTTTTTTAAAGAAAAGGAATCCTGAGAGAATAAACCTAACAGACTATGTACAGAGAAGCAAATCATTAGGATCAATGTTATTTCAATTATAACTTCACCTCAGAACTTGATTAGGAAAAAAGAAAAAAAAAGTATCCTTAAACTTTTAGCTATAAACAAATTTAGTTCTAATCACAACAAAAAGTGTTTCCACCCAAATGAGCCAGGTTTTAACGGAGAGATTAATGAAGGTATCTCTCTCAAAAATATATACTTACTAATGTGTCTCATTGGTGGGAGAGAACAAGGATTTGTACTCTAAAAATCCAATGGCATGCTAGTTTACATAAGCTTAAAAAGAAAGCCTTTGAGTTTTAAGTCAAATTATGGCCTCTCCAACAGAAATTAGCCTCCTCTTATCTAAGCATACTAACCCAAAGCAATTAAAAGTCAAAATCCTTGCTTATGCAGGCAAGCAAAAATAAGAGATTAACAGGTAGGGAAAAAAAACTCTTTTTCTTTTGCCCAGCTTGGTTGTGTTACCCTTCCCCCACCTCGTTTCCCAAGTCCTTTCTATGGAGAGGATATAAACTGCCACCATTCAAAATTCCAAACACAGTCAAAAGTTAGCCTCTGCATAAAAAAGGCATCTCAGTATTGTTCATTCATGAATAATCTGCCTGGCTAAAATATGAACAATTTATCTAAAAGCATATGTCCACAATAAGATAAACTGTGGTAGTTCATACTCGTTTTACTCCCACACATTTTATTTGGACATGTTGCCTTATCCCAAAACACTTCCACAACCTATCATATATTTCAAATATCTTTACTGACTGTGTTTGGCAGAATAATGGCCCCCAAATATGCCCAAATCCTAATCCTTAACTTGTGTATATGTAACCTTACATGGCAAAAGGGATTTTGCAAATTTGATACATATCTTAAATTAAGAACCTTGAGAAGGGGGTTGGGGGGGCGGGGATTGTCGTGGATTACTGGGTGAACCCAAGGTAATCACAAGTGTCCTTAAAAGTAGAAGAGGGAAACAGAAGAGTACTCAAGAGTGATGTGATGTGATAAAGACTCAACCTGTCCTTGCTAGCTTTGAAGAGGAAGGAAGAGAGCCTCAAGAAATGTGGGCAGTCTCTGAAATCTGGGAAAGGCAAAGGAACAGATACTCCCTTAGTGTCTCCAGAAAGGAATGTAGCCCTACTAAACCCTGATTTGGGTCCAATAAGACCAGTGTCAGGTTTGATGTACAGAACTATTAAAAAAAATAACCTTGTTATTTTAATTATTAATTAATTATAAATAATTACTTAATTATACAATTAGTTTTACAGTAATATGTTATAGCAGCAAAAAAACTAATAGGCTGACCAAAACTACTTCTCAAAACTATTTAAAACCTATTACAAGCAACCATAGTTTAACTAACCTGTAGAGTACTTGTTATAGTGTTGATCTTCTTGGTGACGCCTACCGTAGGACGACTTAGAGATTCCCTGTATGTTGACCTGGCAGTCCATCGACTCAATCGATCACGAGTGCGAAAGTGGTCTGAATCGCTGGAGGATTCTGCCATTGATGTACACAATCCTTAAAACAAAGCCAGGTCAAGGTCAATCAAATAGTAAAGAGCATGGAAATATGAGATTAAATTAATTATTTGCATTTTGATCTTTTTAAGTATTGCATCGGTCCTTTGGCATATCATAATTTCTAAATATGTAGCTTGAAAACACAAGTCACTTCCCCATGTAGTTCTCTCTCCTTCATTTTTTCTGCCTTAAGAGAGTAATTCCTCAGATATGACTTGAGTCATGGTTACAAATAACAATAATCCCTTGGTTTGGGGCAATGCTCTAAAATTTTAAAAGCACTTTCACAAATAGTATCTCACCTAATCTTACTAACAACACTGCTGATAGAAGGGACAGGTAGGGTTAAATTGGCATCACTACAATTGAAAAAAAAGTCATTCTCCAAGGTAGGACCTGCAGGTCTCAATATTGGTCTTAAGTCCATTCCACCAGGCTGTAAGAATGTGGGTGTCTTTAAACAAAAATACAACACTCGCAGAATGACCTAAAATAAGAGAACCCCATTCAGTGTATAGTGAACACTTTCATGCACTTTAACTAATTTTTTTTCCAGATTTTATTTATTTATTTGAGTGAGAGAGAACATGAGTGAGGAGAAGGTCAGAGGGAGAAGCAGACTCCCCATGGAGCTGGGAGCCTGATGTGGGACTCGATCCTGGGACTCCAGGATCATGACCTGAGCCAAAGGCAGTCATCCAACCAACTGAGCCACCCAGGCGCCCAAACTAATTTTTTTTTTTTTAAGATTTTAGTTTTCAGTAATCTCCACATCCAATGTGGGGCCTGAACTCACAACCCTGAGATCAAGAGTCCCATGCCCTACCACCTGAGCCAGCCAGGCCCTACCCATGCACCCTAATTTAAAAATACAGAATTAAACAAATGCTATAACAGAGGTACAAACTCCATAAAAACAACTATGTGAGAAGATGGCATCTTGATTCACCAAAACAGAAAGCCAAACATCCTGAGTATAGTTTCATCAGTAGAAAATTCTCTAAATACGCTTTCTTTCCATCCTTACCTCAATATTTGATTTAACGCAAAAGAAAATTATTTCATGAGAAAACATCAGAAGTTTCAGAAAATCTTTTATGGAATTTTAAGAAAAAAATATATTTGGAACAGGAAAAGCATCAGAGAACACTCATTGATCAAAAGTGGAAGTTTACGGAGTATTCCAATTTCATTTTTTGCTTAATGGAGGCTTAACAATCTTTAACACTGTTATAATCTTCCTAAAATCTATAAATCTATATGGCCATTTTTTTCGGGCTTATTACATATAGTGTGATGAAAACTTTCATTACTGATGTAGAATGCTCTGAACTTTTTGAATCTTTATTCTGAATGCATCTGGGTAGTACATTACCATACATCTAAAACAAACATAAAGGGAATTTATTAAGTATAAATAGATCCTAGAGCAATTCATGAAAGCATTTATGTTTTTAAATGTTAGATTAAATAAAACTAAATAAAAAGATAAACAGCAAGGACCTTTGTTGTAAGTTTAGGGGTTTTTGGTTTTGTTTTTTTTTTTTTTTGAGTGAAATACAGTCTGTCTTTGCAGTATCAGAAAAAGAATCAATGGAACATCCAACTTCTAACAGCAGAGAGAGGGCTAGAGATTATGCTGTCAGACTCCTGTCTGTCCCCTGTGCAGGTCTCTCAACCACCTGCTGCATTGATCGCCTCTGCTTTGTGCCTCCCATCTCCTGCCCACAAGTCCAAAGGTACACTGCCCAGAGTGTAGTTCCCTCCCACATCAGTAAACATGAACAGAATTATTTAGCTTTGCTTTTCCTAGATCACAACTGTTTACGTCCAAAAGAATGTATTTGAGGAGAAATATTAAATATAAAGTTCAGCTTTTATACGGAGGAAATCACTTCCTATGTGTATGTCTTATAAATTGATACCACATGACCTAAAATTGTTTATTCTAAGTTAAAATACTTTCCAGCATTCTCCATTAGTGAAAGCAGAAGAACCAGCATTTTCTGATAAAAACTCTCTGCAGTGTAGGGGTAGAAGGAACATACCTCAACATCATAAAAGTCACATACAAAAAAAAACACAGTCACTATCATTCTCAACAGGGAAAAACTGAAAGCTTTTCCCCTATACGTCAGGAACATGACAGTGATGTCCACTCTCACCAATTTTATTCAACATAGAACTGCAAGTCCTACCCGCAGCAATCAGACAACAACAACAAAGGCATACAAATTGGTAAAGAAGAAGTCAAACTCTCACTCTTCACAGATGACATGATACTACATGTAGAAAACCCAAAAGACTCCCCCCCAAAACTGCTAGAACTGATACAGGAATTCAGCAAAGTCACAGGATATAAAATCAATGCACAGAAGTCAGTTGCATTTCTATACCCTAATAATGAAGTAGAAGAAAGAGACATTAAAGAGTCTACAATTGTACTAAAACCATAAGATACCGAGGAATAAACCTGACCAAAGAAGTAAAAGGATCTATACTCTTAAAACTCTAAAGCGTCTGCCTTCAGCTGGGGTCATGATCCCAGGGTCCTGGGATCGAGTCCTGCATCAGGCTCCTTCCTAAGCAAGGAGCCTGCTTCTCTCTCTGTCTACTCCTCCCCCTGTTGTGCTCTTCTCTGACAAATAAAATCTTAAACAAAACAAAAAACTACAGAACACTTAAGAAAGAAACAACACAAAGAAATGTAAAAAACCTTCCATGCTCATGTACTGGAAGAACATATATGGTTAAAATGTCTATGCTACCCAAAGTAACCTACACACTGAATGCAATCCCTATCAAAATACCATCAGCATTTTTAATACAGCTGGAACAAACAATCCTAAAACTTGTATGGAACCAGAAAAAAAACCAAATAGCCAAAGTAAAAAAATACTGAAAAAGAAAACCAAAGCTGGAAGCATCACAATCAGAACTTCAAAATATATTACAAAGCTGGGAATACCAAGATAGTATGGTACTGGCTCAAAAATAGACACATAGATCAATAGACTAGAATAGAAAACCCAGAAATGGACCCTCAACTCTACGATCAACTAATCTTCAACAGAGCAGGAAAGAATTTCCAATGGAAAAAAAGACAGTCTCCAACAAATGGTGTTGGGAAAATTGGACAGCCACATGCAGAAGAATGAAACTGAACCAATTTATTACACCATACACAAAAATAAACTCAAAATGGATGAAGGACCTCAATGTAAGACAGAAATCCATCAGAATCCTAGAGGAGAACACAGGCAGACACCTTTGACCTCAACTGCAGGAACTTCTTACTAGGGAAACAAAGGCAAAAATGAACTACTGGGATTTCATCAAGAAAAAAAGCTTTTGCACAGCAAAGAAAACAGTCAACAAAACAAAAGATTACTGACAGAATGGGAGAAGATATTTGCACATGTCTTATCAAACTCAACACCCAAAGAACACTCAAGAAATAATCCACTCAAGAAATGGGCAGAAGACATGAACGGCATTTCTCCAAAGATAACATACAAATGGCCAACAGACACATGAAAAAATACTCAGCATCAGGGAAAGACAATCAAAACCACAATGAGATACCACCCCACACCAGTCAGAATGGCTAAACTTAACAAGTCAGGAAACAACAGATGTTGGCAAGAATGCAGAAGAGGAACCCTCTCCCTCTTACTACTGCTGGTAGGAATGCAAACTGGTGCAGCCACTCTGGAAAACAGTATGGAGGTTGCTCAAAAAGTTGAAAATAGAGCTACCCTATGACCCAAAAACTGCTCTACCAGGTATTTATCTAAAGGATATATAAACATGGTGATTCAAAGGGGCACCTGCACTGCAGTGTTTATAGCAGCAATGTCCACAACAGCTACACTATGGAAAGAGCCCAGATGTCTATGATCAGATGAATAGATAAAGAAGATGTGGTATGTGTGTGATTATCATTTGTATGTGTATACACACGCACACAAACACACACTGGAATATTACTCAGACATTAAAAAGACTGAAATCTTGCCATTTGCAACAACATGGATGGAACTAGAGGGTATTATGATAAGCGAAGTAAGTCACAGAAAGGCAAATGCTGTATGATTTCACTTATATGTGGAACTTACCAAAACAGATGAACATAGAGGAAGGGAAGGAAAAATAAAACAAGATGAAAATTGACAGGGAGGCAAACCGTAAGGGACACTGAAGGTTAGGAAACAAACTAAGGGTTGCTGGAGCGGAGGTGGGTCCTGGAAGGTATAATTGTGTGATGGACATTAAGGAGGGCACCTGATGTAATGAGCACTGGGTGTTATATGCAACTCGTGAATCACTAAATTCTACCACTGGAACTAATTTTTAAAAGAAGAAGAGGAAGAAGCCATAAGTGACTCTTAACAATAAAGAACTGAAATTGAAGGTTGATGGAAGGAGATGGATGGGGGATGGGCTAGAGAGATGATGGGTATCAAAGAGGACACCTGTTGTGCTGAGCAATGGGTGTTGTATATAACTGATCAATCACTGAACTCTACTCCAGAAACCAATATTGCACCGTATGTCACGTAACAAAATTTAAAATATATATAGTTATCATTTCTGCTTCTGACATGTATCCTTCTAATATTTTTAATAAAATATTTAGAACATTATAAATAAAGTCTTAGTACCTTTTCACCCCACCCTCCACCCAGTAGTATTCCTGCCTCACATCAGGGACAACCACTAGCATGATTTTGTGTTTAACTCTCCAATATATACTTTTACTGCGGGTGAATGTGCCTCACAGTCTTTCTTAAGGAACACACTTTATAATCAGTTGGTAGCTATTAACAAGTGAAAACATGAGGTATCTGAATTTAAATTGGAAACAGTAAAACGTAGCAGCATTAACTAAAAAACTGAACTAAATTATGTGTAATTGTCAGACAATACAAAAAGAAAGACCTCACTTACCCCTACTAGGGATTACATATTTTTAATAAGATAAAATCACACTTTCCAGCATGAATTTCACTGGTACACACACACAAAGTCTTCGGCTATTACTTTCAATTACTCTGAGCAACAAAAGATGTTCAAACTCCTGCATCTGATGGAACTCCTGTAAAGATATCAAGATGTAAGATGAAAATGACCTGAGAATTGTGATGGCTTTTTTTAATACAAAATATGAAACATTCAGCAACCATACAACCATATAATTAAGTACCTTAATTATACATAAGTGTCATAAATGTTGAAGAAACATTAAAAAATCCATTTAAAAAACAGAAATTAGATCATTTTCATTGTTGATAAAAATTGAGCACTTATTCCAACTGCTATTGACAACCCACAAGGTCAAATGTGACCCTCAAAGCTGGGAGAGCACCCACCCTAAGTGTCATAATACAGAAGGCAGCTGTGGTGGCAGAGATCCAACCTTATCAAAAGATGCCATGTCTCATCAGCCAGCACCACCACTCCCCAGACACAGAGCTGAAGGAGGGAGAGATAAACAAAAGAGAAAAGAGCAGCTACTAGAATTGGCAAGAGGCTAATGCCAGCCACATAATCAGAACCTGGAATAAATATATGGAGAGCCATTAAAGTAGTTCCGAAGAGCCCCTTAATATAACTGACTTAAAAAAAAAAAAAAAAAGCACAATGCAGTAAGTGCCAATAACATACACTTCATCCCATTAAGACTGTTTTATTTTAGATTACAATTTTTAAAAATGATTTAAAAAATATTGAATATCCTACTATCAGTGGCATTAATAAAAATTGACCAGGCTTCTGAAAATCTTCTCCCAAGTGAAATTGTACCCAGAGCACTAGATTTATTCCATGTTGATAAAAGTTTATTTAGAGTGGTCACATAAGTAAACACTATGCATGGCTACAAAAAAAAAAACTGTTCTACCTAATTAACCTAAAATGTAAATTAAACAATGAGATGCTTTTCTAACCTATTAAGTTGTTTCCTGTTAAATAATAATATCTATGGTTAGCCAGGTTGTCAGGGAAAGAGCACTCCTCTACTGTCCTACTGGGAATGTGTAAATTGACATAAACTTGTCTGATATAAGCAGGCAGTATGAATCAAGGGTAGTTTGTATGTATCACCTAACTAACTAAACTTCCAGAAATTTCATTTCCCCTAACAAAATCATCTGAATACATACAGAATTTATATGCGAGGATATTTACTGAGAAGTTATAATAGAGGTAAAATAAAAACTTAAAATTTCAAATTATAAAAGAATGGTTAAAATAGAGTAACTCTAATGCAATGAAACAGCATACAGATACTAAAAAGTCTGTTTCTGGAGACATTTTATAGCAACACAAAGACAAAAGTATGAGTTTTGTAATAAACATCATATACAGGCTATACATGAATATAAATTATCGGTAAAAAAATTTAAAGGAGCAGGAAACAACAAAAGGGTAAGAAAATAAACCAAAAGTATATTTACTATCTAGCATTTATAGTCAATTTCTATATTTTAAACATTCCTATCTTTCCTGATTTTTCACCTTTCCTGAATTTTCCACAATGACTGTATAATCAGAAAGAAAAATCTAATATATACTTAAAAGAAAAAAATATATAAACATAACCTGTAGAGATAAGAGATTAATAACAGGATGACAGCCTGGAAAATGTGTTTAAATAAAAGCTGTATTCAGAACTCCCTTTTTGTTGATAATTGTTTCCTTCTCCCAAGTAACTTTCTTGATCAACTACTGAGTCTCCTGACACCTACCTAAGTGGGGTCACGTCGTTAGTCCTAATCAACTGATGAGCTAAAGAAATGGGATCACAATGTCAGTGTCTGCTGTTCCATGATGAAAGAAACCATGTATCATGAGTTTATGAGCTAAAAAAATATATTGTTTAGGGCGCCTGGGTGGCTCAGTGGATTAAGCCACTGCCTTCGGCTCAGGTCATGATCTCAGGGTCCTGGGATTGAGTCCCACATCGGGCTCTCTGCTCAGCAGGAAGCCTGCTTCCTCCTCTCTGCCTGCCTCTCTGCCTACTTGTGATCTCTCTCTGTCAAATAAATAAATAAAATCTTTAAAAAAAATATTGTTTAATCATGTATGATTCTATCTTTGCAATTTTGCTGAAGGACAGTCATTAGATTCAAAAACTGACTTTCTTAAACATTCTAAATACTGGAACAAACTTAAAAGTTGAAGGACTCTGTGAAAGTATACTAATGGGCACTGACATAGCTTATGCAATCAAATTCTGCTTTGAATAACAAATTAAAAATGGGTTGAGAATGATATTTAATCACAATTACAATTTGAAGCCCAAAGAGAAATTACTGAGATGAGTAGAAAAACATCGCTGTATGCTCAAGAAAAACCCATCACTATGGTTAAAGATTTAAAAGAAGAAAGTTCAGTTGGATTAGAACTCTGTTCTCACCTTCATGAATTTGAGTATGACATATGTTGCCAGAAAAAAAGGAAAAAAGGAGTTGCTAAAATTGAAGACTGCCTGAAGAACTCTTTCAAGAACTGTTTATTTATTTAAGAACAATTTAAACGAGCGGAATCATCTAAATCCTGGTTAAAGGTGAGAAAGGCATTTCCTCCAACTGAAGAAAAAGCAGTAAATGTTCTCTGCAGCTTACTACCACCTACTGGTACAATCAAATTTCTCTTTGATGAGATGATGATAACATTCACGCTGTCTGCTTTTCAAATGTTGAGGTTTTTCAAAGACTCTGGAAAGAACTAAGATGGGTGACCTTGGGTGAAAGTCTCTGGAGTCTTAGAGAAAGCGGTTGGTCTGAAACCAGATGGTACAATTCTTAGAGTAGTTTATTTAGCTGTTCCCAACACATCAGTATTTAAAGGCATAAATATTGTTGCTTCTGTCTTAATGAACATTATAAAGAAGACAGACAGGCAGCAGAGCAAGTAATGAACCCTCATCAATTCACTGCCACTGAGGATCTATCAAAAACAAATGTCCATATGCAAACCTGAACAGACCAGAGAGTGCAACTACGTTCAACCCCTAGGAGGACTGGTGGGGAGTCTTTACAAACTCAAGTCCACTTCTTTTGTTATTTGACCTCAAGAACCCTCAGACTGTCTTCATTATAATGATGCACATTTGTATGTATGAGAGCTATAATTTATTGATTCTCAAGTCTCTTTTCCTCAGAGCCAGTTTAAAACAATTAGGATTTGCAAGCTGTTCCATAAAAGATAAGCACCCAGCATCAGGGGTGATATTTCACAAAGGCTGACTACTGCATGTTAAGTAGGTGATTGCTTCTGTGGCCTTCAAGTGCCTCAGCTGTCCCTGTCCAAGGCAACTGTCCCCCATGTTCAAGGTGATGATGGGGGAAGATGGGAAGTGGATTTTAAGCTTATTCGTTAACCAAGTTCAAATTTTAGAAAGCATTTCTCACTGTTTCAATAGCTGTAGGACTTGAGAGCTTTATTCTCTCCTTCAAGAGAAAAAATTAATAAGCCAGCCAAGGTTACCAAGTACAATTATCAATTGTACCTGTCTTCTTTACACCAGTGCTCCTCTGTAACTTCAAACTCTCAAAAGTTTTCGGTAAGTTAATTTAAGATCAAAATTAACAGTCTAGTCCATCAGCCAGTTCTCTATTAAGTCAATAGATAATGTAAGACACAAGAAACAGAATGAAAGAGATGCAATAGATTCAAGTATTCATCATTTACTCAATTGTCACCACATTAGAAATGGAAGATGAAAGTAAATTTAAAAAACCACAGTCCTTGATGGGATAAAAAGGCTTATGAAAGTACTATACGTGGTGAGCTAAGTAATATAACAAAATGCCAGGGGAGTTGGGTCAGGATCCTTTCACTCATCTAGAAGGATGAATAAAACTTTGACAGATGAGAAGGAAACTGGATCCAGTTAAAAACCATCTGTCTCAAAGGAACTATGGGGTGCCTGGGTGGCTCAGTGGGTTAAGCATCTGCCTCTGGCTCAGGTCATGATCCTAGGGTTCTGGGATGGAGCCCCTTAATGGACTCCCTGCTAAGTGGGGAGTCTGCTTCTACCTCTCCCTCTTTCCCTCCCCACAGTCATGCTCTCTTACTCACTCTGCTGTCAATTAAATAAACAAAAAATATTAAAAAAAAAAATTTTTAGGGGCACCTGGGTGGCTCAGTGGGTTAAAACCTCTGCCTTTGGCTCTGGTCATGATCCCAGGGTCCCGGGATCAAGCCTCGCATCAGGCTCTCTGCTCAGCGGGGAGCCTGCCTCCCCCATCTTACTCTGCCTGCCTCTCTGCCTGCTTGTGATCTCTCTCTGTCAAATAAATAAATAAAATCTTTAAATATATATATATATATATATATATATATATATATATATTTTTTTTTTTTTTTTAAAGGAACTAAAGAAGGTACAAATAAACAAAGCTCTCACATCCTTTCACCAGTGTGTAAATTTAACTGTCTCCAGATATTCATAAATGTCCCAGGGGCAGGAGTAAGGAGGGGCTGGGTTGTTTAAATCATCCCCAGTTAAGAACTTTTTAGAAAATTAACACTTACACTTACACATACACACACACACACACACGGTCTGATTCTTTATTGTATATTCCACTTATTCCCGTTGCTGTCATGCTTTTCCTCTCTCTCACACACACACACTTCTACACTCTTCTACTCCATGGGTGAAGCCAGGCAGGCTTAGCCCCACCGGCTACATTTTGCTCCCTTTACTCCAATATCTCTGAGTTCAAGGACAGAGTCACAGGAACCAGTGCCCAGCCAGCAGGGAGCAGGGGTGTTTTGGCAAACAGCAATGCAGCATACAAACTGACTGCTTATTTAGACATGGAGAAAAAAACTAGTAGCTGCTCAGATAATTATGTATGTGCCAGTTGATAAAAAATCAGTGCTGTTTTAAAAGAAAATAAAGTTACTTAATAACCCCCTCCTTGTCTCACAATCAGAATGCTACAGATATTTTAGATTTTTAAATAGAAAGTAAAACATGTCAATATAAAAAACAACAAATGAACACTGAAGAAAAAAAATTACAGAAAAAAGGATGCTAACAAACCCAAGATGGATTTATTACTTTCAACTAAACCCTAGATTTGCACTCCTACATTTATTTGCCAACCAAAAAAAAAAAAAAAAAAAATTACAATATTCCCAAAATAGCAGATAAGAATGAAGTTCTCTGGGGGTACAGATGACCTCTACTAATTGTCCAAACTGCTTCAGACTGGACAAGTTAACAGCATGAACAAAGATGGCACTAGCATACCCAAGTTTCTGCACCATTGTATTTACATTGGAGGATGAAAACTGGAAGACTAATACGAAATCTAGGCAACCAACATGCACTTAAAAATAACACTCACTATGTAACTTTGAAGCCTTAATTTTTTCTTTGAAGATTTAATTTGAAAACAAAGAGATTTCACATAAGAATTCCAATTTCCAGCTTCTCTTAAAAAAATTCAGAGCAACACTGGGGGGTAACTTCCCATGGCAACATGGACTTAGTACCTGCTCTAGAGTCAGGAACCCACCTTCCTGTTTTCCCCAGTCCCCATTGGACCAGCTTCATACGGTGCACTATGTGACTGGCCCCACTTAGCAGCTGAGCTTTCAACTTTATTTTAGGTAGAGAACCAAGACAAAGGAAGTTTACCAGTCTTCCCCAGTTAAAAATGAGCAATCTGATCATTAAGAATGAATCAAGGTTAAATGCTCAAAAGATAATGCTTTCCTCTACAGACAAGAAGAAAAAATGGATAATAGAATTTTGATATTAGCCATCCCTGTAGACTATAAAACCAGAAGGATATACTACTACTGAGCAGAAGGATTAAAACTACTTAGAATGTTTCCCTATTGTATAGATCAGAAAGTACTTGCAGAACAAAAGTGTACTACAGTGCACAATTTGGCTCTCACTCTTCAACCATCCCTGTACACACTGCCTTCCTACAACAGATGGAGTTACATGCCCATGGAGTTACCAGCCTCCTGCCATTCTCCCATCACCATGAGGATGTGCCCAGGCTATGCTGTTGGAAGGTATGGGATCCACGGTTGCCCAGTGGCTTCCAGCTTAAACCAACAGATCAGCCAGTCGAACACAAATTAGTGAGTCTAGGGATGATAAGCAGACAGCTTAGCTAACCCAATACACAAGCAACAAACATGTATTGTTGTATGCCTCCAAGGTTTGATCTGTTATGCAGTAAAAGCTAACTGAAAAATACAGTTTACAAATAAATCATTGGATTTGGTTCAGAAGATGGCTAATTTCCTGAAGTTTCCTCTTAAGCCTACTCTCCATGAGAAAACAGGTTGGTTTCAGGCTGTCTTCTAATGGTAGAAGAAAGAAAGGACAGATTCAAATTAGGATTCAGAAAGTAAACATAAGCAATTGATAAAACAAGTAGTAACTGATAAAAACAAGCTAGTAATTTTTGAGAAAAAATTCTAAACTACCATAAATAGCAGTTGGAGATATTTGTTCTCTGTAAAACATTAAAAAGAAACAAGCAATTTCTTAAGTATATTATGAAGTACACTTGTTCTCTTCCTCCTTGTTTTTAAAGTATAGAAAGAGGGACGCCTCAGACCTTCAGCTGAGGTCTCAGGGTACCATAAAGTGCTCCTTGCTCAGGGGGGAGCCTGCTTCTGCCTCTGCCTGTTTCTTTTTTTTTTTTCTTTTTTTTTTTTTTTTAAGATTTTATTTATTCATTTGTCAGAGAGAGAGAGAGAGACAGTGCTCACAAGCAGCAGAGTGGCAGGCAGCTGCCTCTGCCTGTTTCTGCCTACCGCTCCCCCTGCTTACGCTCTCTGACAAATAAATACATTAAAATCTTTAAAACAAAATATAAAAAGAAACTCCTCTTGACTTTCCTAGTGAACAAAACAACACTAAAAATTTTAAGAAAATATTTTATTGCTATTTATACCTTAGATTTGCATATTGCTCTCTGGCTTACAAAGCCTTTTCATTAGCCTTTTCTCTCTTGATCTCCATTTCAATCGAGTAAAGTTGGTACAATTACAACCCACTGCTTTTGCTGCCTTTAGAAAAACAAAGCTTTGAGTAAAATACTTGTCTGTGAGGACTCTGCTAAAAGGCTACAATAACAGAAATGGAATCCACATGTTCTGTCTGTAAGCTAGTGCTTTTTGCACTGCATTCTATATATTAAAAAACTATGTAAATTCCAAATACACTGCCCAATCACTGAAATGTTTTGTCTTCCCCTACCATATTTCTTATGACCCACCCTCTCGCTCCAAGAAATGCATCTAGGGCCAGAATATTCCATACGTACTTGTTTAAAGGTTTATATGATGAATATAAGATAATAAAGTACTAAAAAGGTGCTGTAAACCCAACTTACTACTGCTATTTTAAGATGTCTTTCAAATAATCCTTCCTCTTGTTAAGAATATTTACAACACATTTCAGGAAGAGAAGTACACCTATTTTTTTAGAAACCATACCCTAAAACCTTAAACTTTAAAAAAATATTCTCTTCATAGTGTATACATATTTTCTGTTTCTCTTTTTCTGCCACTCTCAATACCCAGACTTCCCTCTTGTCCCATTACTCTTTTACTTTGCATCTTTAGATGCATCTTTTATGATAAAAAAAAATGGAATATATTTTTATTGTACTTCTGGATATGTTTACTCTAGAGTTTGGCACGTATTCTTATTTTTAGAAATGGATAAATAGAATGATTTGTATATTCTTTCCAAAATATTAAAAAAACACACACTTACAAAATTTATTTTAAAAGGTCTGGAGTTCTTAAGTTTGACTTGAACCATGAACTGTTTCTGGGAATGCTTTTTAAAAGCATGAATAAAAATGTTAAAACCTATAGGGTTAGAAAGGAATCCAATTATAATGAAATGCACTACAGTATCACTGAAAACCAATTACATTTAAAAGTTAAATTACTGGGAGTACATAGAAGTAGACCCTGGTTAAAAACCTCAATTTCAAAACCCTTCAGGAAAACAAAAAACAAACCAAAAAAAAAAAGTTGAAATATTAATGCTGAATAACTAAGGCTTTCACATCACAGCTTATCACATGACAATAACCCTACAAAGTACTATTGTCATCACAATTTATACATAAGAGGCGTAAAGAAGCTAAGTATGAGTCTCCAAGTTTATATACAGCTCCCGTGACAAGGCTGAGTCTTGAACCTTTCTCCAAAGCCCACATTCCTATTTATCCCTTCTCATTGCCACTGGAACCAATAATCATTTGGACTTTTCTCAACTCAGTCCTAGCCACCAAAATAGTTTCTCTAACTGAGTCTTTTTCTAGCCTTTCCAGCTCTCAAGGACACTTCACTGCCCATGGAAGATTGAGTCTAAGTTCTTGAATCAGGAATTCAAGACCCTCAGCTAGCCACTCTCCTCTCCAACAAAAGAACCATAGAAAACGTAAGGTCTGCATTCAGCTCTCGATCCCAACTATTCTCCTATCACTTCCCTCCCTCCCTAATATTGTGAGTTCTGTCTAGAACACCTTCTGCTGTGTACTATTGCCACTTAATGAAATTTCACTCATCTTTCCAGGCATAGCACAAATAATACAATCTCAGTGAAGCCTTCCATCTCCAGCTAGAAGGGATCTTTCCAACCTCAACATTCTTATAGCTCTATAATGATAGCAAGACATTTATTAAAATGTCCTTAATGTAACTGTTTGTGTCATGGAATTTTTCTTCAATTCCTCAAATATAACAAATATGGCATACTCATTTCCCTGCTGGATTCATAGCCTAGAACCTTCTTTTCACTCCTTTCCCTTACTAACTCTTAATTTCTCCTTCAAATCTCAGTTTACAGGAAACTTTCCTTAAAAAGCTTTCCTTCACTGCCCCCACCCAACTCTGGGCAAAGTGCCCACAGTGAATACAACTTCATCTCAGCCCATGGACTGCTAACTGGCTGTTTACTGGTCTGTTCCCTCAGTAGACTCTAAATTTCATCAGAGACTCCATTTACTTTGTTCATGGTTGTGTTTCAATACCTTGCATAGTGCTGGGCATGTAGTTGGAACATTTTTAAATGGATTTACAATTAAATTTTCTTTATTACCCTGTCTAATTAATCCAGAGACAAATTTCAAAGAACAGGACTTCACAAATAGCATGTACTAATTAAATAACAGCTGCATGAAATAATTCTAGTGGTAAATGGCCTAAATTATCTTAAGCCTTCAAACAATATGTATTGAACTGAAAAAAAGTGTAAAAATGAATACTTGATAATGTGTCTGTTTAGGGTAAACAAGGACAAACATTTCAAATTGACTTGAATACATGTATTAAAACTTATAACTGAATCAAATTTGGAGAGTTTCCTTGACTTACTACAAATCACTTTAGTTTATCATTGTCGTTTGCAGCTACCTGCATTCCTCAATTTTTATTTATCTGTACTATGGAGCTCTAAACTCCCAATTACTTAGGCTCTTTATCATCTGGGTCCATTCTCAGTACTGCTTCAACATACCAATCACTGCTCACAGGTAAACCTATTTTGCCATTTTAAGGCCTTCACTCTCCCACCATCAAGCTTTTTCTTTCTTTCTATGATCTACAAAATTTGCATATCTCTTCTTCCTTTAAAACACTATCATAGGGCTTTTAGTGATTGGGTCAGAGGAGGCCAAGGTGCAACTGCCTTCAGTCCTCCTAAATCCAAGTTCTTCCAACACTAGCCATTTCCGCCATGCCACCTAGGTTCAACTCCAACCAAATCAAACACATGTACCTGATGTGCACTGGTGTGGAAGTCAGTACCATGTCTGCCCTGGCCCCGGAAGATGGGCCCTTGGGATCTGAATCAAGTAGGACCTCCTGTCTCCGCCCCGATTATCAAAACCCTCAAGGAATCACCAAGAGAAAGAAACAGGAAAACATTAAGCACAGTGGACATATTACTTTTGATGAGACTGTCAACATTGTCTAAAAAATGTGTCACAGATCTTTAGTCAGAGAATTCTCTGGAACCATTAAAGAGATCCTGGGGATTGTCCAATCTGTGAGCTGCAATGATGATGGCTGGCACCCTCATGACATCATAGATGACATCAACAGGCAGTGCAGTGGAATGCCCAACTACTTAAAAACTACAGAGGAGGGGCGCCTGGGTAGCTCAGTGGGTTAAGCCTCTGCCTTTGGTTCAGGTCATGATCTCAGGTTCCTGGGATCAAGACCCACATTGGGCTCTCTGCTTAGCGAGGAGCCTGCTTCCCCCTCTCTCTCTGTCTGCCCCTCTGCCTACTTGTGATCTCTCTCTGTGTCAAATACATAAATAAGATCTTAAAAAAAAAAAAAGAACTAGAAAAAAAAAAAAGAACTAGAAAGGGAAATATTTCAATAATGAATCATTTGACAACCAAATAAATAAATAAATACTAATCATAGGTCACTTCTTCAATGACATCTCTCTTCATTGAGAAAAGCCTAGTTCAGGGCTTACTTACTTTAATTCACCCCTGCATTCATCTCTAAGCGCATTTGTCCAGGAGCATTCACTCATTCATTCATGAGCACTTACATGGCAAATTTGATGCACAGGGTAGACTCTAAATGTTCATCAGCTAACTGGATTCGTGTAACCACAAATACTCCCCTCTCCCAAACACTCCAAGCACCAGCATTGTACAGATCTATGTTAAGAGTTGTAAGAATTTCAGGGAGGTGTGCATTATCTGAGAAAGGCCAGATCAGTCTCTTAGGATCATTGGTAACAATTAATAACAAGACACCAGAAACAAGGTTAAAAATCTAAAGGACAAACACAGAAAAATATTTGCAATATATGAGAATGAAGGGATTAATCATCTCTTTTAAAAAATGGGGGGAAAAAAAAAAACAGTGCAATAGTAAAGGATACGAAAGGATATGTAAACAGGCTATTCATAGAACATACACAGCCCTAATATATAACGTACTTTACTTCCCTAACAATTGCAAATTAAAATGATAAAATCAAATTCTTGTTTCTCGGTTTTGTGCAGATGAAAAAAAGCTTTGGCATGGGTACACCTTGCTTTAAGAGTATTAACTAGAATAATTTATCAGGGTGCCTGAGTGGCTCAGTTGTTTAAGCATCTGCCTTCAGCTTGGGTCATGATCTCAGAGTCCTGGGATCCAGCCCTGCATGGGCTCCCTGTTCAGTTGGGAGTCTGCTTCTCCCTCTCCCCCTGCCCCTCCCTGTCCCTCCTCTGTGTGTGTGTGTGTGTGTGTGTGTGTGTGTGTGTGTGCACGCGCACACGCTCGCTCTCAAATAAATAAAATCTTTTTGTGTGTGTGCTTTTAATTTCTATTTGGGATTCACTTGATGAGGACTAATGCGTGGGTTGGTCACTTCACTACTGATATATAAAATCTTTTATAAATAAATAACATATACTAACTTTTCTGGAAAACAACTGGCAAGACAAAAATAAGTAATATGTATGTTTTGACTCAGAGATTTTATAATAAATATTATTCCAAAAAAATAAAAGCAGATGAATGTAGGTGTGTGTATAATTTCACTGCAGAATTAGAAAAGAGAATAAATAAACAAGAAAAAACATTACATTAAATGGATCCAGTCATTGAGATACTGGTAGCAGTTAAAACAGACAAGATAGAAACTTATGTGCTAACATGTATTGCATTAATAAGAAAGAAAAACACACTATAAAATAGTATGAATAGACTGGAAACATTTCATAAGAGAATCAACCTAGTGACAATATTAGACAGATAACAATGAACCCTAGATTATTTTCATATTACTCCCAGATGTATCAAGACAGTATTTCAGAACTTCAGGGCTAGATTATTCTAATCAGGCCCCTCCATCTCTAAAATTCCTTAATTCTAAGAATTTTGTACAACATAGAATTTTTGTACATCTAAGAATTTTATACATGGTGCTATTGCAAGGTCCTAATGCATCTCCCCTCTATTTTGAAGGGCCCTTTATCAAAATGCAATATGAAAATATTAGGGCTCCTGGGTGGCTCAGAAGATTGAGCATCCCACTGTTGGTTTCAGCTCAGGTTATGATCTCAAGGTTGTGGGATCGAGCCCCGCATCAGGCTCCATGGCTAATAAAGAGTGTGCTTAAGATTCTCTCTGTTCCTCTCCCTTAGCCCCACCCCCCCAAATAATAAATAAATCTTTAAAAAAAAAAAAAAGCTAATAGACCCCTTTGAACATATAAAGAGATAAGTAACAGTAAACACAGCTTATATAGTATATCTAATCTAAAAATGCTAACTGTAAATCAAATCTGATTAGAGAACAGCCATAAACACCAATGCAGCCTCTTTGCAGTGGGCAGGGCTGGGATTTGTCAAAAGATCTGGGGACAAAGACCACTGTTTTGGCTCCAGATAGCAAGCAAGTCAAAAAAATCTATCTGAACCTCGACTGCCTCAATTGCAAAATGAAAATAAGAATTAAAGTATTATATCAGTAACAGGTAAAAGGTGCTTAAAACATGGCTTGGGACAAAATGAGTTCTCAAATACTTGTCTAACAGAAACAGTTACATCATTGTTGCTTTTAAGTTATCTAGTTTGTTGCCCTGAATTTTTGTAACATCAAATCTGTTTGTTCATCTGAACTTTTGTTCACCCGTTTCACAACCATCCTATCTTTATACTGCAGGTTAGAAAGGAGTTTCTTGCCCCCCAAAAGTCTATCTCTTACCCGCCCTGTGTAAAAATCTGTTAACTCGGAAACTTAGG
Organism: Mustela nivalis; assembly: GCF_964662115.1. Classification (NCBI taxonomy): domain Eukaryota; kingdom Metazoa; phylum Chordata; class Mammalia; order Carnivora; family Mustelidae; genus Mustela; species Mustela nivalis. Next base: position 21,169,457 of record NC_139025.1, read on the forward strand.
GAGAAAGCCTACTTACAAAGCACACCCCCAAAACTCCGTGTTGTTCTCCTCTGTGTTCTCCTCAGTGCTCTTCTTAGGCACATATGTCTGCCTCCTATCATTTCTTCATGAGGTTCAAGGCAAAAGGCCTCGTCAAGTAGATGATCTTTGGTCGCCCCTACACTTTCCCCAAACCACCTACAGATAAATGAAACAAGGGGTAAGACACAACTACAAACTTAATTTTTTATATATATAATAAAGGATGAAAATAAGCTCACCCTCACCATGCACAATTTATAGCATAACAGACAACAAAGAAAATGCTCCTTGTGTCATGCAAAAGCCCCAGTGAATTCATAGGAATTCTTCACATCCAAGTATCCAGCCAGCATACTCTTCACTGGTCACTTCCACTCATGCCTGGTCACCTCTTGGGCTGGCCTAAGTGTGAACTGTAGCCCAAGTCTGGCTAAAAATAGTGTCCCTGAGCAGGTCTATCTGTGAGTGAACTCACTAAGGCAGGCAATGAAGTTAACATGTTACTTTTGAATTTAAAAGCCCAATTCTAGTGGCGCCTGGGTGGCTCAGTGGGTTAAGCCGCTGCCTTCGGCTCAGGTCATGATCCCAAGGTCCTGGGATTGAGCCCTACATCAGGGCTCTCTGCTCAGCAGGGAGCCTACTTCCTCCTCTCTCTATCTGCCTGACTCTCTGCCTACTTGTGAGCTCTCTGTCAAATAAATTAATTAATTAAATCTTAAAAAAAAAAAAAGAGCCCAATTCTATTTCTAAGCCAATAATGAACTATCTACTAGCACTTGTCAAGGAAATATTTTATAAGCTGCCCAACTGTTCCCACATTTAGTACTGCAAAACAATAAGTAAAAGTAAAATGTCTTTGGTGGTAAGAGAGAGCTCTGGACAGAAATATTTTCAATTCTTTGTAACTGCTTTCAAAGCAGTCAGGAAGAATCCACAGAAAGCTCTTCTAAGAACTGGTCATTGTCTACACAAAAAGTAGTTCTGGAGGGGCACCTGGGTGGCTCAGTGAGTTAAACCTCTGACTTCTGCTCAGGTCATGACCTCAGGGTCCTGGGATTGAGCCCTGCATCGAGCCCTGCATCGGGCTCTTTGCTCAGTGGGGATCCTGCTTACCCCTTTCTCTGTGCCTGCTGCTCTGCCTACTTGTGATAACGCTCTCTCTCTGTTAAACAGATTTAAAAAAAAATTTTTTTAAGAAGTAGTTCTGGGAATACATATATAAACAACTGAAGAAAAATGCACTCTGCAAAAATTAAATCAAGATAAACTGTCAGAGGGTTCAAAGGGATCCATGTCATGCAATGACAGAGAAGACGCAGGTAACATACACACACACACTGCGCTCATCTAACAAAGAGGCAAACTTCCCAAGGTAAGTCATACAAACAACCAAATTTTTCTGTACCAGTGTGAAATGGCTGAAGTTTTAATCTTCTCTCTATGCTGCCAATACAATAGTCACTCGCCACATGTGGCTACTGAGCTCTTAAAATCTGGGGGGTTCGAAATGACATGTGCTGTAAATGTAAAACATGTAACAGATTGTGAAGACTTAGTGCCATTGAAAAATTTGTTTTAAAAATGTAAAATATCTCAAAAAGGTTCATCTGGCTACATGTTAAAATGGAAGCATTCTGGATATCCTGTGCTAAACAAATTCTTAAAATTAATTTCACCAGTTTCTTTTTACTTCTTTAACGTGAGTCCTAGAAAATGTAAAACCTGTGTGTGTGGCTCATCTTCTGTTTCTATAACCGAGCACATGCCTGCAGAATTAAAATAAATAAATAACAAATACTGAGCCCTTCCACTGTGTCAGGCCGTGTGTGAAATACCCTACACCCCGCTCAGAACAAGGCTGCAAAGTGGTTGGACAAGACATCTGCCTAAGTGACCGAGCTTCGTCAAACCAGTAAGAGATGCAGCTGGCATTCAATGTGAGGCGTTCCTACGGAGTCACTTAAGTAAGGGACTGTTAACACCCAACTTCCACGACGGCCTAGGAAAGCCAGGTGGCTAATACAGCGTTCCCGAAAGCAGCACTTTTGTAACCAAGGAACAGGTACAAAACGTCGTTATATCCCAGGCAAGTTCACACCATTATGAGCCCAATATCCTTGACAGCTCAGGCTTCGCGGCTGCGGGCACCCAGACCACCTGCCCCCCCCCCCCCCAAAAGGCCTGTGGAGTTCAAATTCCCCGGATAACCTAACCACGACCGGACCGTAGACACTCATGCTGAGGCAGGGGCGTCGGGACACTTGGCACGCTGTCTCCCCCCACGCCGACGCACTCCACCCGTCCACCGCCACCCCCCAGATTGCCGCAGCTTCGGCGTCCCCACCTCTGGGACTAGTGGAAGAAGGACCTAAAACTTCTAAGACAGAATAGGGAAGTAGTAAAGAAAGGGTGAGGAGGCGGTTGGGGGCAGGTACCTGAGATAGAAGAGGACCCCAGGTCCTTAAAGCCGGATCATCGCCGAGGCCTCTCCCGGCTCCCACGGCCGCCAGCGACCCAGAAGGTGCAACTGACCTGACGCTGCGGCGCAACCGACTATGCTCTCCCCAGACTCGCAGCTATGGCAACTTGAACTAGCCGCCTAGCCCCAGCGAGAGAACAAGACCCCGCTGCTGCCGCTTGGCCCTCTGGGACTTGTAGTCCATCTTGTCCTCAAAAGTAAGGAGCCATCAAGAGAGTTGCCCGAAGAGAAACTTCAAATCCCAGGATGCCATATGACAGGCTTTAGGGCAACTTTCCCGGAAGAAGCCGGATTAGCTGGCACCTGAGTCCCTAGGCCGCGCCCTCTTGCCCTGTTCTTTTTTCTTAAAGGGCCGGTAGATTTTATAGGCAAGAAACACCTGATGGTGAGTTAGCTGCCTTGCCCCCGACCGTAATTTATTCAGAAAAGTCTAAAACATTTACTTTTTAAAAAATAAGAAAAATTCAAGGTAGTTGCAATAATAACTGACTCCGTTTCTTTTACTCCTTTCAGAATAGGGAAGAGTACTTTCCAGAAGTGAAATGTACAAATCCCCTTAATACCAGAGCCCAGGATCTTTTTCCGAAGGCTCACAAATTCTTAGAACTGGAAGGGAACAGAAATGATCTAGTCAAACCCTTTAGGTCTGGAAGGCGTGAGTTACCCAAGATCACATAACTCATCAATAGCAAACCAAACAGGGGTGTTTGGCCTAGGTGCCCCTCCTCTGTAGTTTTTAAGTAGTTGGGCATTCCCCTGCACTGCCTGTTGATGTCATCTATGATGTCATATTTCTCAATATGTCCATTCAGTCTAGGATGTCATCTCCTCAGTCATTCTAGAAGATGAGAGAGACATATTCCACCAAGTAGAAGTTGGTTTCAGTCGGGGCGGGGACGGGGGTGGGGAGGGGTGGTGGCTATAAAAACCTCAGCAAAGAATTCAACTTTGGAAAAGCTATGAAGAAGTGAAAATCAATTAGTCATGTAGAGCCTCATTTCCTCATGTTCTGCCAAAAAGATCATTGATCACTTCCTCCTCAACGCTAAAATCAAAATTTGCTTTATCTGTGAAATCTTTCCTGGCTACTTCAAGAAAACCTAGATCGCATTCGATGCAGTTTCCCTATTTTGTGCTGTAATTATCCATTTCCCATTATATCAAACTCAGCCCTTCAAAGGCAGGGGCCAGATCTTTTCAAATCAGTATCTCTTTTCTCAGTCTTCCTCACTTCACCTCTTCCTCTCTCTCTCCACCTCCCCCCACCACACATACACAAAATCATCAATAATTAGCATACAAATTTGATATATTCAAATAATTCAATTATTTTCTCTGGCCAGCATTGAGGGGTAAAGTTTATTTCATAACCAGTTTTAATTCTTCTAAAATTACCTATGTATTTTCATGTCTTCAAGCTGCTTGTTCATAGTTTTATTCAAGAATATATTCCACCTTATACAGAGATTAAGATAATTCAAAAGAGCCATAAAATTTTCCCATATGCATGCAGAAACATAATAACTCTGCATTTTAATTTTTCAAAACAATCATATTCATTCATGTAATTCAACAAATGTATGTCATATCTTTCTAGCAACCAGACACCTGTATAACACACTAAAAATGCAATAATCATGAAGAGATGAACAACAACTTCTTTGCGTTCATGTTGTTGAGTCAAGTGAAGAAACATTTGTTAAACAAATTTCTACAAATCTGGATGATAAAGTACTGTGTAGGTTTCCATGGAGAGACGTGAAAGAGAAACTTTTTAGGCAAGTGATATCTGATCAAATGCAAGATCTACCAAAAAAGCTAATGTCATTTTGGGCTGCATTAATAAAAAGCAACTGTCCACAACCTCTCTTCACTGGTCCAACCCTATTCAGAGAAAAGATTAAATTCTGGAGACCCCATTCTTAAAGTGATATTAACAAAATAAAGCAAAATCAGAGGACGCGACTGGGACGAATGGGTGGAGAATAAGATTTGAATTCATTATGACCAAGGTATTTTAAAATACACTATTAAATTAAAGCAGTTTTTTTTTTTGTCAAATGATGTGCTCTCAATCCCCATATATGACTTCAGAAAAAATCTAGTGAAGTCAGATCATAGAATCGTTCTCCTCCTTAACAAAACAGACAAAATAAGAAAGCCAACAAAAAACGTTTTACATAAAATGTGTGTTATAAATCCCAAAAACATTTACTGCCTTTAATCAATATGACAGACCCATATTATCCAACCCCAAAACCACACTCAAGTAGAATCACCTGATTTTAGAGTTGGAAAAACCCACAAAGATTATCACCTGCAGAACCCTTCTTTTGCAAACAATGTAAATAGAAACAGAGAGAGATTACATTGTTAGTAAATAGAAACAGAGAGAGATTACATTGCTAGTGTTGTTATAATAAAATACCTGATTTAAGAGTTGGAAAAACCCACAAAGATTATCACCTGCAGAACCCTTCTTTTGCAAACACTGTAAATAGAAACAGAGAGAGAGTACACTGCTAGTGCTGTTATAATAAAATACCACAGAATGGGCTGCATAAAAAAAAAAAAAAAAAAAAACAGGGATTTATTTCTCACAGTTAAGGAAGATGCAAGTCCAAGAGCAAGATATCAGCATATCAGCAGGTTTAGGTTTGCCTGAGGACGCTTTCCTTGGCTTGCAGGTAGTTGCCTTCTCTCTTTGTTCCCACATGGCCTTTTCTCCATGAAGGCAGGTACTTGAGGTCTCTCGCTGTTCTTATGAAGATACCAGTTATTTGGGATTAGAGCCCCATCCTCAAAACCTCATTAAACCTTAATTACCTGCTTACAGACACTACTTTAAATATGGTAATATTGATACTTCGAGCTTCAACCCACAAGGCTGGGGAGGCAGACCTGTTTCAGTCTGTAACATGTGAATTTCTCAAAATTGTACCCATTTACAACTAGTGTCACCAGTGATCTTCCCACAACACAATACCTCAATAATGGTAGATGTGACAGATATTTTTTACATACCTCAGCCATATCACCTCTTAACTTGAAATGATTCTACCCACAGTCTTGGGCCCCAAAGCTTTGTTTATATTATATAAAGCCCCTTTTCTCCCATCCAAGTACTAACCAGGCCCGACCCTGCTTAGCTTCCGAGATCAGACGAGATCGGGCGCGTTCAGGGTGGTATGGCCGTAGACTAAAGCCCCTTTTCTAACCATGGCTGATTGGTCCATGGCTGAAACAATTTGGGCCCATCAGTTTCTTTATCCTTTGAGGGTTTAATATTGGGACCCTGACATTCAACTCGTTGCCTGAAGAGTCTTGATGTACAAGTACAAGCTGAGGCTGTCATGGTGAGGTGACCATCTTCATCATCCTTCGAGGAGTAATGGAAAAAATCTAATCTGCAGAGAAAGAGAGAGAAATGAGTAAATCAGCAAAAGTAAACTGTGCAGCCCCAGAGAAAATAAGCCTAAAAGGACAGAACCTTGACTCCTGACAAATTTCAAGTTCCTGGCTTTAATCTCTTGTTATTTCCACTGTATTCCACATACTTGTGTTCTGGAATCCATTAGAGGCAGCTGAAGTTGGTTAAATGCACTGATTCTTGACGGAGAGCACCTGGGTTCACATCTTAGCTGTAATACCTCTCCGCTATCTTATCTCAAGCAAGTACTCAATCACTCTGTCATCACTTCTTCACCTGCCAAATGGAGTAAAGTTGTTTTGAGGATAAAAGAAATGAATGTAGATGAAGCATTTCACCCAGTGCCTAGTCCATAGTAAGCCATCAGTATATGTTGGCTGATATATAATATGATATCCCAGAAAGTTAGTTCCATGAGCACTGAAACTTTGTTTATTATTTTGTTCTAGATGCTGAGATCAAAGAATATACCTTGTTGCCTTCTGAAGATTTCCCTTTGAAGCTTAAATTCTATTGATTGAAATCCAAACACTCTTGACTAAGATTACTTCGGTGAAGCCCAATTGTCCAGCCTGTGAGATCTGAGATCTTAACATTACATTAATTCTTGAGCGATTTCATCAGAAACTATTTCAAACCATACCAAACATTAAAGATCTAAATGGGCTGGGGCGCCTGGATGGCTCAGTGGGTTAAAGCCTCTGCCTTTGGCTCTGGTCGTGATCCCAGGGTCCTGGGATCAAGCCCCACATTGGGCTCCCTGCTCGGCAGGGAGCCTGCTTCCCCCTCCCTCTCTGCCTACTTGTGATCTCTCTCTGTCTGTCAAGTAAATAAATGAAATCTTTAAAAAAAAAAATCTAAATGGGTTAATCCATAGAAGGTTCTGGGATGGGACTAATCTGAGAGTCCTGATACCATCATCATACCCGAATTCACATAGAATGGATAAGCAGAGACAAGGAAAGAAAGCTACTCCATTAAAGGCTTTTGGACAGCACTGTTTCAAGTAAAAGGAGCAGAAGTTGTATTTTTCCAATACCTCGCAAATTCATACTACTGTGAAACAAAAGCAACAAATTGATTATTTCCATGTGACAGAAAAACATAATTGCAATATTAACTAAGAATTTCCTCAAGTATTTTTTCCCACTTGGTTCTTCTCCCACCTCTATCTCATCCAGCTAAGCTGGTCTGTGCTTATAGCCTCAGAGAAGTTACGTGACCACAGGAAGCAGAAAGAGAGAAGACGAGAAAGAGAAGAAGAAAAAGTATTCTCACCCTGGCAGGTGAGCCATTAAGCACCTAGATACTCACATAAGACTGGTCACATAACTTGCAGGGCCCAGTGCAAAATGAAAATGCCAGGCCCTGTTCAAAACTGATTCAGATTGTCAAAATGGTGTCAGCAGAGCCTTAAACCAAGAATAGGGCCCTGCGAAATTGCACAGATTACCAATGGGACAGAACAGAGAGTCCTGAAATAAACCCACAATTATGGTCAATTAATCCATGCTGAAGGAGGCAAGAACATACAATGGGGAAAAGATAGCCTTTTCAATAGTAGTACTGGGAAAACTGGATGGCTACATGCCAAAGAATGAAACTGGACCACTTTCTACCACCACACCAAAAACAAACTCAAAATAGATTAAAGATCTAAATGTGGGACCTGAAACCATACACTTCCTGGAAGAGAACACAGGCATTTCTCTGACATTGACCATTGCAACATTTTTCTAGATATGTCTGGTAGGATACAGAAACAAAAGCAAAAATAAACTATTGGGACTACATCAAAATAGAAAGCTTTACAGTGAAGGAAACCATCAACAAAACAAACCAACCTACTGAATGGGAGAAGATATTTGCAAATGACATATCCCATCAGGGGTTAATATACAAAATACATTAAAAAAAAACATACAACTCAACACTTCAAAAACCCAGAACAATCTGATTTAAAAATGAGCAGAGGACATGAATACTTTTCCAAAGAAGATATATAGATGGCCAACAGACACATAAGATGTTTAACATCACTAATCTTCAGGGAAATGCAAATCAAAACCACAATGAGATATCACCTTATACATGTCAGAATGGCTATAATTAAAAAAAAAAAAAAAAAAGACAAGAAATAGCAAGCGTTGGTGAGGACGTGGAAAAAAGGGAACCCTCCAGCACTGTTGGTGGGAATGTAAATTGGTACAGCCACTATGAAAACAGTATGGAGGTTTTTCCAAAAATTAAATATAGAAATTCCATATGATGCAGTAATTCTACTAGTGGACATTTTATACAAAATGAAAATACTAATTCAAAAAGACTTGTGCATGCCCATGTTTATTGCACCTTTTTTTTAAATGATTTTATTTATTTATTTGACAGAGTTCACAAGCAGGCAGAGAGGCAGGCAGAGAGAGAGGAAAGAGGAGGAAGCAGGCTCCCCGCCGAGCAGAGAGCCCGCTTCAAGGCTCCATCCCAGGACTCTGGGATCATGACCCAAGCCGAAGGCAGAGGTTTTAACCCACTGAGCCACCCAGGCGCCCCATTTATTTGCACCTTTATTCACAATAGCCAAGATAGAGAAGGAACCTAGGTGTCCATCAATAGAGGAACGGATAAGGAAGGTGTGGTATATATAATAAGATCATGTCATTTATGACAGTATGGAAGAACCTAGAGGATATTATGCTGAGTTAAATAAGTCAGATTGAGGAAGAAAAATACCATACGATTTCACTGATGGTTGAGAGAATTGAAGGAAAGAGAGAGAAGGAGCAAAACAGATGAAAGGGAGAGGGAGTATACAGACTTCTAATTATGGATAAATAAGTCAAGAGAATAAAAGGCACAGCATAAAGAATATAGTCAATAACACTGTAGTAGCATTATATGGTGACAAATGGTAGCTACACTTGTGAACATAGTATATAATATAATATATAAACTTCTTGAATTACTATGTTGTACACCAGAAACTAATGTAACATTGTGTGTCAACTATACACAAATTAAAAAAATAACAAAAAGAAATTGTACATCACAAACCCATGAAGCCAATCTTGCTCTCAGAAAGGAGCTGGCCCAATGCTTATAAGCAAAGGATTTGGAAGAAAATATCACAAATGGAGCATCTGGGTGGCTCAGTGGGTTAAGCCTCCACTTTCAGCTCAGGTCATGATCTCAAGGTCCTGAAATCAGACCCGCATCAGGCTCTCTGGTCAGCGGGAAACCTGCTTCCCCCTCATTCTCTCTGCCTGCCCCTCTGCCTGCTTGTGATCTCTCTTTGTCAAAATTAATAAAGAAAATCTTTTTTTAAAAAATTATAAACAAGAGCAGTCCCCCCCAAAATAGAAGTGACTCCTGAAGGGGAACTGTGGAGGGGAGAGGGATGGGCGGATGCGTGAACCAGATGGTGGATATTAAGAAGGGCACGTATTACATGGAGCGCTGAATGTGATGCATAAACAATGAATCTTGGAACACTGTAAAAATAAAATTTAATTAAAAAAAAACAAAGAAACAGCAAAGAGAGTCCTCAGATGGAGGGTCTGGGGGCCAGAAGTGAAGATGTTGAAGGAAAGCTTATGTCCATAGAGTGCCCAGCCTCCACTCAAGACTCAAGCAAGTACTATTCATAGCCTAAACCTAGTTAACCTGCCCATTGGCATTAAGAGAGAATGTTCCTTCAAAAGCAGCCTGCATTTTGTCTAATGATTGTCCAGCACAGATAATGGTCATCAGTACCACTCTACTTTGCTTGGTTCCATCTAGCCACCCCAGATGGGCAAGCTCCCTTGTAATACCACAGGACAATTATAAATCATAAGAAGGAAGATGAAACACCAAAATGGGATGCTAGGCTAAGGTAAAAGAAAAATCTCCAACATCCTGATTTGTTAGGACTGAATGGAACTACTCAAAATTCTCTCTGAACAATGACAGTGATGAAAGCCATTCTCTTTCAGCCAGACAAAGTGATCCCAAGTGGTTCTTGACCTTTTCTGCAATCAAGTTTTCAGATAACTGCAAGTCTGAGGAGAGTCAAAATAAGAAAAAATATTCCAAAGATGGCAATGCCCATTTCTGAAAGAACCATCATCAACCATTCATGTGTAGAAGCACTGTTGATTCCATACAGTTCTTTTTGGTCACACAGTTACAAATTATAGGCATCTGTCACTGTCAGGAACATCACATATAAAAATCACAGCAGTTTGTAAGCATTCAGGTCAAAATGAACAACTACTAATGTACAAACCCAAAATTCTAAAACAATTCATTAAAGCAAAGTAATACAGCCTTTGCTCTACTTTACTAGACACCTTTGGGAAAAAAAGGGGGGGTTGGGAATTCACACTAAATACTCTTTTCTGATATTTGGACCATTTTAATGGTTCTTCTACCAAAAAAATATGTCATGTTCTATAGCCATCTCATTAATCTGTTATATTTAAAGGGATTTTTGTGTGTTTTTAATAGATCTGAATGCTAACACTTTTCTCTTTACTTAAAGTGACTCATTTTCTCATCTCATGTGTTCATTTGTCCTAGTTTAAAAATTATGCTAAGGAAAGAAAGTTGCTTTATTGATTGTCATAGTAATTTGTTGAGCAGGCTGTTAGAACATGGTTATCCTGAAGGCTTATTCGATTTAATGAACTGAAAACAGTAGACATAGTAGAATTTACCTGCATTATAATTGTCACCAAGCCAAATTTATGCAATCAAAACCCTGATTAAAATGTTACAGATCTCAGGATACCACTTCTTTACCTAGAAAAGATGGAGAAGCAGAGACCAAATTAACCCTCCCACCAGACTCAAACAAACAAACAAAGAAACAAAAGCAGGTAAAATATACAAAGCAATGCTTTTTAAAACAGTCAACATCAGACAAAAAAGGGCAATGATCCCTGAGAGACAGGAATCAAATAAGATTAGCTTTAGGATTGCCAGAAGTTCCTGCCTTGAATTTCCACGCCATGGTACCAGGAGAAGGAAGCCAGGCAGATCCCAGTGCATTCTCTGAATTGAGGAAACAGAGCTGAGAATTTGAAAAGCCCAATGTAACTGGAGTGTGCAGGACAAAATCTGGAGGGAAGAGAGCTACACAGAAAAACTCCAGAGAACCAAAAAGAGTCTCCGTGGAGTATTCTGCAGAGCACGCAACTTCCTGAGCTTTAGAGGAAACTGAAGCTAGAGAGGGAAGCATCTGACAAGATGGGAAGGGAAAGTGCCTGTCACACAGGACCAGGAACAGTGATTGCTCCCAACTGCTGGACCGAAATGCTTCGTTATGCGTGGATCATTAGGTGGAATACTCAGAAAAGTCTTGGCCCAGGAATGGGGAATATCTAGTGAAAGATCAAATGCTACTCTGGTCCCACCTAACAAAACCTTGAAAGCAAGATCCAAAAAGATCAAACTGTTTCCCAGTAATTAATCATATTTGGTAACAAATATCAAGAATATTTATATGAAGGCAAAGAATCCAGCACCAAAAGGAGTAAAATTTATAGTATCTATAAATAGATCTATAAATCTATCCAAGCAAAGATGATCAGGCATGCCAAGAAGGAAAATGAAACCTTTTTTAAGAAGAAAGATAAACCAATGTAAACTGACCCAGAACTATCAAAAATGTTAGAATTACCAAACAAGGACATTTTTGTGGATTGAATTGTGTCCCTCAGAAATATATCTTGAAGTTTTAATACCCAGTCCTTGTGACTGTGACCTTATTTCGAAATAGGGTAGATATTCAAGTTAAATTGAAAGTTATTATATTGGATTGGGGCTCACCCTAATCCAATGACTGGTGTCCTTATATGGTCATAGAGACATGCAGAGAGAACATCTTGTGATGACAGAGGAGAGACTGGAGTGATGGAAGCCAAAGGACATTAAAGAACATTGCTAACCATCAGAAGCTAGAAGCAGTAAGGAAGAGCCTTCCCTAGAACCTTCACATAGAACATGTACCTGACAGCAACTTGATTTTGGACTCTTACCCTCCAAAACTAGGAGAGTTATTTTTCTGTCGTTATAAGCCATCAAGTTTGTGATACTTTGTTACCATTAAACAATACAGACATCAAGATAGTTATTGTGTTTTATTTGTTCAAGAAGTTGCTTAGAGACAGGGAAAATGTGAAAAAGGCTTCATTTGAAAATCTACATATGAAAACTTCACCTGAGATGAAATTAATACTAATGGGATTAGTACCACATCAACTATTTCAGAGAAGGAAAAAAAAAAGTAATTTGAAGACACAGCAAAAGAAACTATTCAAAAAAAAAAAAATACAGAGAGAAAAAGAAATTTTCTAATGAAAAAAAATCAATGAGCTCTTTGTGAGACAACTTTAATCAGCCTAATAAAAGTATAATAATCAGAACCCTCAAAAAAGTGTAAAGAGATAGGGAATAGAAGAAATATAGAGAAATAATGGCTAAAAAATTTCCAAATTTAATGAAAACCATAAATACACAAATCAGAGAACCTCAAAATACTGCAAAAGAAATATAAAGAAAAATACGTCAAGCTACATAATAATCAACCAGTGATAATGAAAGTCTTAAAAGTGGGATGAGGGAGGGGAAAAAAGAGTGTGTCACAAAAGAACAAAAAAAATTATGACAGAATATTCATCCTTGTAAACAATGCAAGCAACAAATCAATGTAACAGGGTTTTTTAAATACTGAAAGAGAAAAATACTGTCAATCTTTAATTCTATGTGTAGCAACGATATACTTTAAAAATGAAGGCAAGACTAATATTTTTTCAGACACACAAAAGCTGAAATCATAACCAAAAGATATGTACTACAAGAAATGTTAATGAAAGTCTTATGATTTAAATTCTTTTAAAAGATAATTGGCCATCAGGACGCCTGGGTGGCTCAGTCAGTTAAGTGTCTGCCCTCAGTTCAGGTCATGATCTTGGAATGGAGCCTGGGATCCAGGGAACCTGCTTCTCCCTCCCCCCCTCACCCTTCCCCTACTTTGTGCACTCTCCCTCTTTCTCACTCTCTCTCTTTCTCTCTCTCTCGCTCTCTCAAATAAATAAAGTCTTTAAAAAAAAGATAATTGGCTCTCTTAACAAATAACAGTGAATTATGGGACTTATAACTTACGTGTAGGCAAAATGCATGGCAAAAGGCCATAGGAAAGGAAAAACAGAAGTCAAGTTCTTACTTCATACATAAAGCAGTATAATATCAACTGAAAGTAAACTATAATAACTTAAAGATGCATACTGCAAACTCTAAAGATGCATGCTGCAAACTCATACATAAAGCGGTATAATATCAACTCAAAGTAAACTATAATAACTTAAAGATGCATACTGCAAACTCTAAAACAACCACTATACTAACCAGACAAAGAGTTATAGATGAGTCAATAAAGAAGATAAAATGGAATGATGAAAGTTCCCAGACTGACCCAAAAGGGTGATTAAGAAAAGGGGGGAACATCAAAAAACAAATGGGACAAATAGAAAACTAGTAGCAGGATTATGGACTTAAATTTATTATCAGTAATGACATATATAAATAATCCATACAGCCAAAACAAAAGGTCAGGTTGAAAACAAACTTAACTCTATGGTATTATAAGAAATATACTTTAAACATAAAGATATAAAGAGGTTGAAAAAAGTATAGAAAACATCAAAAAACAAATGGGACAAATAGAAAACTAGTAGCAGGATTATGGACTTAAATTTATTATCAGTAATGACATATATAAATAATCCATACAGCCAAAACAAAAGGTCAGGTTGAAAACAAACTTAACTCTATGGTATTATAAGAAATGTACTTTAAACATAAAGATATAAAGAGGTTGAAAAAAGTCTAGAAAAACAATAGCATGCTAATGCTCATCAAAAGAAAGTTGGATTGGCTCTATCAATAAGTACATTAAAGAACAAAGGATATCACAAAAATAAAGAAGTCCCTTTAGTAATGATAAAGGCATCAAATCACCCAGAAATAAGAGAGTTCCCATGCGCCTGGGTGGCTCAGTGTGTTAAGCCTTTGCCTTCCGAAAAGGGTCCTGGGATCCAGCCCTGCATTGGGCTCTCTGCTCAGCAGGAAGCCTGCTTCCTCCTCTCTCTCTCTCTGCCTGCCTCTCTGCCTACTTGTGATCTCTCTCTGTCAAAAAAAAAAAAAGAGAGAGAGAGAGAGAGAGAGAGAAAAAAAGAGTTCCTAAACATTTATGTAGCTAATAACAGAATGTCAAAATACACAAAGCCAAAACTGACAGAAATGGAATGGAAAAAAAGAAAAATCTCCAATGTAGTAAAAAATTTCAGTACCCACATCTCCTAATTGAAATAATAAATAGATAAATCATAAAAAATACATAAAACTTGAACATTATCAACAGTATAACCTATTGACAATTACAGAGTTCATGCCTTGATGACAGATTGCACATGTTTTTCTAAGTGTACACTGATCCTTTATCAAAATAGACCACATTATGAGTCACAAATGTCACTAAATTTAAAAGTTCTCAAGTCATAAAAGCTATATTCTTTCCTAAATGGAGTATTTTTAGAAATGAGTAATAGAACAAGATCAGGAAAATCCCCATATACTTGGAAACTCACATATTTCTAAATAACCCATGAGTCAAAGAAGAAATTTTTAAAAATTAGAAAGTATCTTAAGCTGAAGGAAAACAAATTTATAAGATATCAAAACTTATATATTGCTGAAGTAGTACTCACGGGAAAATATATAGCATAATATATCCATAATGTTATCAAAGAGAAAAGATCTCAAATCAATGCCTCCAGGTTTTAACTTAAGAAACTAAGAAGGACAGGGGCACCTCCGTGGCTCAGTCCATTAAGCATTTGACTCTTGATCTCAGCTCAGGTCTTGAGCTCAGAGTCGTGAGTTCAAGCCCTGTGTTGGGCTCCATGTTGAGCATAGAGCCTACTTTAAAAAAGAGAAAAGAAAAAAAAAAGAAAATTAAAGAAACTAAGGACAAATTCAACCCAAAGGATACAAAAAAAACCAAAAAAAGCAATAAAGGTCAGAGCATATATCAATGAAATAGAACATAGAAAAACAATCTAGAATCCATGAAACAAAAGCTGCTTCTTTAAGAACATTAACAAATTTTAAATTATTGGCATAAATGTGTCCATAATATTCTCTTGTCACCCTCTTCGTAACTGTATACTGTGTTCTAATGTCAACTCTCTCATACCTGAGACCAGTACGTTGTGTCTTTTTTCTTTCTTTCCTGATTAGTCCACCTAAAGCTTCTATTTTGATGGGGATGGGAGAGCAGAGAGACAGGCAATATATTAGGAGACTAATGAAAAACAATAACCAGTGTTAAGTGGTCTGGTGATACTGAAAGGAGGTAATGTAATGAGGATCTTCAGAGGAGACCCTCCTGAGGCAGTGATATTTAAAGCAGGATTTAAATAATGTGAAGATCTGGGGAAAGCTTGTTCAGCATGGAGTTCCAGCGACAACAAATCCCGGAGGTGATAATAAACTTGTCTTATAATAAAGCAGGTCCAGCAAAGTGATGGTAGGGGCTGGACCTTGAAAGGCAGGAATCAGCAACCTTTGGCTTTCAAGTCAAATCCTGACCCGGGTCTGTTTTGATACAGTCTACAAGCTAAGAGTGGCTTTTATGTTTGTAGAGGGCTGTGTAAAAGAGGGGAGGAGGAGGAGAAAATGCAACAAAGATCGAACATGGTCTCCAACTATTACATTAAAAGCTTACCAGTCCCTACAGTAGGATCTTACTGGTTAGGCTAAAGAATTTGTATATAATTTTCTTTCTTTCTTTTTTGTTTTGGAATTTTTTCTTTTTTAGGAGAGTATTCCATTGTATGGATGTATCACTGTTCATTCATTACCTAGTCAATGGAATTTTATGTTGTTTCTATTTTGGAGTGATTATTAATAAAAGCTTATAAACTTTGAAATATTTTAAGTGTTCAGTGCAGTGAAGTTAAATAAATATATACATCCACTAAACTTTCAGGCTAATTAAAATATAGAGCATTCCCATAACCCCTGTGAGTTCTTTCCTGTCTTTTTTCTTATCAGTCTCACTAATTATTATTCGGATTTCCGAATTATTATTCGTTCTAGGAACATATGAATGGAATCACACAGTATATGAGGAGCTAATATTCTGTTTACTCCAAGGAGAATTTAGTAAACAACTGAAGGATTCTTTTAAAAAAAAATTTTTTTTAAGATTTTATTTATTTATTTGACAGGGAGATAGAGAGCACGAGTAGGCAGAGCGGCAGGCAGAGGGAGAGGGAGAAGCAGGCTCTCCGCCCAGCAGGGAGCCCAACGTGAGACTGGATCCCAAGACCCCGGGATCATGATCTGAGCCAAAGAGAGCCGCTTAACCGACTGAGCCACCCAGGCGCCCAATTGGAGGCTTCTAAGAGGGAAATTGGGACGATCTGATTTTAAATTGTGTTTTTGGTTACTGCGCAAAGACTCGTAAGTAGAAGATAGTGTGCCACTTACGTGTTCTTTTTATTCCCATCTGATGGGGCGGGGGGGGGCAGGTGCTGGTGGGGAGCAGAATATGGCTCAATAAAATTCCTGGGCAGACCAAAACTGAATGGCCAGCTACCATCCAATCCTATGGCAAAGCTGGGATTCAGAGTTCCGATCGGGGCACCCAAGTGTTCCTGCAGTTCCCTGTTCCGCGCAGCAGATGGCCCCAGAGCGCAGTTGCTGACGCGCCTGCAGAGTCCTCGGCTGCCCCGGGAGCCGCGCGCAGCCGCGGGAGTCCGCGCGGCGATTTCTGTGCTTGTGGCGGCTCGCGCCCCGGGGTCCTGGTTTGCGCTGAACTGGGCGGGCAGCCAGGACCTGCCCCGGGTGTCGCGCTCCGCTGCGGCCGCGCTCCGGCTGCCCGGCGGGGTACGCCCGCCTCCGACTCCTCGCAGAGGCTTCTTAGGTCGGGCGAAGCCGAAGTTCTGCAGGATCCCCTTCCGTCCTGGGACAGTCCAGTTGCATGCACTCTGGTTGGAGTGCGTGCACGTGGTCCCGGCAGGCGGTGCCCTCGGGAGGCTCCCCACGGGAAAAGGTGGACTACTAGGTTTAGAGACAAGGTAGCGTCTAAACTAGGCTTTGGAGCGAACTCCTGGGAGGAGGGCGTGGGGCTGGCTGGAAAGGAGAAGGGACAAGTCGGACTGGTGTTGAGTGTCTGGAACCGACGGAGCGGGCTGCGTGGCTCAGGGCACCGAGAGTGAAGCAATTAGTCTTGTTGGGGTGGACAGTTGCCTAGGGAAACAGAACATTCAAGAGCCACTTCTTTTCCCCTCTCCAGCTTCCTCTTGGGAGCTGAAGTCACAACCCCAGCGAGGCCTCTCTCCTCCCACACTCCCTCTGTCCTTCAGCCTGCGGGAACCTGAGCCGCAGAGGGCCAAGACGATCGTGGAGGATGAAGAAATAGCCTTGGGACCCTTGGAAAATGAGGCCGACGCCCCTGCTGCACCTGGCGCTGCTTCTTGCCCTGCCCAGTACCCTGGCAGGGAAAGGATGTCTGTCCCCCCCCTGCGAGTGCCACCAGGAGGATGACTTCAGAGTCACCTGCAAAGATATCCACCGCATCCCCAGCCTGCCGCCCAGCACGCAGACTCTGTGAGTACCTTGGAGAGAAGAGGGTAGGATCAAGAGGCCAAGGGCAGCTGCAGAAGTGGACAGAACTGCACAGAAAAGCTTGAGAATGGGTGTGTGTGTGTGTGTGTGTGTGTGTGTGTGTGTGTGTGCTGCGCAACGAGTAAGAACTCAATGGACCAAATTTGGGATTGCTGACACCCTAGTTACTTGTAACACAGGAAAGGGTTAAAAAAAAAAAACTTTGGTACAGGATGAAAGTGAGAATTATTCTTTCTAAAGAGCTGCTGTTTTTCACTTTGCCTAGGCCTGGCTGACTCTGACTTGCACTTGAGATATTAACACTAATATTATGATAATATATATTATATACTAATATATAATGCATATTAATACATATTGCTATTAAGCAACTCAAGAACTGACCTCAATTGAGCTCAAGCAGAAGCTTGTTGAATGAATAAATGAACAAATGAATATGCTGGTCTCAGATTGTCCTTTGTGTGATGGGAGAATAAAAGGCCAGAGACGCCAATCCTTCAGAGATCTCTTTAAAGGGGGCAGAATTTCAAGTCATGAAAGGGAAATGGCTCTGACCATGGATAGGAACTGTTTATAGTTCCACCCAATGTTGAGGAGAAAGGATAATGTTGGAGGAAGAGCAATAGACTAGGAGTCCGGACACCTGCATTCTCTTCATCCCTCTCTCACCAACTGTGAAATTAGGTGAGATCATTTGTTTGGGAAAACCCAAGATTCTTTCTGGGTAAAAGCGAGGGTTCAATGAGGTGTGTTCTGATGTCTTTGATGAAAGTGAGGGGATCCACTGGATCAGGAGACTTTGAAAACAATGGGGGGGGCAGGGAAGGGGCCATGTTCTGGGGAATGAAGTTATTCTGAGACACAGAAGAAATTGATGAAAAGGATGGGTGAAGAGGCGTGCTGATTTAGACCATGGCCACAGCCATCTGCAACAGTAGCAAAGTGACTTGCAAATCTTTGGGGGGCAGTAGAACTCTTTTGACAAAGGAAAGCTTCTGAGAGAAGTAAAGTATGTAAAGACAACAATTACATTGTGCTTATTCCTGTCCTTAGCACTTTACATGGACTCACCTGTTGACTCCCCTCGCAAAATCCAGCCGAGTAGATAATTTTACTATTCTCGTTTTGTAGATGGGGAAACTAGGGCATGAAAAGGGAGGCAATTTGTTCAATGTCCTGCAATTTATACTTTGTGGTGCTAAGACTTGAAATAGCGCAGAGCTGCACTCTGAAACCCCCTGCTCTCAGATGAAAGCAGGTCTCACCCAGCTTTTCCCAGTATGGTCATGAGAAAGAAAGAAGAAAGAAAAAAAGAACGAATAAAAAAAAAAGAAAAAGAAAGAGAGAGAGGGAGAGAGGGAGGGAGAGAGGAAGGAAGAAGAAAGAAGAGAAAATGTAAGAACTCAGAAGAATAGGAAGTTAGGGGCAGGAAAGAAAAAAGAACAGAAAGAAGGAGGGATTGGGAAAAGAGGATGGAGGGAAGCGGGAGGAACAAAAAGAAGATATCTAGGTTGTAGAGGGCATTTCCTGCTGAAACAAACCAGACCTTTGTCATTAAAAACCTGTTCTGGGTGGTAACCGTTTTTCTGAAACTCAGTGCTTTGTTACTGTGGCCTGTTTTACAAATTATAATGGTGCTGAGAGTATTTTTTTTCCCCCTAAGCCTTATCTTCTATCCATGTATTATGGTGCTGAAATGTAAACAGATTGTCCCTTTCTGCATCAGCCATACACTTGCCACGTGGTTTGGTAAATGGATGAGAGACAGTTACACTCACTGGAACAGTGGTTCTGAACCTTCTTTTCTACTTCCCCCCTCTACAAGGGAGCATGATTCACTCTTATTTTAACAGTGGTTCTGACTAGGTAGGAAGTAAGGGAGAACTGCTATTCCTACTCCCCAGTGGAATATTCTAGAATCTTTGATACACAGGTAGTTTGAAAAAAAAAAAAAAATTGCTCCTCCTAATGGAGAATTACTGATTTAAGGGAAATTAAGCCAGTAGAATAAAACTAAAAATTTCAATGTTGGCATATAATTACAGATCATATTACCTCAAAACCAAGGATAGCAAGATGGAGCCTCATTCAGAGATTTACTTCTTGCTACCTGTGTGCACAAGAGGACCATCCCTTCTCTGAATGAGGAGGAGGATGGGGTTAGACAGTCACTCTGGATTTATATGGATTCTTCCTCAAGAAAGTGCTGCCTTGCTTGTCTTGTCCTTTGACCTACCCACTTTCAGGCTAATGATGGTGGCATTCACTACCTATCCCCCTCCGACTCTCTGCAGCTCCAGTGGAGTGATGGTTTGTCCATCACATACTTGTTCTTCAGAAATGTTTATGAAGGCGCCATTGTGGCCATTGTTCTTTTCAGGTTCTGGATTTTGCTTTCATTCCTTGCCTTTTGCATCTGTGACTCTATTTCATGGATCAGCCCAGTTTCTTTTTCCTAAACAAAAGACACTCACTCATCATCTTCAGAATTTTTGCCCTGTGTTCCATCTGTGTTATTATTCACTTGTTATCTTTAAGTGGTTCACTTCTTTTTTTTTTTTTTTTTTAAGATTCTTATTTATTTATTACACAGAGAGACACCACAAGTAGGCAGAGAGGCAGAGAGAGAGGAAGGGAAGCAGGCTCCCTGCTGAGCAGAGAGCCCAATGCGGGGCTCCATCCCAGGACCCTGGGATCATGACCTGAGCCGAAGGCAGAGGCTTAACCCATTGAGCCCCCCAGGCACCCTAAGTCGTTCACTTCTTTATCTGAAAGAAATATACTTAGAAATTTTATGTCATGACAATAAATGGGAAGTCAGCATGATTTGCTATAAAAAGGAGATAATCCAGAAAGCTAAATATGTTGAAAACACAAATATAATTATATTTTAGCTCATGACTATTGCCTGTGAACGTTCTAAGCCTGAGGCTGACTTTCTTTCATTAAAAGGGAAGAGTGATAAGTGTTAGAGAAATATTAGGGGCGCCTGGGTGGCCCAGAGAGTTGGGCCACCAACTGGAGCTGAAAGCTCCAGTCATAATCCCGGAGGCCTGGGATTGAGCCCTGCTTCGGGCTCCCTTCTTAGTGTGGAGCCTGCTTATCCCTCTGCCAATCCCTCTGCTTGTGCTCTCTGGCTGTTTCTCTCTCTGTTGAAATAAATAAAATAAAATAAAATCTTTAAAAAAAAAAAAAAAGGTATGTTATTAAAGAGATACCAATTCAACTTGCTGTCCTTGATGGTATCAGAATTGAAAAACCCTGGAAAAGGGAATCACTTTTTCTCTGTTTGATTCAATATTGTTTCATGCCATGTGGGCATTCCACCTAAAATAATCTCATGTCATACCTGTTTTCCACGCTTAGGGAAATGTGGATTTATCTCATATTTCACAACTTTTTTCACAATCAGTAGTCATAATCTGAGTAACACTTGATTTCCAACCTAAAGAGAAGCCCTCTGCTTTAGCCCCTACATGCTTGCCAAATACAGCCCAATATTTTGTGTCTTAAAGGTGGCATCACTTCATGCTTGTAGATTCCATGATTTATTCTCTTTTTATCCTCTGTGTGTGTAATGGTTTTGATGGAAAGTAACAGAAAACCCATTCTGTCTGGCTTAAGGAGGGAATAAATGTTCTGAAACAATAACATGTAATTTACAGAATTAGTGTAGATCCAGGCTTTCAAAAGAAGCCAGGGCCCAGGGCAGGCAGGGAGTTGGAGCCAGAGCCAACCATCTGGTTGGAACAACTCCATAGCCAACACCACAACTACAAGCCACTGGACATCTGTGGTGCTGGGCACCTTAGTCTGTAGCTGCTGGACTGTCTGTTTGCTGCCCTCCGTAATTTCTCAACTGTTCCTGCCACTTTGAATCACCAGCCAGAAAGTGATATCCTAGATGGACGCATCTGATTGTCTGCCATAGGTTACCTGCTGTGTCCTAGCTGAGGGGGCAAAGGGGTAGGAGGGGGGGCGGTCTCTGTTCCCCGACTTTGGGTGTCTGTAGTGAGAGGTGAAGAACTAGGTCCTTCTAAGAGTACACACCCATACAATGGGGAATTTTCCACTAAAGAGGGACTATATGCCTTCAACATTGTTCATCACTTCCTTCATTCTGCAAATATTTATTAAACACTGGCTATGTCCCAGACACTGTACTAAATGCTCTAGATTTGGTGGAGAATAACATCAACATGTCCCTGTCCTCGGAGATCTTACAATCTAGTGTGGAAGCTGAATATTAATCAAATAATCACATAAACATATAATTAGAATTGTGTTAATATGCTGAGAGTATACTTGGTAGGAATGGGTGTGGGAACTGACTTAAACTTGGGTTCAGGGAAGGTTTTGAGCTATATCCTGAACCAGTAAGGGACATAG
This sequence comes from Mustela nivalis, assembly GCF_964662115.1. Classification (NCBI taxonomy): domain Eukaryota; kingdom Metazoa; phylum Chordata; class Mammalia; order Carnivora; family Mustelidae; genus Mustela; species Mustela nivalis. The sequence goes on from NC_139025.1 coordinate 21,191,449, forward strand.
GGAGTCGCAGGTTGGAGTGGAGGGTAAGAAAGTGGTGCTCCAGGGGATGGAACTGCTCATTTGAAGAGCTTTGAAGAATTCTCATCTGAACAGTGAAAGAGTTGGGTTTATTCATTTGGGACAAAAATATGTTACTGCTTTCTTTGTAACACAATACAGGTCAAGGTGAATTCTTATGTCAGTGGGGGCAGCTTTTGTGCCTCACCCCCCCCCAAAAAAAAGAGTTATTGAGGGTAACTTGTTATAAAAACAAATATTTGATTCATTAAAGTAGTAGTGCATGTAAAGACTAGTTTTTTTTTTCAGTTTTCCATGTATGTATTATTTTGTTTGAAATTTAATTAATAAAAATAATTACTTCAAGGAAAATTTTATAATGTAATAATATTTTAATAAATAATTTAAGAAAATAATACATAGTTTAAGTACAGACTTAGTATATTTTCTTTAAAGCCCTCGAATGTGCTTTCCAAGTACTTAGAAAATTCTAGAAAATCCATTACATTAAGTTTTATAAGTACCAGGAATGCTAAGGCTTTTAGATATCCCAGTGCTGTTTATTGGGGCAAGAGAGTCAAGTGGTGAAGAGTGCTCTTTCTGGAGTGAGATCCTCTTGGTTGAATGTCTTGCTCTACCATTTCCTAAGCATGCTTTTGGGAATGTAGAGAAGAGAAAAATATTTTGCCTTCTATTCTTCTAAATTCTTGGTTAGAGCCCCTGGTGACAACAACAACAACAAAGATTAATAAGAGAAAAGCATACAAATGTATTTAGTATAAGTTTTGTGTGGACACAGAATGAGGACTCAGAGGTCCTGATAGAGAAACGAAGACCCAAAGAAGTGATTCAACCTAAGTGTTTTTATATCAGGTATGATAAAGAGTGGGAAGTCATGAAATAATGTAGTAGGGCAAGAAGAGGGTATAATATAATATAAGTGTGGAAAACTGGGGGAAACAACAAGCTCTGTCACTTCAGATTCCTCTTGTCTTCCTTTGGTCTTTGAGATAAGGATGCTCCTTTCCTCTGGATATAGGGAAGGGGTATAGGGGTAAGGGAAGTCTCCTCTTCTGTGAAGGTCTTGTGTCAGATAGTCGTCTGCACCTACCAGTTCCCAGATTCTTTCATGTTAAACTATTCAGTATGCCAAGGTGCCATGTTTTGGGAGAGCATATTCTAGACTGCATCAGGAACATTACATACTTGCTCTGTACCTGTTTCTTCATCTGTAAAATAAGGATAATAATAGTATTTGCCTCATTCAATTGCTGGGATGTATAAATGAGTTAATGGTGTTAAAGGACAATTTTCAAACAAAGGTAAAATCATGATTCTCCTACAGCGATAAATTGAACACATTAATGATTTTATTTAACTCTAAGTGTTCTAGTTTCCTAAGGTTGCCATGACAGTTGTGGTATTCTGTAGTCTGAAATCAAGGTGCTGACAAGGCTTTGTTAACCTCACACCCTCAAGGAAAGAATCCTTCCTTGTCACTTCCTAGCTTCTGATCACTGCCATCCTTGGTTTTCCTTGGCTTGTAGCAGCATGACTCCAGTCTCTGTGTCTCTACTTACAAGGCCCTCTTGTGTGTGTGTCTGTGTTTCCGTGTGTCCTCCCCACTTCCTATAAGGATACCAGTCATTGAGTATAGGGCACACCCTAATCGAGGATGATATCTACTTAACTAATTATACCTACAAAGACCCTATGTCCAAATAAGGTCACATTCTGAGGTCCAGGTGGATGTGAATTGGAGGGGAGACACTATTCAACCCACTATAGTGAAGAAACTGGCAAAATGTTGCAATTAGGTTTAAGAAGAATCCACAAAATGGGCATTTATGATGAAGAGTATTGAAGTGAATGTGCTAATGGAGGCAAAAGTAACTTCTTTCATGATCAGAAAGTGAGGTAGAGTCACTTGAAGCTCTACCAGACAGGATAGAATTTGCCATTCTATGGACAAAATTAATTTGCATTGCTATCAATTACCTACAATCTACAGAATTGTAAAAGAGCTCCCATAGAATCAGACTCAGATTCTTGGAAGAGTATGCTCTAGTCAATGCATAATTTTCCACTGAAACACAATTTTTTCCTTTATAGTACATATAAAATGCTTAGAAAAGTTACTAGCTGCCAGTAAACACTCCACAAATGAACTCAGTAAAAAATAATTTCCTTTTCAACTTAAATCAGAAGTCAAAATAAATTACTCAGTTATACATTTTGAATTGAAATTGCAAGGCCCATCTATTAAATATTCCAATAGGCCAAGTTTAAATAACAGAAATACTCAAAATACCAAATATATATTAACTGTTCTGTGCATATATATATATATATATATATATATATATATATATATATATGAGAGGAGGGGAGGGGCAGAGGGATAGGGAGAGAGAGAATCTCCAATAGACTCCCTGCTGAGTGTGGAGCCCAATGCAGGTCTCCATTTCACCACTCTGATATAGTGCCCCAAGGGGAAATCAAGAGTCATGGACACTTAACCAACTGAGCCACCCAGGCGCCCCTATTGAGTATTCTTAAACTCATCACAATTTAATTACAGGTCTGATTTATATTTTCATTTATATTTTTAATTCTACATTTTCCCAAGCCAAAAGATGTTTATTCATTAAGCAAGCTGGGTTCTTATGAACTCTACCATGTATGAACTCCAGTTCTTGATGGTACCATCCATTGGCTTCCTAGGTTCCTTATAGTTAGGATTCCTTATAGTTAGGTTTGCCCTATCTAAAAGGCACTTCCTCTTATAACTGTTATCCAGGTGTAATTAATAGCCTTCCTTTCACTCTCAAAGCTGTCTCAAATTGGAAGATAAATTACTAATAGACCATTGAATCCAGAGGCCTATGAGACATGCTGGAACATTCTGAGACTTGTTTATTGTTATCTTAACTGGGAGTCAGTAACTTATACAGGGGTCTCTTGGTATCATCTCAAAATCTGCAATCCCCAGTAGGTGGTAGTGAACTTCCTTCAGAGTGTCAGCTGAATTTTGTATTTCCTTGGCTCTCTTAAAATACTTGTGTCTTCCCTTCTGACTTATTCCAGGAGCCACCTAGCGGGTCTCCTGCTTCCATCCTTGCTGGACCTCCACAGGCTAGTCTTCACACAACAGACAGAGAGATCTGTCTGTCAGAGAGATGTATGTCAGGTCATGCCCTTCCTTTACTCAGAACCTTTCAACAGTCTTCCTAGTTTTCTTAAGGAAAAAAACCAGAGTATTTACAGAGGTCCCAAAGGCTTTACATGATTCAGACCTTCTTTTTATTTCTTTTCTTTTTCTTTTTTATTACTCTCACTCATAGTTCATCTTTTACTCCATTGGCCTCCTTACTGTTCCTCATGTTCATCAGGATTTCCACATCAGATTCTTATCCGTGCCTCAAATCTTATTTTCCCGGATGTCCCCATGGCTTATCTTCTCACCTCCTTCGGGTTTTTGTTCAAATAGTACCTTCTCAATAAGGCTTTCATAATCACTCTATTTCAAGGTTAGCATTCCTGGGGCACCTGGGTGGCTCTGTCAGCTTAGGTCATGATCCCAGGGTCCTAGGCTCAAGACCCACAGCCAGGCTTCCCCAAATCCGGCTCCCCTATCTGTAGGGAGTCTGCTTCTCTCTCTGCCTCTGACCCACCATTGCCTCCGCTACTCATTATATCTCTCAAATAAATAAAGTCTTTAAAAGAATAAAAGAAAAATAAAAATTATCACTTCTGCTTTGAAAAAACAAATCCATAGAGCTTGGCACCCTTTCATATATGACATAATTTGTTTGTTTTTATATTTTGTATTTATCTCTTTCCCCACAGGGCAGGATTTTTGTTTTGGTTTGATTTTGTTTGCTTTGTTCAGTTATGTATCCTAAGTGCCCAGAAAGAGCCTGGCATATGATTAGTTGCCAGTAAATACTTGTTCAATAAATTAATGCATTGATGAGGGTATGAGGCCCTTTTTTAAAATCATTCCATTGGGTTCTTCAAACCATTTCATTTTTTTTTTTCCAAAGTCCTTGAGTTTTATTGTCCAGTTAAAGAAGATGAAATTCTACCTTTTTTTAATATTTTTCCTGGCTACCTGAGACACAAGTAAATAAACTACCCTTCAGATTAAGATTCATTAACTGGAAGTTCATGGCCTTCCTTAGCAGTCCATGGTTGTCCTCCTGGAAATATGCAATTAAATGAAAATTTGTAGACAGGTAACTTAGGGCACTGCTGAGACAATCTGTAACTTCCCTAAGATTATTAAAGGTGTCCTTGACAGTCCCCCAAATTAAGAAATTATCTTTGGGAATAACTTTACTTTTTTGTGTAAGAAGTATACTTCAGTATTAACTATGACGTAATATTTTTATTTTATTACAAAGAACACTAAAACATATATTTAAAAAAATAAACTGGAACTTCCTGACCTTTGAATGTGATATTTTTTTTTCTCCTGAATACAGTACTATGATTACATTTTTATGCCTCACACTGAGCCTGTCCCATGAATAGGCTCTTCTCATAGAAATTCACCAAATGTGCCTATTCTTCAAGTTAGTCATTAAAAAAGAGATTTTGCAAGTGTCTTGTGCCTCATATCTCACATTAAATCCTTTCTACCAACCCTACTTCTATTCTCACTGAATCTGTCTGACATGCTTAATTATTCTTTTGCCCTTCATTACTGCAATTAAAAATAATTGAAGGAAATTTTAAGTGTTGGAAAAATGGTTCCATTTGTTCAGGGATACAAATTAGATTTTGAAGTGTTCCATTTTGATGTCAGACTGTACTTACTTTGCTTCATTTCTGTATGATTCCTTAAGAATATGTAGAGTGTTCTAAAAATTTTCAAAGCAAATCCTTTTCTTAGAATTACAAAGCAGGCATTTGTGATTTTTAAAGCATCTTATAAATGTTCTCTGACATGTAGTGACATGTAAATCCAACCTGGATTTTTCTGGTACAACCCTATTTAAAATATTTTGCCATCAGAACATTCCAGAAATTCAAATATTTTATCATCATCATTTTAACTAAACTTCCCACACCCCTTTTGCACCTGGAAAGGGCTCCTTATGTCCCAGTTTTTCTTTCAAAAACATGATCTCTGTATTTATATGATACATGAAGCTTTTGGCTAACATTTTCGCAGGCATTAACTTAATTTTACCCACACCCGAGTATTATCGTAATTACTCAACTCCAGAGAGGGATTGAAACTGTCTTTTCTTATTGCCAGCTACTGTCACTTTATATTTTGTTATTTTAATCTTTTTATGAGCTGGGAAACTAGAAGGCTAACTTTAGGGCAAAGATCTGTACATGACAATAAATAAAGGATCTAAAGGGAGGGCACAGATGAGGGGTTCTCCTGTGACAAAGTCTTTGTGGGCTTTGTGGCTGCTCTGTTTCCCTCTCAACACCCTTTCCAATTATTTCTGAGCAGGCAGCCATGATACAGAGATTTGCAATAACAGGAAATCTTACTCTAGACAGGTGGCATTTTATTGTGGTTAGTGTTTGCTCCTTCCTTTCTTCTTCTTCTTTTTTTTTTTCTTAACCAATATTTATTGATCACCTAATATATGCAAGTGATATTCTAGGTATTAGAGAGATAAAATAAATGACTTGCTTCTATCAGGGGGAAATAGCCAGCAAAATTAGTAATAAAACATAGAATATCAGATGGTGATAAGTATAATGGAGAAAAATAAAGGAAGGGACAGGGAGAAGGAAGGCTGGGTGTTGCCTTTTAGATGGTCAGAGAAGGCCTCATGGAGAAAGTGACATTTGAGGAAAGACCTGAAGGAGCCAGAAACATTAAGCTGGGCTGACATCTGGGGGTCAGGGAAGAAAATTCTGAATAAATGCAAAGACCAACAGTCAGGGGGGACATGGGAGGAGCAAGTTTAAATGAGAGGAGAGAAGTGTGCCTGAAGCAAGAGAGGGTTGTAGGAAATGAGATCAGAGTAGTTATGGGGGACAGAGCATTTGTATTTTGTAGATCATTATAAGGCATTAAAAATACAAATATAAATAAATATAAATATATAAATGTAAAAAGTTATATTATATATGTATATTTTTTTCCCGAGTGAGGTAAGAAGCTATTAAGGATGCTGAGCCCTGCCCCCAAAATTACATGAAACGACCTACATTTTACTAGAAGCACCCAGGCTACTCTTATTTGTTAATGAGGTGAGAAATGACCAGAGCTCCATCCAGCTTACTACCAGAGAAGGTGGTGAAAAATGGTTGAGTCCCGGATTTATGATGAAGGCAAAGCCAACAGGATTTCCTCACAGAATGTGTGGAGCCCAAGGGAAAGAAAGGAGCCAGTAATGCTCAGCCTGGATTCTCCAGAAAGCAGAGTGGGTGTGGGAATTCTTTCTGGGGACTGTGATTCCAGGGAGCGGAAGGGTAAGTAGGGGGAGTAAAGCAGGGAGGGAAGGAGACTTTGCTGCTACTAGAGGCAAAGGGTTGCTGATCCCATGGGACCACCTGAGAACGACATACATCTCGGACCCTTCCTCTTTTATCCATGAGTTCTTGTCCACTCTCCCCCACCCCACAGATCAGAGTGGTACCACCACCCTTCCAGGATTCTTGTGCATGGTTGATGGGGTTCTGGATGGTAACAGAAATACCCAGGGTGGAAGGTAAGCAGAGCATAAGGCAGGGCTGAGATGCAGATCTGTCAGTTGCACCTGGATGGAGCTAGTCGACACTCACACAGATCTGGTGGCCTCAGTGTGGCGTGATAGGACAGGTAAGGCTGAGAGTATCTCAAGTGTTATATTAAAAGGTCTCCAATGTAGTTTATCCTTTGAACCAGTCGGATCTTCCCAAGCTTTCCATTATATCTAGCTCTCATGTTAAAATATGATACCTTCTATTTTGTAAAAACAAGATGCCCTTGTGTCTTCTCTGAGAAAGAGGGGGGATACAAGTCCAAACTGCCACAGAGCTCCCTCCAAAATGCAAACTTTGCAAAGACATTAATGCAAGAGGGCCTACATAAGGAAATAAGCTAAAGTCTACTCTGCTGTGGCTGATGCCAAGACTGTAATTGGTAGTCATATCTCCCTTCAACTCCAATTCTAGATTTCTCTTACCCTTGGCTTGACTTTGGCCAGTGATTGCCTAGTGGAAGGACCCAGACTTTCCCAACTGCAAGTGTTCTAAACCCTTGGTTGCCTTGCCCTTATGAGCTGTAGTTGCCTTCTTTCCCACTCACCATTGTCACTGGCCAAAGAGGAACCGAGAGCCTGGGATGAAATCCCTGGGCTCTAGACATACTCCTCACTGCTGGTGTATGATGGCTGCCCTAGCTTCTCATCGTTCTTTTATTCCTATCGGTACAGACACTCCTTTATTTGCCCTTTGTCTATGGTATCATGAGCCCAAATGACCAGGTACTCATTATAGCATCAGGCTCCCTATGGAGGAAGTAATCTTTCTACCCAGAAACTAGGACCTCTAATATGGTAGGAACAGAGACAAGAAGTTCAGATTCTAAATATAAGTCACTGTCGTTATGGTGAGAAGGGCCAATCTTACCAACAGCCCTAGGTCCTATTGGAGCTCCATAGGTATTCTAGCATATATTGGCTGTTGGTACTGTGTGTATACTTCCTTGGTCAGATCCCTAACCCTGCAGGCTTTGTAACCAGGTCAGAAACTTAGCTGAGCCTTTAATGGCATTCTGCCATTCTATTAGGCACTCATGATTAGGAACATGGTAAGATTAGTGGATACAATTGTCATGCACCCTTTATTGTACCTTCTGTCCCAAGAAATGTGTCTCTGGGTTGAGTGTTGTGCTGCTGCAGTGTATGCAATGGTTGGTTCTTGCAGTGCTGTGTAGGATTTCATACTGGTAGCTCAGGCCATCTATACGCCCTTGAATAGTGGCTCTAGTGGAGGCAAGGAAGTCAAAGAAGGCAATCCCAAGTCCAAAGTAATAGTTTTGTTTTAAATGAATTACAACTTTCAACAGGTAGAAAGGGTCCAGTATAACCAAACTGCCAGCAATTGCCTGGCTATTCTCTTTGAGGAAATTTGCCTTGCATCCTAGGGACCTATTGCTGGTAATCTGGTCACTCACAGAGGCAGGATCTTAATGAGATTTGATGGAAAGGAGCCTGTGCTGGACTTCCATCCCTGTCACCATGGCCATTTCATTCACAGCCATTGCACCAGCGCTGGGAGACATCCACAGGAATGAGTCACCTTGTCCACCTGGTTGTTGAGAGTCATCTCTGGGGTGACACTGAAAAAATTTCCTTAAAGGGATCCAGCCTCCTTTTCAATCAGTGGATTTCTCATTTCAGAGCTGTTTTTTTTTTCTTTCAAAAATCTGCATCATAAATTGATGAAATAGTTACTTTTGGTGTAATTCAAACACAGTCCAGGAGTGAAGAATTTACCATAGCATTAATTTTTAGATTTAAACTAACACCTTGATGCCAAAATAATAAACTATAAACCACAATTACAAAAACATCTAGTTACTTAGAGTATTTGGATTTCTGAAAATTTCCATAATCATCTCCTATGAATTATTAATCTGTTACTTCTATTACATAATCACAAGTCGAACTATAGTGTGAATTAAATGGGTTTTGTGTACTGCCTTAAAATATGTCACTGTTGGGATTTTTTTTTCCCTTAATTATGTGCTGTGTCAACTCTGTGCTATGTGTTTCTTTTTTCTTTTTAAATTTTGTTTATTTATTTATTTGACCGGTGGGGCTAGGGGGAGCACAAGCAGGTGGAGAAGGGGAAGCAGACTCCTCACTAAGCAGGTGGCCTAACATGGGGCTTGAGCCCAGGACACTGGGATCATGACCCAAGCCGAAGGCAGACGCTTAACCAACCGAGCCACACAGGACCCCTTGCTATGTGTTTTCATATATGATAGCTCTTTTGGAACTCATAATAGCTCTGTTTGGTTCTACTTGAGATGAGGACTCTGAGACCCAGAAATGTCATCTCTCTTATCTTTAATGTCACAGCCAGTAAATAAAAGAGTTCAAACTCAGAACCCATAGCTCCAAATCCAAGGCTCTCTCTACTATATAACTATCTTCTTAAATCTGGTTTCTTCCCCTCCTTTTTATTCCTCCCCCCCCCCATTGTATGACAAAATTCATACAATGTACTATTCAGGGGCATTTAGTACATTCACAATGTTGTACAACCATCAACTCTAGTTCCAAGCTAATTTCATCATCTCTAAAGGAGATCTGTACTGATTAACCCATCACTCCCCATTCTTCCTCTCCCCATACCCCCTGGTAAACACTAATCTGATTTCTGTCTTCATGGATTTACCTATTCTGGACATTTTATATAAATAGAATCATACAACATGTGACCTGTATGCCTGGTTCCTTGTACCTGTTTTCATGTTTCATCCACATTGCAGGAATAGAGAGAATGTGGACCATCAGACAAGGGGCCCAATGCGAGAAGAGATGTAAATAGGTCAAGCTTTATGTACTTTCAGAACTTTTCACTGGAGGTCCATTTCTAGCACCCTCTTGTAGAGAACAGTCCCACTCCATGTCTAAATGCCTTTCATCTTAGATATAGTCATTGGAATGTCAAAAATTCTCATAGTTATTCTCAGAGTCTTAGAGCTACAAAACCACTTTCCCATGTCAAAAGGTTTTGAGAGTACCCATCTTATGAAGGAGAGTGTTTCTAACCAGTGGGCTGAGCAACACCATGTGCTTATTATCCCTTCTGGAGCCCACGGCAATCTTAGTCAATGCTTCTAGAAGGTAGTGACTTAATAGCAATGCATGAGCCATTATTCATTATTGTTTTACCATTTTAAAAGCCAGTACTTATGCAAAGGGCTTTTCTCTGTTATAGATGAGTTGCAGAACTCAAACAATATCCCAATTATAATGGTATTTATTACAATCATACTGGCTTCTATATCTTAGAGCTCCATTTAACAATTTAACCAAAATGCCAACAAAGAAAATTTGCTAAGAACAACAACAAAAAAAGGTTAAATGAAAAAAAAAGATTATTCTTCCCCTGAGGCTTCCTGGAGCTGACTTCTCAGCTGTTTCTTCCCAATCCACTCTGGCACTTGGAGATAGAAGATGAGTGGTCAAATTCTAACTCTCCACCAACTCACTGTGTGGTAGAATCTGTTTGCACAACTCACAGGATGACTAAACGAGTGAGATCTGTTATGCCCACATCATGGAGGAGTCATCGTGGGGGATCATGTGAGGTGATGCTATTAGTGTGTACGTGAAATACCTGGTAAACCAGAATGAAGCCTGATCACAGTTAACTAGGATCACAAATGCAGGAGTGGGTCCAGCATGTGGGAGACCTGGTCTGATTTAACCCTTGGTGTGGGTATTGCATTGATTTGCAGAGGGCATGCTTCCAACACGGACCATTCAGCAGCTGTCTGGCTTAATGATTGCACAACTATTAAGACCAAACACTTGTCCACTGTGCAAAAAGCACATTTTAAACATTTGTAAGATTGCTTATCTTCTTCCAGAGATGTTCATCCCTGGGGAGTTCCTGTCAGTAGAGTAAAGTGACTGAAATTCTAGCTGGGAGTTGAGGGGGGTCTTCTGTCCCAGGAGGGCCCATAAATCTGTAAGGATCTCTCTGTTCTGTGTCAGAGTTTGGCTGGAAAACCTGTTAGGATTTCCAAACTCTCCAGATGCCCCTATTTAATGCTTGGCTGACCTTCTTATGTAGCATAACCAAGTTGCCATTTCACAATCATTCTCAATCCCTGGAATCTAAAACAACAAAGCCAGAAGCTCTGAAATGTGTGCTATGAAGCATGAAAGAAGCTATTAAGGTTCTGTCTGATTCAGTTCTGTGACAATAGAAGTTCTAAGGTACTTACAAAGAATTCCTTTTACTTGTAAGAAACTTGGCATTTTATATAAAGTATGTATCTCATGACCAAAAATCTTGGGGGGGCTATAAATTCTTTTTTTTTTTTAAGATTTTATTTATTTGACAGAGAGATAGATCACAAGTAGACAGAGAGACAGGCAGAGAGAGAGAGAGAGAGAGAGGGATGCAGGTTCCCCGCCGAGCAGGGAGCCTGATGCAGGGCTCAATCCCAGGACCTGAGCTGAAGGCAGAGGCTTTACCCACTGAACCACCCAGGTGCCCCTATGAATTCTTTTTATATCATATCCAGTATCTTCATTTTCAATAGCAACAGAGGGAGGGGAAATATTTTGAATGAAGTTAAGTCAACTAAAGTCATGGTCAAACTTTATAGGGAAATTGTTGATGAGCATTTTAGCAAGGCACTTAAATCTTTCTGTGTCTCGTCTTTTGTATCTGTGAAATGAAATTGTAGGATCGCTCTGTTCTACTTTGGAGAACTGTTGCAAAGCCCAAAGAAATAATTGTTCAAGTGTACAAGGTGATCTTCGTTATTTAGGGATAGACTTTATCCTTCAACAGAGTAAGAATATGGAAGGTTATACTTTATCAAATATTTGGGGGAACACAGATTTATCCACAGGGATTTTGAGAAAATGAGATTGTAAAAACAAACAAGCTGCAAAAACTAAGCAATTTAAAATTATCTGCACCCATCCTTTTGTCCTCGACTCTTCCAACAAGGCAAGAGAACTGTCCTCACCTGCATCCCTGCTCCCTCTTCTCCTCACCCCTTTCTTTGACTTTTTCCCTCTTTCTCCTCTCCCAGATTCTTTCCACTGTTGTCTAAACACACTCAGGTCTCTTCCTGCTCAAACAAAATTCCTCCATGGTTCTCTTAGTCTTAGTCCATCTGCCATGGCTGCTCCCCTGTCTCCTTTTCTTTGCAGCGCAATGTTCATAAAGACCTTTCTCAAGTTGCTCTCTTGAAGTTTTTATTTCCATTCATTTACTGCAATCTGGCTTCTGTTCCCATTACTCAATTGAAAATGCTCTTGCCAAAGTCACTAACAACCTTTATTGCAAAATCCAGCTGACATTTTTAGATCCTTTCCTGGATTGAACCGATGGTTGCTTTTGTAGTGATGACCACTTCCCTCTGATTCCACCACATTGAACTCCTTGATTGCCTGGTGCCTCAAAGTGCATCTCTGATCACCTTGGAGGTAGGGCAGCTGGTGCACAATGAGGGCAGATACTGAGATATGAGCCAATTAGGAGTGCTGGGTGCACCCTTTGCATCTTAGCACCAAGTGCATTCTTTTTAAAACATTTTCTTTAAGATGAGTATAGTTCTTCTTTTTATAAATTTTACTTATTTGAGAGAGAGAAAGAGAGCACATGCAGGAGAAGTGGCAGAGGAAAAAGGAGAAGCAGGCTCCCTGCTGAGCAGGGAACACAATGCTGGTCTTGATCTCAGGACCCTGGGATCTTGACCTGAGCCAAAGGCCGATGCTTAACCAACAAAGCCACCCAGGCACTCCTATAGTTCTTAACTTCACCCTGACCCTGACCCAGACCATGACCATAAACCTAACCCTGACCCTAACAGTGACCCCGACCCTGACCTGAACACTAAACCTGACCCTGACTGTGAGCCTGACCCTAACTCTAACCCTAAATGTATCCCAGACCCTGACACTAACACGGGCCGTACCCCGAATCCTATCGCTGAACCTAACCCTAACACTAACCCCTTACCCCACCACGGACCCTGACCCTAACAAGTTCTAACCCTAACAGTCAACCTAACACTAACCCTAAGACTAACTCTAAACTTTAACAATAACCCTGACCCTATACCTGACTATGATCATAACCCTAACCCTGAACTTTGCCTATACCAGACCCTGACCCTAAACCTGATTCTGGCCCTGATCATAAACCTAACCATGATTCTAACACTTACCACTACATAACCCTGTCCCTGACCCGAATGTGGACTTTAAACCAATACCTGATCTTGACCGTAAACCTGACACTGGCCCTAGTCTTCACCCTGACCCTGACCCAGGCAAAGACCATAAACCTAACCCTGACCCTAAGTTAAGTTGCAGGATACAAAGTCAATACCCAGAAATTGGTAGTGTTTCTAGGCACTAATAATGAAGTAGCAGAAAGAGAAATTGGGCAAACAATTCCACTTACAATTATACTAAAAAGAATAACATACCTAGGAATAAACTTAACCAAGGAGGTGAAGGACATGTATTCTGAAAACTATAAGACATTGATGAAATTGAAGATGCACAAACTAATGGAGAGATAGTCCATGCTCGTGGACTTAAAGAATCAATATTATTAAAATGTCCATACTAGGGGTGCCTGGGTGGCTCAGTGGGTTAAAGCCTCTTCCTTCGGCTCAGGTCATGATCCCAGGGTCTTGGGATCGAGCCCCGCATTGGGCTGTCTGCTCAGCAGGGAGCCTGCTTCCTCCTCTCTCTCTGCCTGCTTCTCTGCTTCCTTGTGATCTCTGTCAAATAATTAAATAAATAATTTTTTTAAAAATGTCCATACTACCCAAAGCAACCTACAGATTCAATGGAAGTGTGTTACTGAAAAGGGGGCTCACCTTCATGGCTGCCTCAGCCCACCCCTTGTGCTATGATCTACTTCCCCACATATTTGGCAAGCAGAGCAACCAGGATTCCAATGGGTCAGTCTTGCAGCAGGAATTTAAAAGAGAGGCTGGGGGATGAACTCTGGTCCCTATTGCTGTAGTTGATGTTAGGGCCACAACCGGTGCTTATGTCTTTCTCCACTATCCACTCTAAATTCCCCCTCATACTTGGCTTTTACCACTGTTGGCCTTGATGCCTTATCTGCTGGTATGATCCAATCCCTTACTTCTGAGGGGTCTGAACCCATGGTAACTATACTATCTGCAGGTGGGCATTGCTGTGATTGTTCATTTTAGTCATAATTGAGCAAGTGTTATGGCATGCCCAAGTGGCTTACATGAATTCCACATATATTCCTCCCTACTGTGATTGGGTCACAGAAGACCTATCTCTTCCCACTGATCCTATCCAGATAGTAACTCCTCCTTTAGTCTACTGGTCCCTGGATATAAGAAGTCCCAAATACCCAGGTGGGAGTCATTGCTTGTAGTTCCCTGCAGAGCCTAGAATTGTAAAGATTGGAAACACAAAATCCCTCAGCGAGTCATTGGATATAAAGGCAACTGGGGGGGCCAGTGGCTGGGTGGCTCAAAGGTTAAAGCCTCTGCCTTCGGCTCAGGTCATGATCCCAGTGTCCTGGGATGGAGCCCCGCATCAGGTTCTCTGCTTGGCGGGGAGCCTCCTTCCTCCTCTCTCTCTGCCTGCCTCTCTGCCTACTTGTGATCTCTGTCAAATAAATAAATAAAATCTTAAAAAAAAAAAAAAAAAAGGCAACTGGGGCCACTCCTTCATTTGCTCCTTGATTTCCAGACCTGCATAGTTTTCCTAATGGGGCACAACATCCAAACAGAGATTTGTGACTTAATATGTAACCTGCTTGATGATACCCCACCATAGCAGAGTATTGCTTACAAGTTGTGCCATTGGCAGGCTATTCCACTACTCTGTAAAACCAATTACTTCTGGATTATGTGGTACCTGATATGACCAGTGAACTTACCCATGACCATGAACTTACCTCCCCATCTCTTTCTCTGTGAAATAGGTCCCATGGTTATATGCTATGTTATATGAGATTATATATCTGGGTCATGTACTTTTAAATCTCCCAGATAGTGGTGCTTGCCTGAGGTTACAGAGGCAGGAAAAGTGAACAGTTACCAACAGTAAGTGTCCACTGCTATGACAATAAGCCACTGGCCCTTTTAAGAAGAAAGGGCTCAATGTGGTCAATTTACCACAATATGGTACCCTCAAATAACAGTGCCACATTGAATTCTGTTGCTAACTGGCTGGACTTTCAACGGTGGTAGTAGACAGATAAGCTGTGGTTAGTGGGTGTCCTTGCTATTGACATGTAGTCTCCACTCTGTTAATGTGCCAATTGTGCTAGTTTTGGGGTGGCCAGTGACAAAGACTAGCTGCTCTTAACTAGAGATTAAGTATTTGATCTATGGTGACTGCTTTATGGTGGTCATTAATAACTTACACAAAGATCTTCATATTTCATGCCTACTCCTACATACTCATCCTCATGCATTTAGCCCAGACTTTTTCTTCTACAGTCTTCTAGCCTTTTTCTTCCCAGGATCTGACCAGCTCACTAATCCATTTGCTGGTGAGTTCATATATATTCTTATCTTAGGCTACTTTTCGATGAAATCCACCCATTGGGAAGATTTTCTCTTGCTGCTGTTTTTCAAGGCCCCCCTCCATGTGCAGATCATGTCCATTTTGGGTGGACTGACCGACTTACTTACAAAATGATCCACTAACCAAGATCTGGCTTTAGTCATTTTCCTTTAGCTGGCTCACATGGGACACTTCCCATACAGCCATAGCTGTGAGCCAAAGAAGGGACAGTGATATAATCTTAGTAGTTGACATGGAGGTCTAGGATACCAGCTTATACAGTTTATTCATGTTTTGTAGTCCTGCTCACCTTTGATCCTTGATACCTTTTATCTGATTAATTGCTCCTGAGTCTGCCTAATGTTATGACTAAGTGGGTTGTAGAAAACTCAGCTCATAATGGGCAATTTAGGATGCATGGTCACTTGGTTTCCATAGTCAAATGTTCTGTCTCATTTGACTGAAGGCCCAGTAGCATACCAATAGGTGTTTTTCTGCACTGCAGATGTGTGGGTTTGTTCCAGAACTCTGTGGGACTGCATTATTAGTCTCTTATGAAGGCTTACCTAAACTCCACACCACACTCTCTTTTTCCTGTTGACACCTCCAACACAGTAGAGTCTACCGTGTCATATAACCCAACTGGAGTGTAGAGTCCTGCTCAGTCCCTACTCCAAGCTGGCAGACTTCCATGTCAACAGAAATATGGTCAGAGCCATCCTTGTACAGTATTCCACTGAATGAATAAGCTATAATTTATTTGACTATTTTCCTACTGAGGATAAATAAAAACATAAGTATGAGTCCTGAGATTGGTCTTCATTTTTTCTGATTTCCCACTGACTAGATAAGGGCTTTCACATTCAGTTTTCAATTGTTTATTAGTTGTCTCGGCTTTTCATTATCTGTCTGTAGTAACTTCAATACAACTTCATTGAAGTCAGCTGATTGTGTGCATGCATTGCTCTTCTTCAATCCCCTCATTCTTACCCCAGCCTCCCCCTGACATGCATCTTTTCCAAACCCAGAGCATGAATCATTCCATAGGCTGCATATTGTCTAATTTCCATAACTTTATTTCCAGTTCACTGTTCTTCTGCTGACTGCTCTTCTGCTTAATCCATCCAGTATTAATGCATGCATTGTTTATTCTGTTATATTTCATTGTGCTTTTATATTTAAATTTTTGTGGTTTTATTTATGTCTTTTATGTCCTGGATTAATTTAAATAAACTTTATAGTCACTGTGAAATTGTTCTATTTTCTGAAATTCTTGGGGACTTCAGTTCACTATTTGTTGTGTCTACTGACTTTTCCATGGTGAATTGTTACCTTCTTAATGTATAATTTTGGATTATGAGCTCATCTTCAGCATGACTGTATCTTTGAGAATTTGGTACAGCCTGGGTTGAGAGCAGGAGTCATCAGGACCAACATTAAGGATATCAACATTAGGGATTTCACCACTCAGGTGAAACATATTTTATGTTACTATCCCAGCTTGGGAGATGCCTCAAGCAGAGAGTAGTTTAAATGCTATCCCAAACACCCAAGTCAATGGATAGGACCATGATTCCAGATTCTCAAAAATATTTTTTAAATACAGAACATATACAAGGGATATACAAATTTTGGGCAGGAGGCAGATCTCTTCTGTCTCATATTTTCACTAAGCATGTAACCTTTTCACATTGCCAAGTTTATAGCAGTATCTTAATACCACCTCTGCCTTTCACATGTGCCAAGGTCTCTTCTTCTGACCTGGAGTCAGCATTAAAAGCCAAGCTGCCTGGCTACTGAGTTTGGGGAAAACTTCCCCACTATAAACTTCCTGCTCCTAAAGCTTTCACAAAGCTTACCATTCTGTTTGTAGTTCTCTTACTTCTGGGGAGTTACAGCTATTCATTGAAAGAATTATGTCTAATCCAGCATTTATGGGTGGCCACAATAGGGAGGCTTTTGGATTGGGTAGACTCTAGGAAGTCTCCATCTTTCAGTTCCTAGATTATTGATTCTACAGATATTTATTTTTTCAGTGGCTTTTGGATATTGAAAACATTATGTAAAGAAAAGAAGAAATAGAGCCTATGTTATTAACTTTATGATATAAATTAGACATCAGTTTCTCCAGGAACATTTCCTGGACCTTTCTCAAATCTAGATTACAAAGACCTAATCTAGCACTGCATATTTCCTTATTCTATCAGACTATTTCAGTTGCATGTTTAAGTGTTTGCACATCTTCTAAATTAGACGGTAGGCTCTGAGATGGTAAAGAATGCCCTCTCAATTAGTGGTTCCAAACCACCTTGAAGGCCCAGCATATTGCAGGAATTAGAATGTAATTGTTGAACACAATTATTTTTGAAAGCTCTTGAAAATTCTCAGTGTCTTTATGAAAATTCCATGATCAGCCTTTCTTTTTCCCAATTATTCTTACATCACCTTTCCTTTAAGTTCTTTCTTCTCTGCAAATAAATTTGCTCAAGCCTCCTTTACCCTTACAAACAGAGCAAAGCAAAACAATAATCCCTCCCCTAGTACTTGACACCCTCTCAAGATAGTATTTGTCTTCTTCAGTTAAGTACTATTCAACTCACCATTCCTGCATCTGCAAATCCTCTTAAAGGCCAGGCAAAGCAGTCCTGGTTCTTCCTATGTGCCATTTCCAAAGCTGTACTGGTCCTCTATGAGGCAATATGCTGCAGAACTCTGGTACTCTACCTGCATTTTATGACTTCCGCCTGATTCCCTTACTTTCTGGTGACCCCCTGAAGCCTTTGCTTGCTCATTTCTGGGTGGGGACCTCAACCTTGGTTCACTCTTCTTGTATTCATTTTGTTTTAAAAACCTTCCACACTCTTTAATTGACAGCACAGCTCACCTAGGATTCCTCCACCAGGTCACTCAGCGGGAAGCTCTCTATTGTCTCCTGGTAACTGGCAGACTGGCACTGGCACTTCAATTAGCTTATATTACCATTGCTTGCTGTAGTTACCTCTTAAGTTCTAGTACCTTCCTTTCACTCTCATATTCCTCATTGCTTCTGTTCGTTCATTCCTTATCCCTTTTCAGATTGACTTCTCCCCCGATCCTTCTGCCAAAATGATCCTTCGTCCCATGGTTCCAAGGATGCCTTTTGTGATATTTGAAAATAGTGCTCTTTCCTTTACTATATACCCATGACATATTTCTTCTAAGAATTAGATACTCCATCTGAAGTTCGCTACTTCAGGGGTTTTAAAATTTGACTGCAGATTAAGACTGCCAGAAGATCTTATTAAAAATATTGGTCCCTGAGCAATCCCTAAAAATCCTTACAGAGTAGAGGTGAGAGGTAGGAGTCGAGGCTGGAAATCCGCATTTCAATTTATTTGGTCAGTTAGTAAAATATCATCCAGTAGAAATTTAAACCATATATGCTGGTGGGAAAATGCTAAAATGTAAGTCGCTCTTAACACTTCCTTTTGGTTCCCTCCCCTAAGACAACTACTGTTCATAGTTTCTGAGAGATCCATCAAAACACACATTCCATGTTTTTAATACATGCTTCAAGTGATTTTAATGCAGCTCTTCCATCAAGTTTGGGAAGACTTTGATCTTGTCCAACCGCTCATTTTTCTTGAAATTCTTTCTTCCCTTGATATCTTTTATGGTTATCATAAAGGTTATCATATGGTTGTCCAACATTTCTGATAGTCTTAACTTTTCTTGGTTCATGCTTCTTACTTCTTCTGAATCCTAAACTTGGGCATTCCCTCGGGCGTTCCCTTTGGCCTTCTTTTCTATCTATATTTTCCTCCTTGACAATCCCTCCCAGATCCACAAGTCACTTAGAAAATATACTCATACCTCAATCTCTTACTCCAGCATTTCAACCTAGTCATAGTCCGAGATTTTTTTCTACTATTTAGACATTTCTGTCTGCCCTCTGGAAGGGCCTCAAATTTAACATCAAAGCAAAATTCATATTCTTATCAGCAAAACAGCTCATTCTTCTCTCTTTCCTATTATCCTTATAGTCTCTTATCATCCTCTTTCCAACCTCTTATCATCCTCTTAACCCCTCCTCTGCCTCTCCATTGTTACTGTACCTCTGAGATGTTCCACACTTTCATGCTCTGCACCTCAGTTTTATTTATATTACAGAATTCTACACCCTAGTTTCCCTTCCAGGTGTTTCTCACCCCTCTGCCCACTGCTCACAGGCCTGTTGAGGACGCCATATCTTATTTATTTCTGTGTCTTGTGCGCCTCCCTCAGTACCTGGAACATAGAAAGTGTTCTATAAATATGTTGAATCAGAGAAAACATGATAAAGCTGAAACTTAGTGTGCAGCTGGGTCATCCATTTTCTACTTAACCAGTCTCTTAAGTTTAGATACCAATCCACTCCTTATTTCAACCAGACTGAACTATCCACTGGTCTTCCTGAATGCGCATTATACTTTTCCTTTTGTATTCCTTTGTACCTGCTTTTCCTCATGCTTAAAATGCCCATCTGCCTCCTACCTGCCCATCAAAATTCCACAAATCCTTAAAGCACATTTACCTCCTTCTTAATAAAAACTTCCCAAGTGTCTAAAGCCCCAGTTACCACAGCCCTTGGATTCAGAGAATGCACTTGTCATACAGAACTGGGTAGAGTCTTCCTTCTCTTTGACTGAATTTATAAAATCACAGAATTTTAGATGTGGAAGGAACTTTTGAGGTTATCTAATATAACCTTGTGTTTTACAGCCAAGAGAACTGAGGCCCAAAGAGAATAAATATCTCACTCAGAATTAAATGTCAGCCAGGGACTAGCTGAGACAGACCTGGAAACTAACTCTCCCAAATCCATTAGATTCCACTAGTGGGATCCACTAGAATCCACTAGAGCTATGTCTATGCAAATGTTCTGTCTTCTCTTCTAGACTGAGTGCCTTAGGTCAGATACAGAACTCTGTTCAGCTTTGCTTCCCTTCTAGTTCCTAATCTAGTGCTTTGTGTACAGGAGGCTCACAAATTTATCCTGGATTGAAATGAACCCCTAAAGTGCTGGTGAGTAGGTATTTTTAATCAACAGCCATCCTATTGTGGGTTCCCCAGATAACAGAGTCTAACGCAGAGGTTACTTGCTGATGTGAGAATGAGGAAAAGGAGAAGTAGGCAGGGACGGCTGGAAAGCAGGGCACAGGTTGCTGCTTCATTCTGAGTGAGCCACGGGGAACCCAGCGGGTTATGCACAGCCATGTTGGGTATCTGTGGAAGGCTATTTGGAAAATTCATGCTTTAGGGCAGTTCATAAGAAGGAGCTTACTCACTCCCTCCCACTTCCTGTCTCCCCCATTCCCACCCCCACACTTACAGTTGTGATCTCTGGCCCTTCAAAGGCTCCTTGGAAAGTCGGATAGCATGCCCTATTGAAAGGCTTCTCATTTGAGTCAGACTAGAAGAAGATGCACGTGATATGGGTCTGACAAATATCCCTAAACCGCAACCTGTTCAGCTGTTACTTTGTTAGTTTTTGAAGTACACTGATGTTAGCAACACAGAATTGGCAGCAGTTTTCTTTAGACAGAGGCCTGGAACAGGAATAATTTTTTAAATGTTTTATAATAAAAGTAGACAGTGATGTTTGTGAATAAGAAGATGGACATGCAGATTGAGCAAGTCCTGATTTTTCCCTCTAAATCAAAAATAATTGGCAAGTGCATTCATAGCTCTTAAAAATTAGTATTTTCTTATCTGATATTATGATTCAAAATTAAAAGACCTATAAACTCCTCTTTCCATTAAGTTACTCAGTACAGCACAAAACAGCCCATCCTTTGAACCTGTCACTCCATCCTCATATGTAACTCTTACTCTTAATGGAAGTTGCTCACCAGTGCGCATGACAAAAAAGACTTAAGTGTGGAGAAGAATTCTTTTTTTTTTTTTTTTTTTTTCAAACAAGTGGTTATACCTACTTACAAAAAAGACTCGAGAGCTTGGACACACTCCAAGAGCCTCTGAATATTTTTCTTCAACAGAAATTCCAGCCCAGACGTTCAATAACCCAGGTTTGTTTTCAAAGAGGGAATAAAGAAACAAATTTCATAAAGACGGGCCAAAATTTGAAAGCAATTAATGGTGACAGGTCCAAGGCTTTTACTTCATTTTATTATTAACATGACCACTCTTTCCAGATTTTATTGTCAAATATTGGAGAAGAGGAGGGAAAAGGAGTGTAGCAAATGAAGAGAAAATTCAATAGAAAGGGGCACATAAAAGCCGTGTTCAGAGTAGGGGAAGACTAACTAAAGACTCAGCAGACTGCTAGGGGACAATGGAAAATTAACGAATAATAACAGGTGACAAACAGGAGCCTAAAGAAGGTCTTCTCATGGATTTCAGACTTTGAGAAGGATATTACAGACCCAGATCAGTTGATATTCTAGGTGGGGAAGTTGCTTTAAATGAATTTACACCAAAAAACCTGGAAAGATTACATTCCTAGGTGCTAAAGTGCTTTAGTCAGAAATCTCTGAGGGCACTATGCAGAATTTCTGGGGAATCTTAGAAAATAAGCAACGAACCAGAGAAATAGGATCACATTGTCCTGGTTTTCCACAAAAGGGGAAAAGATACTTCTTATGTGCTGGGTCACTTAACTGCTCTGAACCTTTGGTTCTTAAGTAAATTGATGGCAATTTACTAGCCCTGTTTTTCTGAGAATTAAATCCATCAGAATCCATCAGAATTGTTTTGAGAATTAAATAAGATATGCAAGTTAATCACAAATTCTAAATCAATATAAAAATACTACCAATTATTGAAATATCTTCCTTCTTTGCATGTTTATTGTACTTTACATATGCCTCTATTACAGAGTTTAACATGTTGCATGATGGAAAAGTTTATGTCCAGTTTCGTAACTGGAATATGAGATACCTAAGAAAAGAGACTGTGACTTATTTTTTTATGTGAATTCAAAACCCAAAACACTGATTAGCATTTAACGGGCGCTTAGTCAGATTTTGTCAAATGAGGCAACATTAAAAAATAATCTCAGTAGGCTGTACCGTAAGTCAAAATGCACAGCATGATATTTGAGATCAATGTAAACTCTACATTCAGTTCTAAAAACTATTTGCACAGTTACTGGGGGTAACTGTAAAAAGTCAACTGGTGAAGTCCAAGCCCAGAGTTCACGGTAAAAACCTCTGGGAGCTGTAGTCAAATATAAGAAGAGCCAAGACACAGATGAAATTTCCAATAATATTAATATTAATTTTGTCAATAGCACATGGCATCCAAATCAAGAAAATGTTAATCTCAAGCATTCAGTACAAGTTGCAACACATTTTAAAAGGAAATTGACAAACTAGAGTAAATTCAGGTCACTGCCATTTAAGAGCGTATATTACAGAGTTGAAAGAGCTCAAGTAGGGTCCAAGGGAAGAGAAAAATAAAAGATAGACTTGAGCTAATCTTTGGATATGTAAATGCTATCCAGTATTGCGCCTGTAGGCAAAACTTTGATCCCTCAAAATTGTAATTCCAAAGTGTGTTGTCACATCTCAAATTTAGATGCAATACAAGGAGTGTACTAATAGTAACAGCTCTTCAACAATGGAATGGACTCTTCTATGAAATGGAGAACTTCAGGGATTCAGCCTGTGCCTGAATGTCTATGGTTTAGATAATTCTTGTGCTCCTGTCCATGCCTAGCATAGTGGTGAGCACACAATCCATAGTCCCCAAATTTTTCACAGATTGATGCCAATGAAAATAATCTTATTTAACTATGAGTATGTGCCTACTGGGGCCAGTAGAGTATAGAAGTTGGCCAGTCATTTAGAGTAGTGATCTCCGGATCTACTTCATTGTATATGCCTATCAGTGAAATTTTTAAACATGTACTCTGAATATTTACATTCATTTCTAAATTCCATGCTATACACTTATACATATATCAGCACAGCTTATACATATTTTTAAGGTACATATAAATACAGGTAAAGGTGTGAAATAAAGAAAAAGAAATGTCAATGTGTTTTCTTTCTATATGAAATAGCTCCATTCAGCCAAACCACTTTGCAGAGCACTGCTGGACAATTAAGGAGATTAATTTACCTCTGTCTCAAATACTTGGATATTTTGGATCTTTCCTGGTGTTAATTATCTACAGATTAGTCTGAAAGTTTTCCATTCCCCTCTTCTCATGTAGACAAAACTAGTTAGGTGGGGTTCTTTTGCTTTTGCTTTTTGAGGAAGGTTAAGTGACTTTTCTGGAACTTCTGTATATGTTTTTTGTAAGCCTTAAAAAAAATTGTGAAAGTCAGTTTCCGGTTTTTGATCCAGTTTTTCTATCTTGTATCTCAAAAACAGGTGTGTTCCCTTATAAATATAAAACATTTTTCAAAACTGTAACTGTATGGTGATCTGTTGAGATGAGAAATTCAAATTAATTGCATCAGCGGGAACTGAATTGCTAATTCTTCCTCCTTTCTCTCAAACTTTCAATTGAATCCCCAAGTCCCAACATAAACCCAGCCTTGCATGAATTTTTAGATGCTCTCTGCTTCGCCAATATCTTCTCCCTTTTCTGGAAGATTTGAACTATTTTAAATTCATTGTTTTGCAATATAATGCTACACATTCCCATGATTCTTCCTTATTCTTGGAAACTTTTTTCTAGGACCTAGTGAGTGACTATATTTTGTTTATTTTATTGCAAAATTTGTGAATCACGTTGCTCTGTCATGAACCAGCAGAGGCAGTGCCAAGAGAAAAGCTGATTGCATCTGAGGAGTTCACTTCCAGTTACCTCAGGGGCCCAGAAAACTTCCATATTCAGACTTGGTCTTTGTTGGGAAGCACCGTTGTCCTAATAATTGGGAAAACCCGGTGTTAAGCAATGGTACCACTAAGAATCCAATCTCTTGCCTAAGGTTTCTTGGGATTCCTGTAGCAATAGAAGAGGGAAAGTCTTTTGTACTAGTCTCCTTGGGCCTTCAGGGGCTCCAGTTTTCTGAAATCCTAAAGAAATAGACCCTATGTACTGACTGGGTGAGGTGGTAGGATGGAAAGAAAAAGAAAAGAAAAGAAAAAAAATTTCTTCTTGTCTAGCTTCCACTTACCAAATGCGCTTTTCCCAGCAATACAAGACAAAAAACACTGGTTTACCAAATTTCTCACTGCTCTGCTCTCTGGGTCCCCTGACAGCAAATCAGTAAGTTACTGAACATCAGTTTCTTCCATTGTAAAGAAGACACAATATTATGATAATGGTGTCATAATCATAATATTGTTATCCATTTGGTAATTCTGTCTCCTGCACTTAATCTCATTTCACCTTCACGTCCCCCCATAAGCAAGTTTTATTGTTCCTAATTTACAGATGAGGAAACTTAAGTTTAGTGAGAATTCATAATGCAAACAAGGGTCATGGAGCTAGAAAAGAGTGGCCCTGGGCCTTGAATGAAACCTGTTTACCTCCAGATCCCCTTGCTCTGTGCCTCTACTGGGAATAAGAGTAATACCACATCTCTGGGTAAATACCCACTAGCATGATTGCTGGATCATTGCATAGTTCCATTTTTAAATTGTTGAGGAACCTGCATACTGTTTTCACCAGTGGCTGCCCCTGTTTTCATTCCCACCAACAATGCCCAAGGCTTCCTTTTTCTCCACATCCTTATCAACCCCTGTTGTTTCTTATGTTGTTGATTTTAGCCATTCTGACAGGTATGAAGGGGTATCTCATTATAGTTTTGGTTTCCATTTCCCTGATGGTAAGTGCTGATGAGCATTTTTTCATGTGTCTGTTTGGCCATCTGTAGGTCTTCTTTGGAGAAATGACTGTTCATGCCTTCTGCCCATTTTTAAATTGGATTTACTATATTGTATGCCTGAAACTAATATACCACTGTTATCTAATTGGAATTAAAATCAAAACTTAAAAAAAAGCAATACCATTTCACAGTTATACCTTACAAAGCACTTTGATCTTTATTATCTCCACCAGAATAATTCTATGAGGTAAATAGGACAAATATTAGCATCTGTTCCTCCCTATCCCTCTATACCTCTTTAGCCCCCATTAAAAAATAATAATAATTAAAGAAACCAAAGCTCAGAAAATGCAAAGGATTTTTCTAAGGTCACATAGATAGTAAATGGAGTTGGGACTAAATGGGCTTCAGTCCTGTGATTGCTACACCATCCTTCTTTGTCACCTAGAGATAAAGAAATCAGTTTGCCTCTAACTAACTTTAACCCTAAAATGGTCATCTAAACCCTGCAGTTTTTGCATATGCAAAATAATGATCAGTACACTAATTATCTCACAGTGTTATTACAAAGATCAGATGAAATAATATACATAGGTATTTATGGAACAAGTAGATAATATCCAAACCAAGATAAATTTTATTATTAGAACTTTTATTAATAGAACTAATAATAATTATTAGAACTAATAATCTAGGTTAGAAACTAGATTGTCCAGCTTCTGCCAAATTGCAAGACAGGTCAAATGCTTAGAACTACCCATCTCCCCACCTCCCAGTTCCTAGGTAACACACACACTCCTGCTGACTTTGTTCTGCCTCTCAGAAAGGAATTTTGCCCGAAAAGACATCCAAAGTTATGTATGCAGCAGGAAACCTTCCATATTTGCCTACATTTTATGATGAGGCTGTTTGTCTCCATTGTTCCATCAGATGGTATGTACCTACTTAGGAAGCCATCTACAGATTGACCTGCCTTGTATGGGACATGGAAGCAGTTTTGTTGTACTTTAGAGGGAAATCTTGAAAACTGGATGAGCTGTCCTTACACCACTATGAACTGCCCCAGTGCCCATTTGATAACAAGATCATTTGATAACAGAGATCAATGAAGTAGTTTGAAAGGAAGAAATAGAATCTTTGAACTGATCCAGGATACTGGGGAGAAGAAACTACTTTTCCTTTCTCTAATTTGTGAAACAGAGAGGTAGACTGTTTCTATTCTTTTAAGAAATTGTTCCAAAAAAGTGTGTGTCTGTGTGTGTGTGCACGTGTGTGTGTTGTGATGTAGAAGATATAAACAGTGTTGGAGAGCAGATAATCGTTTCATTGCTAGATTTATTTTTTCAGTATTTTTGGGTGCTGACACTGTGCTAGGTCATGGAATTGGAATGCTGAATAAGACAGCTAGTTTGTCCATATTCTCATGGAATTTGCATTCCAGATAGATGGCCAACATTGATCAAAAAAGTTTGGTGGGTAGAAGAGAAGAGAAAAACAGACTTCCCTTATACATTTATTTGGGAGCACTATTCAACGTCTTAAAGTTCTTACTTATAAAGATCGAGTAGAAGCTACTGCCACATACTAGAGAATTCCAAATGCTTTCCAACAATGAAAAACTTGAACTTCTTAAATAATAACTATTCTAAAAAGAAACTAAAATGGATAATCTTGGCTCTCAATCTCTCTAAAGCCAGTGTAAAGGAAACAAGAGATCTACAACATTATCTTGACCTCGCTGACCACTAGATAGCCCAAGAAACAGTGCATGCAATATGGTAGAAGGAAGGATCAAAGAATGTATTTTATAAGGATAATGAATTCTGCTGACTTCTCCCCTTCTGGGTTATAATAATTTCGGCCTTTTTTGTAATCATACCCTGTTGGAAAGCCACATGGCTTGGACTGCTTTTTGCCTACTACAGATTTTGGTTTCCAAAAGTACATCTCCATGACTAAGGAAATGGGCAGTCTCAGGTTGGCGGGCTCATCAAGAACACTTAAAACTTGATTGCACAATTGTATGACCAACTGGGGTCTTAGCATCAACTAGAATTTTCTCATTGGCATCTAATTTTGAAGATATCAGATTGCTTGGAGAAGAAAGTGGAAATACTTATGATGTTTATGGACTTATAGAGTTTTAGTACTGGAAGAGGAACTTGGAGACCATCTACTTTAATCTTCCATCCAATGTAAGAGTTTCCTGAGTTTGATTCATGATATTTATCCTTTGAATACACATGAGAAAAGGAACTTACTATTTCATTTTTGAAGAAGTCTGCTATTCCTTCCTACACTGGGGAAAAAAAAAATCTACCTCCATTGGTCTTAGTTGTATCTACTAGAGCCCCATAAAAAAATCAGAAAGAACCTCATTTCTATTTAATTATTTTCCTCCCTCCCTTAAGTCTTGTCTAGGCTAAACACAGCAGGTTTTTTTCTCCATTCTAAATGCAACGTGCATGACCTTCCAAACTGATACCATTTTGGATCATGGAGATTGAGGTAATGAGAGAGGAGAGAAATGTTTGTATCTCTTATGGATCATACCTGCTATTTCTCTCAGTTTTGTAACATCAACAGGTCTGATCAACATACAACCTGTGCCTCCATTCACACTGATATTTACACTGCAAGAAGCCACTTTCAACTGTAAAAATAAAGGCAGAATTTCTCCATTAATATTGCCAGATGTGGTGACTTCCCATTTCATTCTCTTTGGTTCTAGAAAATGTCCAATAAAATAATATTAACTCTAAAATTATCCTCTGGGTTTGCCACACTGTTGAATCACAAGAATATATTATTTTTTAATTTCTATTTTGCTACAAATTTTAGTAACTTTGGCAAAAGGAACATAAAAACAGCAGTCCCCAACTTATAGGGTTGTTTTCCAAAAGCCAGTTGTTTCACTTGTTTGGAATGTATTTTACATGCATGTTATATTTTCTGGTTAGTCTACTAAAAACCTTTTAACCCCTCAGATGCCTGCCCTTGGAATAGTATACTGGAAATCAGCATGCAAACCAGAGTGCAGATTTGGGTTTTGGTTTAATTAACAAGTGCGTTAAGCACTGCACCATCAGAAATACTTTCATAGCCAACACTATGCTTCGCAATGTTTTTTCTGGATTAATATATGCAAGTGTCTCCTGGGAATACCAGGAATGGGTTCATGCTTCCCCTCTCCTATCCAATTGAGTTCAGCATTCCCTGCATCAACCAGCCAATCACATAGCCCTGGGGTCCTGGCAACCTGAGCCTGGTGGGGTCTGGAAAGATGACGTGCAGTGATAGATGCTATGGACCTTCTGGAAAAAAAAAAAAAATTATGCTGTGCAGGTATACTTCTCAGCCTTAATTACATCTACTCGGGCTCTTTTTCTTTTCATCCGTGTCAGCCTGATACAGTCTCTTACTCATTCTCCATCTCTCTTTCCCTTTCTCTCTCTTTTCTTGGGCTTCAGGATGAAATCTCTTAATTTTGCTTCCCTTGCCCCTGAAACTCTCCAAGGTGTTAGCAATTTTCTAAGGATTTTTCCTCAGCAGTAGCAAAATGAATAAGTGAATGAATGCATGAATATTGCTACACACAAAGGAAAAACAGGAATTATAAAAAAAAAAAAAATCTATCTTACAGCATTCTCTGTCCCTCACTCTCTCTCCCCCTTCTCTGTCTCACCTGTAGGGAGAGGCAAAATCACCTTGACCCCTCTTATGGTTTAGGTAAAATACAGGAAAAGCAAAGGCAGACCATTCTAGGATTTAGAGGGAAAAAACTAATTATTTGTCTGGCATTTGACCTTTGCTAAGAAAGCAGAACCGAGCTTTTGTGGGGCTTGGGATAAAGGAGCTAAGGCCTAAGCTTGTTGGACTTCCTTTTGCTCTGCTTCTCTTTTCACAAAGGAGCAGGTGTTCCTAACCTCTTCCAAGAACCCACTACCAGCTTCTCCTCTTCTGCTCCCTTGGAGACATCTTGGCTATTACAGGAGTGCAGTGACTAATCTGCAAGTCCAAAATTCAAACAGCTCTGACCCTTGACAGCTTTCTGCTAACTCATGGCAGCAGAAGTTGGCCCAAACTGAGCTGAGATTATTTAGTCTTTACTGACTGATAACATTTATTACAAAAATATCAATTACCAGTGTGACTGTGTTTAAGGTACAGCCCCAGATCCTGCTTGGCTGTAATAAAACATGGGTATATTACCTTTCTAAAAGCTGACAATTTCAGTTCTAAAATACATCTGGTTCCAAAAGTTTCTGGTTAAAGGATTATGGCCCATTATGTCTTATTGTCCTGCACCTTGCTCTCTCCAGCAAAGTGTAGCGGTTAAGACTCAGGTGCCCCAGGATGGATTCAAATCCTATCTCTTGACAGTTGTGTGTGAACTTGCTCAGTTTCTTAATCTCTCTGTTCCTGTTTCCTCATTTAATAGGGATAATAATAGTGCCTACCACAGTGTTGTTATGAAGATTAAAATGAGCCAATCTAGGTAAAGGGTTTAGAATAATTGCTGGCACATTGTAAGCACCTTGGTTTACTACAGTAACTGCTATTTATTATTTGCTATGATTTACTATTACCATCATCCTTTGTCTTTCATCACTACCTACAAATCTTATCCAATATCTGCACAAAAAATTCCTATCCTACTCTGCCTCCTCATAATTAACCTCTATCAGTTTCCTTCCATTCTCCATCATAATGCAAAAACCCTACTCTCTTTACAGATCATACTTTCTAGTTCCCATTTACTCTTTGACCTGCTAACATCTCATTAGTTTTCCTATCACTTACTCTCCTAGAGGTCCCTAATGACTCAACCACCTATTTAAAGGTTGTGGTTCAGTTTTCATTCTGCTTGATATTTGTGTAACATGATATTTCTATAACCAATAGACTCTCCAAGCTTGTCATTGTTCTTTGAGACTTGCTCATTAAAGATGGACCTTCCCAAGGATTCCATGCTCTGCCCCCTCCACACACACACCGAGGGACGTGGGGCACACGCACAACCCGACGTCCATTCTCTGTCCTTTTTGAATACTACCAGGCTCCTTAGATAATCTCATCCAATGTTTGTCTTTCTGTGTCTGGCTTATTTTAGTTAACATAATGTCCTCAAGATTCTGCATGACTCCACTTATGTGAAGTATCTAAAACGTCAAATTTATAGAATCAGAGGGTGGAATGGTGGTTGCCAAGAGCCGGCAGGGAGGGAAATGGGGAATTCTAATCAATGGGCATGTTTCAGTTAAGCAAAGTGAATAATCACCAGATTATCCATCTGCTGTACATTGTTTGCCTTTAGTCAACAATGCTGTGTTGTACACTAAGTGTGTCAGACACTTAAAAATTTAAAAGTGTAGATCTCTAATGTTCTTACCACAACAAACTAAAATTTAACAGATAAAAATAGGGGTAACTGGGTGGCTCAGTCGATGAAGCGTCCAACTCTTGATTTCAACTCAGGTCACAATCTCAGGGTCCACAGATTGAGCCCCACGTCTGCCTCCATGCTCAGCGAGGAGTCTGCTTGAGGATTCTCTTCCTCTCCCTCTGCCCCTCCCCCTCCTCACTTGCTCTGTCTCTAAAAATAAATAAATAAATCTTTAAAATAAGAAAAATGAAATAACACCTAATAATTTAAAAGAAAGAATAAAAACTAGCATATCTATAATGGACAACTAGATGGGGTAAGTTTTTCTTAGCATTTTCTTAAGAAAAAGCAGTTTTGGGGGAAAATGCCCAATATTCATAGTTAAAAATGAAAATAAACAGCATGTTATGGTTTTTGTGCAAGATATTTATGTTCTCTTGAACAACATTAAAACAATTATTGGGCAGTTCAGTAACAATGAGCACATAGTGGAGTTAATCTCTTAAGGTCAATTCTGGCACAATCATAATAAAGTAATATAGACAATTAGTTATTTATCTTCCCACCTTATTAAATTTCTCATTCATTTCACATTGTTCTTTTAATGTTCTTCAGTAAATCTGATATGCATTTTATAGAAATTTCAGTCTTATAAAATGTATCTATATTGATTGACTTAATCTCTATTTACAGTTAATCGTATCATCAATGATTCATATTTAAAAGACATTTTTAAAAGTTCTGAGGGAAAATAATCTTTTCTAACAGAGTCATCAGAAAGTGTTTTAAGTACTAAAGTGCAAATGAAGTTGAATTTTGTGATATAAAATTCTTTTGGGCAGATAAACCAAAAAGAAAAATGAAAAAGAAAGAAAATCTCATCCAATTTAATATGTCAGCTATCACCTGGGTAATAATGACTAGCATACTTGATCATTAACCCTGAACTCTTCTTTATGCTTCAGACTATGTCCTATTGCTTCATAGATATGTCCACTTGGATGACCTATGGGAATCTCAAACTCAACTCATCTCACCCAAACTCATTATCTTCTCACTGATATCCTGCCCTCAGTCTCCACTCCCAACCCCCAAAGAATCCCACAACATTTTACTTCTTCTCTCCCTTTTTTTTTTAAGGAGTTATTTATGTATTTCAGAAAGAGTGAGAGAGAGAGCACCAGCAGAGAGAGAGCCTCAAGCAGACTCCCCTCCCCACTAAGCATAGAGCCAGATGCAGGGCTCCATCTTAGGATCCGATCTCATGATCCATGAGATCTTGACCTGAGCCAAGATGACTAGTGGGAGGTTTGACTGACTGAGATTCCCAGGTGCCCCCTACTTCCTCATTCTTAATCTCAGTTTTAAGGACATTACACTTTGAGTACTAGCTTAAGCTAGTTCTGAAACTGAGTCATCACCTTTCTTTCCTTTCCACATTCAATTAGTCACTAAATCCCATGAATTGTCACTATCATCACCAGGATCTACCTAATGCTTTAGTCAGGGCTTCCATCAACTACCATGCAAACCAGTAGCTTAACACTTTGGACCATGACTCATGGTAAAGAATACACTTTACATTGTACCCTAGGATACAGACATATTTATGTATGTATGTGTTCCATTTTACTTTATTTCTTTTTCAAAAAGGATAGTCATGATACAATATATTGATTTTATGATCTGCCAATGGCTTACAACCTACAGTTTGGAAAGCACTAACCTAGAATAATGGCACCTTACCCCCCACCCCCTCCCATGTCTGAAACAGTAACTCTACACATAACACATCCAGTGTGTATATCAGAATCTCCAAGAGCAGAGCTTGCAATCTGAAGAAGAAAATGGCCCCCTACAGGTGGCTCTGATAGCTCCCATATGTTCTTCTCAGCTATCAAAACAATAATGAATATTTATTAAGCATCTCTTTATTTAGCTGTATACAGAAAGCAGATAGCAGTGGCTCCAATAACCACGCTCTATTTGCCTTTTATATTCATATTTACTTGGAGTCCTCACAGGTCTGAACACTCCCAGCCTTTTCGCATTTCCATGGCTTTGCATTCTCCTTGCTTGGAATGTTCTTTTTGCTCCTTTTCAGCAGGCAAATATCTACCTTTTGTCATGTATGTAAAAAATCTATCGCTTACCAAGTCAGCACAGTGTAAGCCCAGTTTATGTGCCTCTCCAGTTGCTCTGTTTCCTGGTGAGAGTGGTTCCAGCATTGGGTCCTGCCATTCCTTCCAGTTCACCCATAAAGCTTGGGTACAAGGGCCTCATTTTGCTCTGACTTGTTCTGATTCAGAAGTACTGGAAGTCAGGCTCAAGGTTTGTTGATGAACAAGGAGAAAGATAAATCTGAGTGGTGTGGCTTGTAGGTTTTACAACCAGGAGGCTTCCTGATCAAGAGTTTCCATCCTAGTAAATTCAGGGTTTCCTCCTTATCCCTCTCCAACACAAGGGAGGTACTAGGATGATCCCCACTTCAAGGAAGAGTGCTGGGGCACAGAAAGATTGAATAATTTGTGCAAGGCACATAAACCAATAAGTAGCAGAGCCCATAATTTAAAAATATCCCTACAGATGAAAATGTGTTACTTGTCTCTGCTTTTGGATTAAGGGAAATAAAGACAGAATACACTTCATACTTGTCCACCTAATGGTCTGATTTCTCCTGTCTTCTAAAAAAGTGGTCTCCAAACCCTTTTTTGTGCATGTTTCCAATCAGCACTCTAAAATGTGTGTGTGTGTGTGTTATAGATATGTACTATTGTGTTAATATACCATGTAAATTGTGAAACACACACAAAAACAAAGTCAGAGTATGAATTTTTAAAATGACAAGTCAAAGGTCTAATATTTTTCCCATTCCACAAAGTATTGCCTTAGGCACTGCACTTTAGCGACCACCTGTAACATATCGTACTTAACAGAAAACGTATTTTCCTTCACATACAGAAATAACATAGGTCCGCAGTCAGTATTTGTTCGGAGTTGCTTGTCAAGGAGTAGTGTTGGTATGCATGTCACATTCCCCAGGATACCGTGAAAGACAAGCATTCACAGTTGGAGGTGGCAAAGTGGATTATAACATGCCACAGATTATGACCTAACGTGCCCTTGGAACTGCTGGGCTACAGAAGTTTTGGGGTGTAGGGTCAGTTAGGTATGATAGGAGGAGGACTGAAGTAACAGCCAATGAGAGCTCTAAGTCATTTCACCTCTGCCTAAAATAGCCATGGGACTTGAGTCAAACATTTAATGATAAGTCTTTTAATGACATTGTGTTCGCATGTATTAAACCGTTGGGTGTCATAATAACGCTGTGAAGTAAGTAGGGTAGCTTCATTTGATAAATGAACAAAGGCTTAAAGAGGGCAAGTAACCTGCCCGTGTTGTATGAGGTATAAAAACTGGGCCTCACTGTGTCTTTATCATCTCATATACTGCCTTGCCTAATCTTTTGGGGCTTCACTTTCTAAAAACAAAATACCAATATTTAAAATGAAAATTTTAAATACTAGTATTTAATGGGAAAATTGTGAAAACAGTACGGGTAGTTCCTAGATACCCCACACCCAGTTCCCTCTCTGTTCTAGTTTGCTAGAGCAGCCATGACAAGGCACCAGATATTGGGGGGGGTCTTAAACAACACATTTATCTTCTCACAGTTCTGGAGGCCAGATGTCCTAGATCAAAGTACAGGCAAGATCGGTTTCTTCTGTGGTCTCTCTCCCTGGCTTGCAGATGACCCCCTTCTCACTGCATCCTCCTGTGGTTGTCCCTTGGTCTGTGTATTGTCTGCCTTCTAATCAACTCTTACAAGGGCACCTGTTGTACTAGAGGAGGGCCCACCCTAATGACATTATTTTTAACTAAATTACCTCTGTAAAGGCTTTCTCTCCTAATAGTCATATCCTGAGGTACTGAGGGTTAGGACTTCAACATATGAATTTGGGAGGCATGCAGCTCAGTCCACAACACTCTATTTTTAATGTCTTATATTAACATGATACATTTGTCTTAATCAATAAATGAATATTGAAACACTATTATTAACTAAAGTCTATACTTTATTCCCATATCCTTAATTCTTGACTAATGTACTTTTTACCCAATGACCATCCAGGATACCACACTACATTTTGTTATTCTTATGGATTGAGTTGTACTCACCCCACCACAAATTCTTGTATCAAAACTCAAAGCCCCAATGTGATGGTATTTGGAGGAGAGGTCCTTGTGAGGTAATTAGGTTTAGATGAGGTCCTAAAGGTGGGGCCCCCATACTGGGCTTAGTTTCTTTACAATGTAGAAGAAAGAGAGAGATCAGAGTGTTTCCTTCTTTCACTGTGTGAGGGTAGAGTAAAAAGAATGCCACCTGCAAAACAGGAAGAGTCCTCCCCAGGAACCAAATCTGCCAGCACCTTGACTTGGGATTTCCCAGCCTCCAGAACTATGAGAAATAAATGTCTGCATAAGCCATTCAGTGTTTGGAATTTTGTTATGGCAGCCTGAGCAGGTGGAGAAAATCATCATGTCTCCTTAAGCTCCTCTTGACTGTGACATTCTCAAAGGTTTCTTATTTTTGACGACTCTGATCGTTTTGAGAGTCCTGGTCAGGTATTTTGTATATTCTCCTTCAACTGGGACTTCTCTGATGTTTTTCTCATAAGACTAGGGTTTAGGGTGTTTGGAAGACCACAGAGGTAAATGCCCTTATCAAATCGTGTCAAGGGTACATACTATCAACATGATTTGTCAATGTTGATATTAAGCTTGATCACCTGGCTAAAGTAATGTTTTACAGATTTCTTCACTGTAAAATTAGTATTTTTCTCCCTTCAATATTATGCTTTTTGAAGGGAAGTCACTATGTGCACCCCACACTTAAGGAGTGAGGATTTATGGACTTTACATTTTTATCTATAAACCAGTAGGGCTGGATTAGTTGATTTCTAAATCAATGGTTTGGTTTTTTTTTTCCTTATAATCAGTGATTAAGTCTGTAGTCACAGAACATGGTGAGAGCAGAATCCACTTTAGTTTCAAACTTGTCATTTCAACATCCTTAGCTCTCTAGCCTGAGAGACTACAAAAAAAAAAAAAAAAAAAAAAAAAAAAAAAAAAACCACTGTGAAGGGTAGGGCAATGTACTGGTTTACCTTAATTGCAAGTTGACCTTAATAATATTGATGGACTTGGACAAATCACTTAATCATGGTTTTCAGATTTTTCTTTCACTCTGAAAATTTCTGAATGTCTGCTCTTCACATGATGGCAGAGAGTTGGATGCAATTCACTATTTTTAGTAATTGACACTCAATAATTATGTTATTGCTGAATAGTTGCATCTGAAAAACACAAGAAACTCTTAGTACCATTTTCTATAACTAGAGGGTAGAACTTAATAGAAAGATTACCTTGGATACAAACTCTATGTAGTTTCTATTTTTTATTCCAGTGTATGATCCATGCATTGAAATTATATTAGTCCATAAAATAAGGTAAAACAAATGAATGTTGAATGGAAATTAAAGTCTTTAATCTTTATCATAAATGAATTTTAAAAGGTGAAGAACTGCTGTTCCATATCGACTTCCTATTTCCTGCATCAGCTTTAAAGTTATTTGCATTAAAAGATTCTTAGAAACTCAAATTATTCTAGAACAGACATTTTTCTCTTTAAATAATCAGAACACTAATTAGTTCTTTAAGTGGGTTTCTTTTTTTAATGACAATAAAAGTACATCTGTCCATAATACACAGCAGTGTACCCATGCAATATAAGATTATATGTTTCCCAGGAAACATAATTTTGTTGTTTACGAAGGAATTAAAATCAAATTTAAGCCCTGTAAAACCTGACTACATGGTCACAATACCCACATTTTTAAAAGAGAGTTCTATGATGTTAATTTAGAATACTGATTATAATTAATAGCTTCCACATTCTCAGATTTTTAAAATGATGTCAACATAATCGTATCTCCTTATAATTTATGGGAGAGGAAAAAAATGATCTTGTCTTGGGTATGAGAAGATTGTTTTAAATGATGATGTTTCTGAGTTGCCAACTGTTTTCCCAGTAGCATCATTTGGCTTATAAATCACATTTTTTCACATACTGACTACACCCTACATATTAGTTATAGGTTCTTTATTATGGAATATTTCAAATGCATGAAGATACAAAGTGTCCTATAACAAATACACCCCTCCAAGGAATGCCATTAACACTTATGTTCAAAAAACTAAAATGTTTGGGTAGCTTAGTTGGGTAAGCATCCAACTCTTGATCTCAGCCCAAGTCTTGATCTTAGGGTGAGTTCAAGCCTTGCATTGGGCTCCATGCTGGCTGTGGAGCCTACTTAAAAAAAAAAAAAAAATGGAAATATTGCAGTTGAGTTCCTCTTGGTTCCATTTCCATTCCTTCCTTCTCTAAATCTCACTTTGCTGCAGTTGACATACATCACCTTTGCTTTGTAATTTCATCATATATGTCATAGCCATAGATGCCATAGACTGGTTTTATAATTTTTTTTTAAAGATTTTTTTATGTGTGAGAGAGAGAGTGAGTGAGAAGGAGGGGCAGAAGGAGAAGGAGAAAGAATCCCAAGCCAACTGCACTGAGTGCAGAGGTGGGGCTCGATCTCCCAACCCTGAAATAATGACTTGTGCTGAAACCAAGAGCCAGATGCTTAACCCATAACTACCCAGGAGTCCCCTGGTTTTGTAATGTAAAAATTTATTTATATGGTATCATACTTTGTATATCATTCTGCAGCTTATTTTCTTGACTCCAAACATGAGTTCAAGAGAAATTATGTTGATGCATATAGTCTAGTTTATTATAATTGCTGCATAGTACTTTACTATGTAACTGCACCAGAATTTATCCATTCCCCTATTGATGGACTTAAAAGTGGCTCCTGACTCTGGTAAAGAATGCTAAAGAGAACATCCTTGTACATCCTTGTATGTGTCCCCTTATTTCTTTGGGCTATATGTCTAGAAAAGAGGATTTGTTGGACTGTAAGTTATAGTTAGCTTCAATTTTAGCAATCACCAAATTACTTTTTAGCATAATTGTAGCAGAATTCACTCCTAAGTGTATGAAAATTCTTATTTTCGTATATCCTAATTATATGCAAAGATATGAAATATTTATAAATCTAATAAATAGTATTCTTACTTTTATTTTCCTGATGACTAACGGGGTTGAGTATTTTCCATGTTTATTCATCATTTTAACTTCTGTGAATTGTTTGATTATTACCTTATCCTATTATTGCTTCAAGAAGTTCTTTATATATCCTGTTTAATTATGATTTGGTATACAGTTCGTAAATATCTTTTCCTAGTCCACCACTTGTCTTTTAACTTAAGTATGTGTATTGACTAGGAAATTATAATCTGGTCATTTAACTTTAATTATGCAATCTTTTATGAGAGAGATAATTTAAATTATGGTATAGCTGAATATATCTCTAATTTCCTTTCTATCAAATCTAGTAATTTTCTCCATTGAGACCTTTTATGTCTTTCCTTTATTTTTAACTGTACTTTTGTTTTTATTTTTTATGAGGCTTTTTAAAAATTTAAAATAAAAATTATTTATTTTGACAGAAAGAGACACAGTGCGAGAGAGAATACAAGCAAGGGAAGTGAGAGAGAAACAGGCTTCCTGCTGAGCAAGGAGCCCAATGTGGGGCTCTCTCCCAGGACTCTGGGATAATGACCTGAGCTGAAGGCAGATGCTTAATGACTGAGCCACCCAGACACCCCTAAAAATTACATTGTTTTATGATTTTTGCAGGTATATAGGAGTGCTAGTGATGACTGCTTATTAATCTTGTTTACACCAATTTTGCTGAACTTTGATCTTCACTACAGAAAGATCTATAAATATAATAATTCTGTTTCTTCTTTTCCAGTATTAATTGCTAAATTTTTGTCTTAATCTTAGTGCATTGATTAGAATCTCCAGTCCAGTGTCAACTAGTAGCACCTTCTCTTCCTGACCTTAAAGACAGTGCTACTAAAGTTTCCCTATTAAGTATGGAGTTTGCTATTTTTTGGTAGACCCCTGTTATAAGGTGTATCAGTCAAGATTTGAGGTTAGAAGTCACAGCAGCTCACCTTGACTATCTTCATCTGAAGTTGCACACATCCATTTCCAAGGACACTGCCAAGGACATCATTACAGCTATTGCTTCCTCTTGGCACTGAGTGCTAGTTCTATCAAGGTCACTGCCACCATTACAAGAACAAAACTTCCAAACTGTTCTTACATCTTGCAGTCAATCTCTAAAGAGTAAAAAGCCCAAATGTGAGCATCTAGTTAGCCAATGGTAGGAACTAAGCACGATTGGGTTCTGCTTTTTCTTGTACTACTCAGGTCTACCTTTAGTGTCAAGATTGTATGAGCTTCATAAAATGAGTCAAGACACCTTCCTTTCTTTCACTCTTTTGTTCCTCTTTCCTTCTCTTTCTTGGTTTTTCCGTCCTTCCCTCCCTTCCATTCCTTCTTCCTTTTTTTCTCCAATGATTTGTATAAATAGGATATTATAATTTCTTAAAGGTTTTATAAATTATAAATGCATTCCAGCTGGTGGTGCCTTTTGGGGGGATGAGGATTGATAGATAGATAAAATTTAATCATTATTTGCCTATTGAGTTTTTCTATTTTTATTTTTCGTTATTTTTTTCCTAGAGACTTAAAATTTTCATTTAATTTTTAAAATGTATAAAGACAAAGCTACTTTTTATTTTTATAAATTTTTATAGTATTTGTAGTTGTAAACTCTTTTTCATTCCTAATACAACTATGTATTATGCTTTCTCCTTTCTCCTATTCAGTCTTGCTAGATGTTTGTCTGTGTCATTGGATTTTTCCAAAGAACCAGCTTTTATATTACTTTATCAGGTTTTAAAAATTATGATATAATATTTATAGCCTAAAATGAATAGTACTTAGAATTTTTAGCCATAAGGAGAAAGTTCTAGGAAAAAGTTAATTTCTTTGTTTTGGTGACACTGAAAAGTCCCCAGAAAATATGAATTGTTTTTCCCTATATAGTTCTAGCAAGGAAAATCTTAACAGATGTACATGACGACAGAGACACTTTGGGCATTTTTTTTTATGAACATATGCTTATATAGGATTTATTAAATAATCACCACTGTGATAAACATTGTTGCTACAAAGATAAACATTCGCTCCCTGTCCTCTAGGAGTTTTCAAGCCAATGAAACTTATAGCCACTCTTTATTGTCCACTATACTCTGTCATGAGTTAAGGCCTTTATTAACCAAATTCTCATGACACTGGGCACTGGTTTTGGGGGAGAGTAAGTGACTGGCCTGGACCTCACAGCTTACTCTTCATACCAGACCACACATATGGCCCATCACTCTAAAAGTGATACTTATTCTGCCCTTTTAGAGTCTGAGTCCGAGAAAAGATTGTTTAGTGGTCTGGCATCATCTATATTTACTTAGCTTGATTTGGGATAGACTATAATCCTAGTTCTTGATGAAAGGATTTTTATGTATTAACCTTTTGGGTCGTGATATTGGTGCGATTATTTCCACTCATAGAGTGATTTGTGGAAAAAATATGTCTTAATCCTTAATTTAGGATTAAAATGGATATACCCATGAGAAATGGGTCTATAAAACTCATCTTAATTTGAGAAATGAAGTAAACATTTCTAAAATATCTTGTTGGCTCAGTTATTTCGGCCCAAAAGCCAATTGGAGATCTGTTCTATATCAAGGTTTTTCAGCCCCTCTGTGAGAGAGAGCTGTTTTTCATTTGTTTGCAGCCATGAAGAGTCAAAACAACAGCAGGGATGGTCCTCGGGGCCCTTAGAAGGTCTGTCTTTATGCAACTGTTTGTCTCTCCAGGAGAAAACCAGATGAACTGAGTTTAAGAATGAGACCAGGGAAAGTGGTTGGGTATCAACAGCTAATCCATGACTTTAGAGGTCCACTGGCTGGTTTGCCAGATGCTAAATAATAAATATCTTTCTGTTGGTGTCAGAGTCTAGGAAATGGGGATTTTGTGTCTGGGGGTATAAAAGAGAACAAATGAGATAATGTATATTAAAAGGCAGGTAGGAATCCCTGAAAAATAGTCTTTAATAGATTCCTTCTCTACTTTCTTCCTTCTTCTCTTCATCTCATCCCTAGTACTCCCTGAACTTGTCTATGCAAGCTCTGAAGGTTTGATTGAACAACGGCACTATTCAGTTCATGCTACTAGACTCTTTAACATGTTCTGATTGCCCCAATTTCATTGGATGAAAACATTTTGGTTGGCAAACAAAATAAGGCTAACAAACTTTGTCATAGAATTCCCACACCAAGTAGTACACATAAAATGACTTGGAGGCTTGGTCATAACTTCTGCAGCAATTAGTCATGGTGTATTAGTGGAATGCAGATCTCAAAAAGTTATTTCCTAAAAGCCTTCCAAAGACCTGGTTCTTCAAACAGATAGTTTTGGCCAACTGTAATGACGGGAAGAAACTAGTGTCAGAAAGAACAGAATTTATGCTTTAAGTTTAACTCTGTTTTTGATCAAATGTTCCTTAAAAATAAACCTTCACCTGATCTCAATTTTCATTTCAGTTTCCTAGACTGGTGATTTGAGTACTGGCGATAGAGTTCTTAAAATCTGTTTATGTGGTATGAATACAGAAATGGTCTGATTCTGAGTATTAGGATCATGATCAGTGTTTTGATATGAATTCAAAACCTCTCTAAGTCACGTGTTATTTTTTGAAGCCTAGAAATTGGACTTTGCAAACAACATAAATCCCTTTGTTTGAGAAACTTTAAGTAAGCACTGAGTTTCCTTGCCATAAAGTTCTGCACTGCATCTAAAAAGCTTCTTTAAAAAATAGCTCTGGGAAAACCTGAGGCTGGCAAAGAGGTTGGATAGTTGAATGGGGAAATGATAGAGAATTCTGTTTTGTGGTAAAGGAGAACAAAAAAGAAGGGGGAAAGTCATTATTGTCAATTTAAAATTTTATGTTAAATTTCTATTGTACAGTTGTGAAGACTGGTAAAAACTTCAGTTTGTTTTATCCCAACACAGTTATACTGTTAGATGTGCACTAGAAACCCAGCATGTGAGTGTCACCTCCTTAAATTTTAATGACAAAAGAGATGGGAACATTAAGGGAATAGGCTTAAGCACAGGCTCTCATAGTTGGTAGATGAAGGGCACTTGGGGATTACCAAGGTAAACAAAGAAGCGAAATAAATTTTGGCAACGCCTTGCTTTTATCCACATTACAAGTGTCGGCCAATTCTGATGTTCTGCTAATGTTCTGTGATTGTACAGGATGGTAAGTTTAGGTGGTGGAGGAACAGGACTGGACATCAGGGTAACGCTGGTTGAACCCCAGTAGAGTTCTAACTAATCCAAGGCAGCTTGAGGGTGTCAGGAGTATGTAAGGAGGGGAGGGAGTGTACAAAGGGACTACTTTAGACACTCTATACACTTATACACTTTATACACGACCTTACACACTTTATAGTTTAAACTAAAAGGTCTCCCTGACTCCACTGTTATTTCTCAAAAGATAGCCCAGAACAGCTTGGATCCACATTACCCATGGGTCTGTTAATAATCTAAATTTTCAGGGGCGCCTGGGTTGCTCAGTGGGTTGAGCCTCTGCCTTTGGCCCAAGTCATGGTTTTAGGGTCCTGGGATTGAGCCCTGCATCAAACCCTCTGCTCAGCGAGCGTCCTGCCTCCCCCTCTCTCTCTGCCTGCCTCTCTGCCTACTTAGGATCTCTCTGTCAAATAAATAAATAAAATCTTCAAAAAAAAAAAATAATCTAAGTTTCCAGATGGCACTTGAAGTCAGTGGAATCAAAACACTGGGAATGGAACCTGAGAATATGAGTTTCAAACAAATAGCCTAGGTAATTCCTAAGCACATTCATGTTTGATCTCTTCACCAAAGATTAAGTCAAGAGTAAGAAAG
Source organism: Mustela nivalis (assembly GCF_964662115.1). NCBI lineage: Eukaryota > Metazoa > Chordata > Mammalia > Carnivora > Mustelidae > Mustela > Mustela nivalis. Next base: position 21,233,833 of record NC_139025.1, read on the forward strand.
GAACTTACACTGTACATAAAAATGGCTGTGCTCATGCCTCCACAGCCCTTAGGTCCAAGTTCCCCTCTGCAATTGCCTTCAGAGTCATTGAGAAAATTTCAAATGTAGATTTTTAGAGAAGCTTTCATATAAAAGTAGAAGAGAGGAATTACAAAATGCCAAATAAGGAGATAAATATCGCTTATTGGAAAAAAATGGCCAGAGTCAGTTTAATGTTTCTCTGCTTCCCTTCTTTAAACCTTATAGGCTGTCCATACTGAGATGACTGCATTTACCCAAATGGACCATGCTTTCCTTTGCCTCCATGCCTCTGCATTTGTTGTTCCTCTGGCTAGAAGGTCCAACTGTTAGGGTGGATTTCTATTTGTCATTTACAACTTAGTTCAATGTCACCTCCTCTAGGAAGCCTGAGCACCCCAAATTTCATATTTTACAGTTTTCGATTTAATACACCATATTGAATTATATCTCCCTCCTGTTAGCCCATATATCATTCAGGATCATCTCTTAAACTTAATATAGAGCTTAGTTCATGAATTTCTTTAACTTAACATAGAGCTTACTCATGAAAGCTCCTCAACAAATGTCCTTTAAATTAGCAAATGACAAATGTCTTTATGTCTGAAAACATTCCTTAGCCTGAATATTTCCATTGCCTAAGATTCCATTTGGGGTAACTGAGAATTTTGAAATTCTCATGATTTAATGAAATCCATCAGTTATCCCGTACAGTAAATAAATTCCACCTTTGGTTTTCCAAAGATGGGAGAGGAACTACACATAGAGAATGAGGAAAAGAAGACATGGTAATTTTGACACAGGATTTTTAGGGTTACGTTGGTTCTGAGTATAGCCCTGCAATGAAAGAGGCCTTGTAGAGAAAGCCACAGAGTGGTGAGAAAGGATGTATGCTTGGGGTGGGAGGGCAGGGGAGTAAGCTACCATTTCAAAACATTACCTAGAAACAACCATGGAGAATGGAGAGAGAAAACCTTCCTCCTGTGATGGCCATGGTCGCCTCACATTTTAACACAAAACTCAAGCTGGTCCCAGTTTCACTATATGAATAGGTGAAATTGAGGACCTTGGCCTCAGAATTTGACCACCCTATGGAAAGATGCATTCAAGATCCCAGAAAACAGATTTACAAACAAACTTTTGGAATCTAAGCAACTCCGAAATTGAAAAAGGCCTAGTTTACATTTCTCTTACAAATCAACTTAGCAATAAAAGCATGTTATATTTGTGAAGACAAAGGTCAGGACTCTAGAGACATAGCAAGAGACACTTTATGGGATGAAAACTAGATGCAGTCTGAGGGGCAGGAGAAATTGAAAGAAAAAAAGTATATTCCTTAAACAAATAGTAAGGAAATGATCATAAATTTTCTTTTTTATAAAGATTTTGTTTATTTGAGAGAAAGAGAACATGAGCGGGGGGAAGGGCAGAGGGAGAGAGAGAAGCAGGTTCCCTGCTAGACTCAGGACCCTGGGATCATGACATGAGCCAAAGTCAGACACTTAACCAACTGAGCCACCCAGGTGCCCCATGGCCATAGTTTCTGAATACGAAAGGAGACACGTGATTATATAAGTCATACAACCTGAGTTGGTAGACTCTGGAGAGCCAACGGTAAGAACAATATGCAAAGAGGGTGATTCAAACTGTGCCAAAATATAAACAAGACTAAACAGACCCCCTAAAAATATAGATGGCTTAGTATAGGCCAATCTCAATTCTAAAATCCAGTAACAAATACTAAACAAATATTTATTAAATCTTTGCGTGTTTGTGTTACACTAAGGAACATAAGAGGTATTTAGTAAATATTATTGAATAAATGAATGAGCATTCGTTTTGTGTCAGGTGCTGGACTGATATGAGGAATAGTCCTAAGACACAAATGATATTTGTTCTCATGAATATTACAGTCTAGTGGAATGACAACCAATTAAAATATCATGTGCAGAAAAGAAAGTTCCAGTTTCTATTGGAGCACATGGAAGTGGGTTTAATTTAGAGGGTCAGATAAAATATCTCTACGGGAGCATGGAAGGAAGAGAAGACAGGGGTTGGGATTGCAATGTAGAGCTGTATAGGTAGTGAGTGCACTGCCCAACCCTAGGAGTTGGTATTCACATACAAGTTGGCCATGGAGGGAAGACTAGGATGGAACAGTATATGCAATGGCCTGGAATATAAGAGAAGTATAGTAAATGTTATTAAGGAACTGTAGAGAGGCAAGGAAAAAGTCAAGTAGAACGAAGCTGGAATAAGTTGACCGTGGCCTATTCCAAAAAGGTTAAGAATTGGGGACTTTATTCTAAAAGAAAAGGAAACCACTTACAGTTTTGAGATTTATGTTTTGAAAAGAAAACAAGCACCTCTGGTAGCAGGGTGAAGAGTGTTTGGAGAGTGACAAGAGTGAACTCCGAGCAGGGGGTTGCAGTTGTGGGGGTAGGCTACAGCTGATCAGCATATGGGGTATGGTCAAAAGATGGTCCAGTTGGTTAGGTTTGGGGATTAAGAAAAAGAGTCAAGTATTTAATGACATTAAAAGAAAAGAAAAGAGGGGCACCTGGGTGGCTCAGTTGGTTAAGCGTCTGCCTTTGGCTCGGGTCATGTTCTCAGGGTCCTGGGATCGAGTCCCACATTGAGCTCGCTGCTCAGCAAGGAGCCTGCTTCTCCCTCTCCCTCTGCCTGCTGCTCTGCCAACTCATGCTCTCTGTCAAATAAACAAATAAAATCTTTTTTAAAAAGAAAAAAAGAGAAAAGAAAACACTAGGTATGCAAAAAAAAAATTAGTTTGAAATAATTATATACATCACCCAGTGCTCATCACAAGGGTATTCTTTAATGCCTATCACTGATTTTACCCATCCTTCCACCCACTTCCCTGTGGTAACCATCAGTTTGTTCTCTATAATGATGCATGGGATTGTTGAATCACTGTATTGTACACTGAAACTAATATAACACCATATGTTAACTATACTGGAATTTAAATTTAAAAAAAGAAAATTACAATTTTCAATGGAAAAAAGTTTTTTCATTGAACTCTGAGCCTCTCTTCTGCTCCTCTGTGGCTTCCTTTCCATGAGTTTCTAACTAGAGAATGAATGGAGGAATCCAGCACCTACCCAAAGCAAAACACTTTGGGAGACTCCTTTAAACTCCAGTCTATACCACTAAATACCTGCTGTCCAAGCCATGGAAAATGGGCCACAGAAGTGTTTTACTAAAACTGGGAGCCCCAGTACTTAGGATAGAGCCTCCTAAATATTCCAAGGACCCATTCCTTCCCAGGTCTTGGACCCTACCCAAGACACAAACAGATAGGGAGGTGGAGATTCTACTCTAGGAAAAAGTCCTTTCAAACTTTGTCTTGCATGAAGAATTCCTCTTCTCCCTCCCAGCACCTGCTCTATACTTTTCACCTTTGGGACACTGGATCCCTGTAAGTAGATTTTTAGGGTTTAATAACTGGGGTCCATGAACTTGGATGGGAAAAAATTTTCATCTTTCAGATTTCTAACTGTAACTGAGTACTTCCTTCAATTATAAATGGAGACAGCAAATGACAGCAAGTCACTTCTTGATAACAAAGTTGTAAATACTCACATTTTGCCAGGTTTCTGGCCTGAACACCTCATGGAGACATTTGCTGAGATGAAGGAAACTAGAGAAAAGTCAAGTTTGGAACTGGAGTGAGTGTGCATGTACATATGTGTCTGTGGACTATGATTATGACTCAGATGAAATCTGAATGGACTAAAAACCCTAAAAATGATCAGTTCCTAAAGAAGAAAATGAAGAGTGAGCTGTCAAAAAAGTATCATATTTGCATTCAGATCCCTTCATTTTATACTATTTTGCACAATTCCTTGTTATTTAATATGGAGACATCAGTTACAACATTATTGATCAGAGCAATTAATCGGACTCCTTTGGTTTCAATTATGAGAAATCTATCTCAGACTATCATCTCCTAAAGACAAAGATTAGAACTGAAGATAGGCCTGGGCATAGCTGTAGACCACAAGGCCAAACCGGATTCCTATACCAATATATGCAATTGAATAACCTGCTATATTTGCAAAGATCAGATCAGACAGGTACACTCATGAGATTTATCTCCTATCATATAAGAGAACAAGAAAGGTAGAATTTTAATTTTTTTATTTATTTTTTAAAGATTTTATTTATTTATTTGACAGAGAGACCACAAGTAGACAGAGAGGCAGGCAGAGAGAGGGCAGGGAGCAGGCTCCCCACCGAGCAGAGAGCCCAATGCGGGACTCGATCCCAGGACCCTGAGATCGTGACCTGAGCTGAAGGCAGAGGCTTAACCCCCTAAGCCACCCAGGCACCCCAAGGTAGAACTATTTAAAGAAGATTCCATAATGATCTGAAGCTGATATCACTAAAGTTCGTGGACAACAAGAGGAGCTTTCTACCTGACTATGAGTAACCACTGAATGTGTGTATGTAATAACTAGAATCATCAAGAATTTATACTGTTTTACTATGTTGATCATAATTTGCATCAACCCAATATCCTTGATCTCAGAGCGATGCTCAGAAATATTAAGAAGCATATCCCAAAGTCAAACAACTTATAAGAAGGCTAAATTGGGAACCAAGCTTCTCAGATTTCTACCTACAGCTCTTTGTCTGTTCTAGTGGTTGTCAAACTTGAGCATGTGTCAGAATTACCTAAAGGACATGTTAAAATACATGTTGGACTCCCAACCCCAGAGTAAGGGCCCAAGAATTTGCATTTCGTTCAAGTTCCCAGGTCCTGCTTTTGGTTCAGAGACAACACTTTAAAAATGACGGGTTTATACAAAACCTACTATCTTAAATATGTCCTCAATATAAATATGAGATACAATTAACTGCCGACCCTCATTGAGAACTTACTATGTGTCAAGCACTGTTCTAGGCACCTTATGTATATTAATTCCCATCAGAGAGGTACCAGACAAGTAACTTGCCCGAGGTCATATCACTAATATGTGGAAGGTTGAGGTTGCAAAGTCAGGCAGTCTGGCTCCAAAGACTAGCATTTAATTTGCACATTATAGTCCACTGGTAGTACTTCAATAGTACGAGTGGTATATAAGTCTTACCCTTGACACATACCTGTTATAATGTTAGTAGAACCAGAGCTGATAGAGACATCCTGTCATACAGAAACAGAGTAATGAATGAGAAAGAATTTTTCTAGTAATATCTATAATCTCTCCATTGCCAATAACTCTACAAAGAGTAGTTACCATCAGTCATAGTCTTAAAATTAACCAACAGCTAATAATTCCCAAACAAAAAATATGAGATAGTAAACATGAAATTATGTAAGTACTAATCTGAATAGCAATTTGATTGCTACTTTTTTGGTTAACAAGAATATGCAAGGGTGCCTGGTGGCTCAGTTGGTTAAAGTCTGCCTTCGGCTCATGTCCAGATCCCAGTGCCCTAGGATTAAGCCCCACCTCAGGCTCCCTGCTCAGTGGGGAGTCTGCTTCTCCCTCTGCCTCTCCCCTATTCATTCTCACTCTATCTCTAATAAATAAATAAAAATCTTCAAGTAATAGTCCAATCACAACAACAAATTATCTGGGAGGAAAAAAAGAATAAGAAAGCAGAAAATCAAGTAAATATAAAGGGAAGTAAGAACAAGAAGCCTGAGAAGAGCTATTTAAACAAATTGTCAGAATAATAAGGGTGGAAAAGGTATTGGAAGTGGGAGTCTGAATCCATGGAAACAAAGAGCTAGCCTGGGAGAGCAGGAAATGGTAGATGTCTTAATTTGAGTAATTTGGTTGCCAATCACTGAAAGCAAGCTTGTAAGAAAAAAATGTACTAAAAATATGAAATTACTCATATCACTTAATTAATAATTCCCTAGAATGTATCTCTTTGCTGATAAATTCCTGAAGCCCAGCTGAAGTGTCTCCTCCCCAAAAAAGTCCGCAAACAACATGATTAATCACTATTGCACTGAAGAGCTCATGCCATCAACCTGGGTTAGTTGTTTTACCTGCGTGTCTTTCTCACTAGGATAAGAGCAAAAAGATTCTGTATTTTTCCATCTTTTTTCCCCTCCAAATCTACTGACTATGGTAGGGAAAAGGATAAAGGGAAGAAAAGGAGTAAGGAACAGAAGTGAGGACAGTAAGGGGGAGAAAGCAGGGAAGACAGTGAAATAAATCACGCTTCTCTGCATCTAAGGAAATTATGGTGGATGAGAGATCTGGTAGCCTAGTTGTTAGATAATCAAAACCTTAATTCTATCTTATACTCAGTAAATAGTGTTGAGTAACATTAATTGCTCTACCACTTTGAGAATAAATCTGTAATTTTAAAAAGCTTTGGATTAAGTCTTTATTTTTATCACGTTTTTTTGCAGCTCATTGAAATCACTTAGCACACTTCCAAGTATGTGAAATATATAATCTGACTCATGATAAAGAAGAAACTTTCTAGATAACAGGATCAGTAAAAATGTGTCTGCAATTTCAATTGTGATCTACTTTTATTTTTGTCTAAGTTTACAACCTCATTTTCTTAATGATTGATGGTATTCAAAAGCTAGTACATTGTACTCATGGACTTAAAACTGGACTCTTAAATTGCAGTTACTAGAATGGGTATAATGCTTAATTTTATGTGTCAACTTGATTGGGTCACAGACTGCCCAGATAATTGATCAAACATGACTCTGGCTATTTTGGGATGAGGTTAACATTTGAACAAGTAGGCTGAGTAAAGCAAATTGCTCTTTCTCATGTGGGTGGGCCTTATCCAATCACCTGAGGGTCTGAGTAGATTTTTTTCTTTCAGTAAAAGAAAATTCCAACCACTTCATTGCTGAGCTGGGATGTTAGTCTTTTCTTTGGACTTTAATGAAAACATGGACTCTTTTTGGGTATTGAGCCACTACTTGGACTAGAACTTGTAGCATCACCCTCTCTGATTCTTAGGCCTTTGGACTCAATTAGAACTACACCATCAAGTCTCCTAGGGCTCCAGCTTGCCCACTGCAGACCTTGGGACTTCCCAGTCTCTGCCATTGTACAAGCCAATTCCTTGTAATCTCTCTCTCTCTCGTTCTCTCTCTCTCTCTCTCTCCCTCTCTATCTATCTATCTATCTATCTATCGATGTATATTTTCCCTGTTGGTCCTGTTTATCTGGAAACTCTAATATAAGATAAATCAGTAGGAATATGTACTTGTGTTTTTAATGTGAGAAAAGGTAGAAAGTTAGGTTTGAACAAATCTAAAGCTCTTTTTATGAATATTGATTTGTTTACTTAAACTTATTTATCTTTCATGTAAAATAAAGTATAATGGAAAGGAGATTGAACTGGGAATCCAGATGTTTGAGTTCTAGGATTGGATTCATACTACAAGTTATATATGAGACCTTGACCAAATCATTGAACCTTTCCAGACTCAAGTACCCTCACTTTAAAAGGAAAAAGAAGGGATATTTAATTTCAGGATAGAAAAGACATCTAGATCCTACCCTCTCTGGAAATCAACCAAAATCAACAAGGAGAATTAGCAGCAGACACTCTAATTTGTGATGATTAGAAAATCCTCATTAGGGGTGTCTGGGTGGCTCAGTGGGTTAAAACCTATGCCTTCAGCTCAGTCATGATCTCAGGGTCCTGGGATCGAGCCCCACATCAGGCTCTCTGCTCAGCAGGAAGCCTGCTTCCCCCTCTCTCTTGCCTGCCTCTCTGCCTACTTGCGATCTCTCTCCCTGTCAAATAAATAAATAAAATCTTTAAAAGAAAGAAAGAAAATCTTCATTAACCTGAACCATAATATACATGAAGGACAGCTGTCAAATATGGTGAAAATTGAACCAGAGGAAGGAAGTAAACTGAAATAAGGGGGCTATTCTAGATTATAGGCTGAGAGAGCAGAGTTCTCTGAAGTAGGTGGCACATAGCAAGGGGCAAGGCAGGCAAAGAACAAAATGGCTGATCTCAAGTAGCTCCTGAAATCTCACAAGATACTCTGCAGAGACAGGGGATGTGATGATTCTTGAGGACATTGGTAGACAAGCTATCTCTTCAAGAAGGTATCTTTCTGCTTGGCAGAGTGGATAAGAAACTAAATAATAAGCAGCCCGAGGCTATCAGTCTTTAACATCTACAGAATATAAACTCATGAAACCAAGTTTCTTTTTTCCCTCCCTTTTATTTATTGCTATATTCCCCAAACCCAAAGCTGCACCTGACACTGAGTAGGTCATAATATTTTTAAGAATGATGGATGGGTGAAGAGAGGTTATGGCTAAATCATTCCACTTACATACTTATATATGCACACAAAGAGAGAGGGAAACCCTTGAATTATTTGGGACCTTGTAACTGAAAAATCTTTCTTTTGTCTCAGGGCACATCTCTGGGTCTGAGGGAGAAGAAGGTGGGAGGTAGTTTAAGTTTTCTGGTTTTCTCATTTTCAATGTGTATTGTTTAAGGCTAATTTAAGATCAAGTACAAACCAAACAAAAGTGTAGCAGTATAAGAAAGCAAGGAGGTGAAAGAAATAAATTATTTTGAGAATATTATCGTTCAGAGTAGGGAATTAATAGATTGGTTAAAGAAAGAGAGAACTTACTATGTTATATAAAGTCATATTTTAAGCAATAAGAAAATTACTTGAAGGACTAAAATCGAACCATAAATCTTCCACATTTTGAAAAAGAAATATGTACACATGTAAAATGAACCTAAGAAATCACAAATCAATGGTAAAATATTAAAAACAAAGTATAAAGGGTTTCTGCTTCCAAGAATATTCACAATATCTTGCACAAAATGTACATATAATTTAAAGCACTCCTACTGAGAAAAATTGACAGAGCATGGTAAAGTAATATTTGTTTTTTAAATTTCACAATCAAGATAGCAAAGAATTATGAAACAAAGAGCAGGAAAAGGAAACCCGGAGCAGTGACTCCTAGGAGTGGCTGATGATTCTGGAAGAGGTTAAGGGAAGAATTGAGTAGAGGTTTTGGCAGTCCCAGAAAGTCTAAATGGTTAAAAAAAAAAAAAAATCAAATCCAAGTTCTGTCAAAAAAGGGATCTCTGCTAAACCCCCAAACATGGAGTTACAATCTCAAAGGGCTCTACCAAAGAGCAGGGAGTACTGGGAAAACCTGGGACTGAAGTGGTTTCAAATTATCTCAGTCCCTATAGTTGGATTAAGATGATATAAGATTGTTGGTGCCCCTAACTATCTGCCAAAGGAAACTCTAAATCCTCTTTGAAAGAAAAAAAATTCTAGGACTAAGATTATGTCAGTTCTTTTTTCATATGCCACACAATGTCTTGCACACAATCAAAAATAACCACATAAGAAAACACACGGTAATTAAAAAATAAAGAGAAATAACAGCAATAGAAAAGGATGCACAAGAGTTCAGAGAGTAAATTATTAGACACAACTTTAAAATTTTGAAGAGACTTTTTAAAAAATCCAGATTGATTCTTTGAAGACACTAATGAAATTGATAAACCCCTGATGAGGTTCATTAAGCAAAAAGAATCAGAAATGAAAAGGTATATATCATTACAGAGCCTACAGATATTTTAAAAATTATCATATCATGTATAAATATTAACAATACTATGGTCCTAATTTGAAAATTTAGATAAACGGATGTTTCTAGAAAAAAATAATAACTTCCCAAAACTGACACAAGAAGAAAAAAAACTGTGAATCATCTGATAACAGAATTAGAAACCATGACAAATACACATTGTGATATCCTCAGAGTTATTACACTCACTTGTTTCTACTTAACATTTTATTTTCATCTTTTTGAGAAAGCATTCCTTATTTTGGCTATTTGAGGAATGTTTGAGGAATTTAAAACAGGATGAATACCTTTTCTATCTTATTTTGGTGGACGTTATCAGAACTCTTCTATGATTTACTTCTGAGGATTATACGTATTAAGTTCTCCATTATATTGCAAACTATAGAACTGGATGATATGAGGCATAAGAGGGAAGGAAGAACAGGAGAAAGACAAGGAAGGAGGGAGGAAAGAGAAAACTCTTCTGAGTTGAATTATGACTTCACATTCACATCCTCTACAGTCTGTTTATAGCCTCCTGACATATAGTAGTCATAAATGGCCACTGATGTTGTTTAATGTAAAACATATTCAGAGAAGCAATATGACACGGTGATTAAGATTTCTTAACCTTTTTTTAAAAAAAAAAAAAAGATTTTACTTATTTATTTGACAGACAAGAGCCCAGAAGTAGGCAGAGAGGCAGGCAGAGAGATAGGAGGAATCAGGCTCCCTGCTGAGCAGAGAGCCCGATGTGGGGTTCGATCCCAGGACTCTCGGATCATGACCTGAGCCGAAAGCAGAGGCTTTAACCCACTGAGCCACCCAGGCACCCCAAGATTTCTGAATCTTAATTTAAGAAATTAAGTGCTGCCTGTGGGTGTGTAGTCTTGCAGCCGCTGAGCAAGGTCCTTGGACAAGTAACTACTCTAAATTTCAGTTTCCTAATCTATAGGATAAAGATCATCATGGTACACCTCACACTTCATTGTAAAGCTAAAGCTAAAGTAAAAAAAATACATGGAAATGTATTAGCACAGAGCCCAGAAGAATTCTATGAATAGGAGCTATTACTTGTGTGCTTTGATGGGAAGAAAATAAAAATATGTGTGATTTGATTTTATGTTTTAAAATGTGTTGTTGAGGGGCTCCTAAGTGGCTCAGTCAGTTAAACATCTGCTTTCAGCTCAGGTCATGATCTCAGGGTTCTAGGATCAAGTCCTACATTGAGCTCCCTGCTTAGCAGGGAGTCTACTTCTCTCTCTCCCTCTGCTCCTCACCCCCCCCCCCTCTCTCTCTCTCCAATAAATGAATAAAATCTCAAATAAATGAATAAAATGAATAAATGAAAAATATTATTTCATGGAAATAAACATTTTCTGTATTAAATGTAAGGCACTTCTGGGAAACATTCTAAGTTGGGCTGCCTGGTAGCCTATGAGTTGATCAAAACATTTGACAATTTTTCTAAAGAAAAGAGGGTGTAATAATAACTTGGTCTCTCTTAAAAAAAAATATACCAGGGACTCTGTATCCCTGCCAGTTGTCTGTCACATGGTTTGCTGAGACTGTCCAACATTGTCTGAATTTCCAAGCCTCAGCACTTTATAGTTGTTTTTATAAACAATTCACTAGAACTCCCTCCAAATAGTTTTATATTGTGTAATTATTTAACACTGTCCTTCAGATTCCAATATGGGGTGTATGTGCTGGGAATTATGTTGGGTTCCCTGAGAGTCCTGCAGAAAGCCTGCTTTGTCATGAAGAATGGCCCTTTGATGTTTAAGGAACGGTATTGATAGGTTCTAGAAACTTAGTGCCTACAACTACTAGAGAATATTCATCGCAGCAAAGAAGGCAGTTGAGAATGGCTGGTACAAACTCTGCAAAAACAAGGTTACTCATGTTCCAGCATGAACCCTCAAGAGCCCTTGAAGAAAAAAAAAATCACTGTCACAGGGAACTTTCAATGGCCTGCTCGCTGATGTCTAAAGAAAATAGACCGAATTCATTTTTTTTTTCTTTGTATCTTGGCTAAAAGACCACGGAAAACGGTCTTTCACTTAATTTCCAGAAACAAAACAAAACATAACAAAACTCTACTGCTTGTGGTTAAATTCATTTCTCATCTCGAACATTAAAGCTCCAGGTTATCACATCAAAATACATTTTCTTTAAAATCTAAAATTATTGTGCTGAATTTTACTGCAACTAAATTCTATTTTAATTATGAGATGGGATGAAATATTTTGGTACTAATCCTTTTCCGTCTCAATAAGTTAAGATACACAAGAAGTACAATTTAAAAATCATGCTGAGATACATGTTTAATCTTTTTGCTGTCACAAATGGGTCTATTCTTTAGGATTGTTTCACTTATATTTGGAGTGAGGCAGCAAGAAACAGTTTTATAGATAGTCCTTTCTTGAGTGATGCTATTGTATTTGTAAAGCAGGCTTCACAAATCCCATGCGGGGATTTGAAGAGTAGTGGCTTTGTTGTTGCAGCGATCTATTTCTACCTCCTCTTAGGGAGCAAACTGACATTGTGAAAAAAGTCAGTCTCTGGATTTTCAATAATTTGGGGGCAAGACAGAGGACGAAACCAACGGTCTTTGCTCCTTCCAACACCCTAGAAATGAAGGACACTTGCTGTTGATGGCTTGCATTTATGAAATTACCCTTTAGATTTCTAGCTTCCCTAACTATTCAGAAAATGAAATGAGTTTGGATTTATGTTTTCATTGAAACAGTCATGGTGATTGGAGTTAGTTGCAAATTGTAGCCAACTTAATAATAGTTTTTTGATTTGTCCAGATACTTTGAAGTGTTCACTTTCGTATACTTAAAGGAGCACATAAAACAATCAGAAAACCATACTTGTGTTTAAAGATCAAATACATTTTAAATGCTTTTTGGCAAATGAAAGAAAACAGTAAAACAATTATCATCTCCTTTTCTCCAAGTAGATAGTCTGAAAGAAAATAAAGGTAAACACAATCTCTCTTTTATGTTATAATTTGAGTCATCACCATGACTGTTTCAATGAAAACATAAATCCAAACTCATTTCATTTTCTGAATAGTTAGGGAAGCTAGAAATCTAAAGGGTAATTTCATAAATGCAAGCCATCAACAGCAAGTGTCCTTCATTTCTAGGGTGTTGGAAGGAGCAAAGACCGTTGGTTTCGTCCTCTGTCTTGCCCCCAAATTATTGAAAATCCAGACTGACTTTTTTCACAATGTCAGTTTGCTCCCTAAGAGGAGGTAGAAATAGATCGCTGCAACAACAAAGCCACTACTCTTCAAATCCCTGCATGGGAGGAAGAGGGTCTTCAAAGAAAGAAAATCTTACATTCAGCCAAGAAAAGTCCATGTTTGGATGCCTCAAATTATAATGTCTTAGCATATATTCTCATGACAAGTACTTATTTTCATAATAACTAGATTAAAGGGAATGACCCAGCTACAGATTAGTGCCTTAACTAATGGCACTTATGCATGACTTTAAACTCGTGCAGCATCTAGGTCAGAAGTCCACATTGCCCTGCTATTCAGCAGAATCTACCAAGGGAGACCCTAGGTGTCTTTCCTTTTAGTAGATTTCACGGAAAACCACCTCCATCCTTTAGAAAGGTTCTAGTAACATCTCGGCTCAGGAGGGGAAGGGTGAAATCTTTCTTTCTCAGGAGACCTTGATCCTTGTATAAACTGTCTCACATATTCTTCAGTAATCAGCCCTTTGAGCAAAAAAGATAAGGAGTAGAGAGCTCCATCAGTCCACAAAAGTATTTCTCTTACCTTTTTCCAGGACAACTTCAGCAGGCCTAGGTTCAAATCCATGCCAATTCATTTGCTGTGTGACCTTGAGAAACTCAATTCACCTTATGAACCTCAGTTTCCTTAGCTGTGAAATGGGAATACTCTGGGTCACAGGGGTATTGTGAGGTTTGCCTAAAATAATGAATGTAAAACACTTAGCCTAGCAGCAGACCCCTAGTGAGCTCCCAACATCTGTTCCCATGTTACTTACCTGTACGTTAACTAAGACAGAAATAGCGGACAATGTGGTACTCCATCCATATTAATCTAGGTCCCTTTTACTGTTTCTATGAATCTCTTCCTAACTTCAATATGTTTTTTTCTTCTGGAAGATCATGCCTGCTCCCTCAAAGAAATACCTGGAGCTGATTTGAGGAGTTTACAGAGGACTGAAGTAGGACTCTGAAAGCCCCAGGCTGAGTCAGGACAAATGCTAAGGCATAATCTATACTCCAGAGCTCCTCTGCAGATCTCCATGAGGTTGCAACTTGGCCTTCTCTTTCTTAGCGGCGTCCTCTGCCCCTGGACAGTTTCTCCTGGGAACACTTACTTAGCAAATCACTTGCACTTAGCAAATCCTTGCCTCAGGGCCTGCTTACGGGCAGCAGGAACTAAGGTGGGAAAATTCTGTGACTGTTTTCAACAAAGAAAATCTCATCCAAGGTGTATGGATGTCTTGGCAATATTAATAGCACCTTCTTTTCTATACATGCAAACTCAAGTTTGCTTAATTGGATACCCCCTATGGTAATAATACTAATAAAAGTTGCGGGTAAAGGGGTGCCTGCGTGGCTCAGTTGGTTAAGCAGCTGCCTTTGGCTCAGGCCATGGTTCCAGGGTCCTGGGATCGAGCCTCACATCGGGCTTCCTGTTCAACAGAGAGCCTGCTTCTCTCTCTCCCTCTGCCTGCTGCTCTGCTTACTTGTGCTATCTCTCTGTCAAATAAATAAATAAAATCTTTTTTTAAAAAAAAGTGGTGGGTAAGGTCGAAGTAACAATAAAACCTTATAAATCATTTCATGGGGAAGAAAATGAGTTCGGGCTATTTTTAGGTGACTTGTTTTGTCCTCCAGCTGAAATGATTTCAGAAAATGACTATTAAAAAAACATCCCCCTAAGAGGGTCTCATGAAACTCTCAAGAGCTGAATGTTTGCAGCTTTATAAAAAGTAGTTGATTTTTTAACTGTTTTAAGAAAGAATCTTTATCATCTTAATGTTATTTGTTAAATAAAATTATTTGCAGGACAATATTTATTAGCTTGTGCCTCCCTCTTTACCACCAAGGATGACTCTCTATAAGCCATTTTCTTATATGATTTGTGTACAAATTCAGGAAAATGGGTAGAGTAAGATAGTATCTAAAAAGGAGGCAGAGGGGTGTTTGGGTAGCTCAGTTAGTTAAGCATCTGTCTCTTGGTTTCTGCTCAGGTCATGATCTTAGGGTCCTGGGATAGACCCCCACATCAGGTTCCACACTGCCCATGGAGCCTGCTTAAGACTCTCTTGCCCCGGGGTGCCTGGGTGGTTCAGTGGGTAAAGCCTCTGCCTTCGGCTCAGATCATCATCCCAGGGTCCTGGGATAGAACCCCACATCGGGCTCTCTGCTCTCTGCTTAGCAGGGAGCCTGCTTTCTCCTCTCTCTCTCTCTCTCTCTATTTCTGCCTGCCTCTCTGCCTACTTGTGATCTCTGTCTGTCAAATAAATAAATAAAATCTTAAAAAAAAAAAAAAAAAGATTCTCTTTCCCTCCTTTCTCTGTCCCTCCCACAGTTCTAAAATAAACAAATAAATAAGGCAGAAATAACTAATAAATCTAGGTCAGTTTGCATAATGCAACATTTTAAAGAAAGAATGAGGTAGAAAGAAAGGGAGGAAATTTGAGTTTTGGAAGTTTATCAGAGTGGCTTTGAAAGGAGAAGCGGAGGAAGGAAAATTGAAAGATGTGTTGTGAGGATTACAAATGGTTATCCTTTAATGGAATTCCTTTTACTGACTTAACAGTAATTTATTTAATGACAACACAGTTAACGTAAATCATATGATGGCTTGAGTTATTTTTTTGAACTAATTTCAACCTCTATCTTGCACTATTTCTTAAATCACAACAAAGTTAACTGGAAAATGAGACACCTGTGTTCTCTTTAAACCACTTCTTTATCCCTATGATGGGGGGGGCAGGGAAAATACTTTGTGATAAGTAGATAAATGCTTGTGAATTACAGTAATTATTAACATTATAATCATTATCATAACATTTCTATCTAACTTCAATTAGATTATTTTACCTGATTCTCATTACAACCCCCTGTGGATTAATGGGGAGAAAAAGTGTTTTTCTCCACACATGAACAAAACACTGAGGCTCGGGGATGCCTGGGTGGCTCAGTGGGTTAAAGCCTCTGCCTTCAGCTCAGGTCATGATCACAGGGTCCTGGTATCGAGCCCCGCATTGGGCTCTCTGCTCAGTGGAGAGCCTGCTCCTCCTCTCTCTCTCTGCCTGCCTCTCTGCCTACTTGTAATCCCTGTCAAATAAATAAAATCTTAAAAAAAAAACAAAAACACACACACACAAAATTCAGGCTCGGAGAGTTTATAATTGACCTAAAATGACAGTGATAGCTATTAGCAGAGTTGAGACAGACCAGTCCAGTCAAAAGGCAGCTAGAGTCTTTTCTCCATTGTACTGATGGAACACAGGTTGTAGAATAAACACTGACTTTGCTACATGGAGAAGACTCTTTTTTTGTCTTTTTCTTTTTTTTTTTTTTTACTTATTTGACAGAGAGAGATCACAAGTAGGCAGAGAGGCAGGCAGAGAGAGAGGAAGGGAAGCAGGCTCCCTGCTGAGCGGAGAGCCCAATGTGGGGCTCAATCCCAGAACCCTGAGATCATGACCTGAGCCAAAGGCAGAGGCTTAACCCACTGAGCCACCCAGGCGCCCCTAGAGAAGACTCATTCTTAGATGGCCTCCTCAAAGTTACTAAACCTATTATTATCCAAGTTTTCAAGCAATATGACAACCAGAATAGAAATAACAGGGAGAAAGAGAATAGTGGACTCAAAGCTTAACTTCTATCATTCTATAGGTGCTCATTATATCAATTCTACCAATTTTATCTCAGCTTGGGGAGGTTTACTATTTTCAGATGTAGCTACTCTGCTATTCTTAGCAATATGCGATAGATATAAAAATTCTAACAATATCTAACATATAGTAGGTGTTTTTCATTATCTATAGTAGTAATACAATTTGGAGGTTTAAAACAACTATTTTATGGCAAAATGGATGAAAGAAAATGGGAGGTACAAGCTTGCACTTATGGAATGATTAAGTCATGGGCATAAAATATACAGCACATATACATAAAATATATATTTTATGTATACATGTATATACATATATATACATAAAATATATAGCCAAGGGTATTATAATAGTATTGTATGGTGACAGACAATAGCCACATTTGTGGTGAGCATAGCATAAGTACCAAGTTGTTGAATCACTGTGTTGCAACTAATGTAATGTGTGTCAACTATATTTCACTTTTAAAAAACCATTTTATTATATCTAACAATATTGTATGTCAGGAATTGGGTTAAGATACAGGTGAATAATTCTTAGGGCATCATCAGTGTTCACTCAATGGTATTCAGATGACGGATGGGTGTGGCTGGAAATCAAAGTGGCTCCGTGCACGTATGTGCTGCCCTGGTGCAGATAGCTACGTGCTGGGCTCAGGTGAGAATTTGACTCCAGCTATTACATGTGGCTTCTCTACATGACAATTTCAGAACAGTCGACTGCTGTTTTGAAAATTCAGAGTTCTAAAGGAGAGTATTCCAGGACACCCTGGCAGAAGCACTAAGAATCCATCAGTGTTACTTCTACTACATTCTTTGGTCAAGCACCCAAGGCCAGCCCAAATTCAAAGAGAGGGAAATTTGTGGCCACCTTTTACTACTACAGTGGACCTCAGTAAATCTTTTTTCCTTGCAGTAGTAGTTTCTACATTATCTTATCTCTCTGTGAAACAGGAATGAAAATTTAAAAAGGGAAGGAAATGTGATCCATAGTAAAGAGTAAAATCAGTTAATAGCAGCAGACACAGAATGACAGAGATGATAGAAATAATAGGCAATGATTTTAAAACATTTGTTAAAAGTCTCCAAATAAATCAAGAAAATAAAAGAAAATATGACCATAACAAAGAGAAATGGAAGATATAATGAAGACCCAAGTGAGACTTTTATGCCTAAAAATATAACATATAAAAAGATATATAACATATAAAAAAACATATAACATATTAACTAAATGAGCTTTAAAACATTAAACACTATAAAAGGAAAAAAATCAAGAACTCAAAAACTTAGCAATAGAAACTATCCAAAATGGAGCACAGAGAGAGAGAAAAAAAAAGATATAAAGAAGTGAAGAATGTATCAATCACCTGTATGAAAACATTGAGTCATTTAACACACACGTAATTGGAATTCCAAAAGGAGATGAGAGAGAAAAGGAACAGAAAAAAAAAAAAAAAAAAAGATATTTGAAGCAGTAATGACCAGAGCTTTCCAAATTTCATAAAAACTCTAAACTTACAATTCCAAGAAGCTCTAATGAACCCCAAGAAGAATAAACATGAAGAAAACTACAAGGCACCTTATAAACAAATTGCTGAAAATCAGCTATAGAGAATACTTTATAAAGGGAAACTATACAGTTTGCCATGCCACAGAATGACATCTTTAACTACTGAAAGGAAAAAACTGTCAACCTATAATTTTATGCCCCATGAACATATCTTTCTATACTGAAGGCACAACAAAGACTTTTCCAGATAAACAAAAGTTGAATGAAGTCATTGCCAGCAGACCTGCACTAAAAGCTACCACACCAAATTAAAGGAAGCTCTTTTTTTTTTTAAAAGATTTTATTTATTTATTTGACAGAGAGATATCACAAGCAGATGGAGAGGCAGGCAGAGAGAGAGAGAGAGAGAGAGAGAAGCAGGCTCCCCGCTGAGCAAGAGCCCGATATGGGACTCTATCCCAGGACCTTGAGATCATGACCCGAGCCGAAGGCAGCGGCTTAACCCACTGAGCCACCCAGGCGCCCCTTAAAGGAAGCTCTTTAGGGAGAAAGATAACAATACCAAATGGAAATCTGGATTTATTTAAATGAATGAAGAAGAGTAGAAATGGTGGGTAGGAAGAAGGTAGGTTTTAAATCAATGTGGAACAGTTGAAATACAAATACAGAAAGGAGAATTAACTCATACAAAACTGTTGACCCCTGAAATGCAAATTAGAAATGGAAAGAACTTGTATATTGGTCATTTTTCAAATAAAATTATTTTTCTTCTCCATATCAAGAACAACAAAAACAAACATATAACACACACACACACACACACACACACACACCCCTTCTCAAGTATATTAAACCTTAGTATTCAACATTCCTGAATAAAATATACAGATGATGAATATATACATACTATCTCTTGAATGTCTAGCTCATTGTCCTTATCTGAAACTGGGAACTGATTCGAAAGTTTCCTAAGCCAATATATTTTCTCCCTGGATAAAATTCACAGACATTACTTTGAATTTTTAATGAGAGACGGTGAACTTAACGAACTTCCAATTGGCACGTAAGAGCCAGGAAAAAAAAAAATGTCACTCTCTGCCAAAGCCTGCATTTGCCATTTGTAAAACAAAACAAGAAAACAAAAACAGAAAAAAAAAAAAAAACCCTACTTTTAGAACACTGGACAGATGACAAGTGTTCACCAAGCTGCTTTTATCTAGAAGTACATACTGAATGCCAGCTATGTTCACAGCATCATTGTACATAAGACCTCAAACATTATAAGTTCTGACATTCATTATTTTGTAATCTATAATTCACTTTCCTATCCACCTTAATATCACCCTTTTTTGGTTGAGGTTCCAAAAGCCCAATCCAACACCCTGTTTCCTTCACTGACACTGCCAGTCCTTCAGATTCTGTTATCAGGTGCAGCTTTAAGTCACAGCTTAAATCAATTCCTTGAAGAGGACTTGTCTACACTTGCATAGATCTGTATTCTTCCTTCATAGCTCTAACACAATAAAAATAGTGTAGTTATTTAAGTGGGTTTTTAAAAATGTCTTGCTCCTCCACTGGCCTCAGCTTCATGGAGGCAGGACCTTCATCTGACTTGCTTACCATAGCATTCCCTGCACCAGGCATGATGCCCAGAACATGTTAGGCATCCAACATATAAATAGTACTAATACATGCTGATTCCCGAAGTGTGTCTGGGTCACAGCTTCATAGCAAAGGAAAGAATCTCTCTATAGTTATGTAGCTTCAAAATACCATCTACATATGTTTTATAATGAAAAGCTTAAAGGAAGCCAGACTGCTGTTACTTAATTTTATGAACTTGTCACTCAACCTTTCTTCAGATTATTCATCCATAAAATAACAAGATTTGGACAAACACATAGGGTTGGGTTTTTTTTGTTTGTTTGTTTTTGTTTCTGTTTTTAAGACTTTATTTATTTGACAGAGAGCGCACATAAGCATAGAGAGTGGAAGAGGGAGAAGCAGGCTTCCCACTGAACAGGGAGCCTGATGTGGGACTCAATTCCAGGACCTTGAGATCATGACCTGAGCCAAAGGTAATCAGTAAACTAACAGAACCACAGAGGTGCCCCAAATACATAGTTTTTGAACAGTGTTCTTCAAGGCATAAAGGGTTCCACAAGGTCTGAAGAAAAGTATTAAAGGAAATCATTTCCATTTTTTCTTTTAAAAGGAACACAACACAAATTAAACAACAGTCCAAAGGCAGGTCTATAATAAAATATTCCCACTAATATTGAGGGTGCACTATAATGCTCACTAGAGTGCTGCCTTTGGCAGTACATATACTAAAATTGGAACGATACAGAGAAGATTAGCATGGCCCCTGCGTAAGGATGACACACTATAATGCTCACTAGAAAATTAGAAAAAAATGAAATAAATAGAATAAGTTTCTTAAGTGGCACATAATGGGTCATATTAGAGATATATAAAATCTCAGAGAAAACAGAATGACCCTCTGCAATGCAGCTGAACACATCTATCAGGCAGAGGACCAGTCAGCTAAAGGCATGAAGAAGTGGAGTCCGAGATGAGAATTGTGAAAATTTTCATCTAGTCAATATCCAAGACAAAAGAAAGTTAAATCAGTGGATGCTTAAACCAGTGGATGGCAAACCCCACAGGCAAGGTCATTCGTTGTAAGATATGGTGATATTAGAACATTAAAAAGCCATTTTATCTCCTTGTTTTGATTGATTTCATGCCCTTTACACAATCTTCTGATTCTGTCTTGATTCCCCACAGTATACTGCCCACAAGATAAAACAGACATCATGAATATTCTGGTACATATGACAGTTGTACTTCTCATTATCAATTAATAATTGGCCAACTGATTTGTATATTTTTGTTTCTTTGACAAAAACACTTACCTAGTGTTCACTATGGGCCAACATTGTTCTCTAAGTACTTCCAATAATAATTTATTAAATATTCATAGCAAGCCTCTGTGGTAGATATTATTATCCACATTTTACACTTTGCAGAACTGCAGTAGAGTATACTAAAGAATCCGAGGTCTTTTTCTTCTCTGATTGAAATCCTGCTCTCATACCACTCTGTGGCTTTCACCAAGTTATTTAACATTTCTGTATCTCAGATCATCATGTATAAAATGGGGTTAATAATATTACCTAACTCATAGGGCTGTTAGGAAGGAGTAATATAATGTACTTTTATAGTGCTTGCCATAGTGAGTGCTGTGTAGATGTTTGTTATTTCAGTTTAGAAGCTTGTTTTATTAGCCTGGGAACTCCAAAGAAAGAGAATCAAGAGGAGCTGTATACATATATAATGAGACTGGAGACAGACAGACACAGACAAATTGATTTTACTATAAGGAACTGGCTCATCGGTAATAGAAGCTGAGAAATATAAGATATACAGTGAGAAAGGTGGAAACACAGGAAAGATGATATGGTTCCAGTCTCAGTCTAAAGGCATGAGAATGAGGAGACCCACTGTGTAAGTAAATTCTAGTCTGAGTCCAAAGGAGAAGAACAGTGTCCCAACTTGAAGGTAGGCAGAGAGAAAGAATTCTTTCTTATGCAGCCTTTGATTCTATTCAGGTCTTCAACAAATTTGATGAGGTCCATCTACATTATGGAGGGCAGTCTACTTTTCTCAGTCGATGATTCAAATAAAAATCTCATCCAGAAACACCCTCACAGACACACTCAGAATAATGCTTAATCCAGCTCAGGATAAGAGGTATGTAACCTACAATGGTAGAAATATTAGATTGGCAGAAGACCTATACACAGAGATCTGGAGGGTCAGAAAGGACTGGCATGATATATTCAGAGCACTAAATGAGAAAAATATACAGCCAAGAATACTATATCCAGCTAGACTGTCATTGAAAATAGAAGGAGAAATAAAAACCTTCCAGGACAAACACAAACTAGAAGTATTTGCAAACATGAAACCAGCCCTACAGAAAATATTGAAAGGAGTCCTCTAAGCAAAGAGAAAGCCTAGAAGTAACATAGACCAGAAGGGAACAGAGACAATATACAGTAACAGTCATCTTAGAGGCAATACAATGGCACAAAATTCGTATCTTTCAATAGTTAGCCTGGATGTAAATGGGCTAAATGCCCTGAATCAAAAGACACGGGGTATCAGACTGGATAAAAAATAAGACCCATTGATATGCTATCTTTAAGAGACTCATTTTAAACCCAAAAAATCTTCAGATTTAAAGTGATGGGGTAGAAAATAATTTACCATGCTAATGGACATCAAAAGAAAGCTGGAGTGGCAATCCTCTTATCAGACAAATTTGATTTTAAACCAAAGACTATAAGGACACTATATCATATAAAGAGTCTGTACATCAAGAAGATCTAACGATTTTAATTCTCTCTACCCCTAACAAGAGAACAGCCAATTATATAAGCTAATTATTTTTAAAAAATGAAATAAACACATTGACAATAATACAATGATAGTAGGAGACTTTAATACACTCCTCAGTGAAATGGACAGATCATCTAAGCCAAAGATCAACAAGGAAATAAAAGCTTTAAATGATACACTGGACCAGATGGACATCATAGATATATTCAGCACATTCTATCCCAAAGAAACAGACTACACATTCTTTTCTAGGGCACATGGTACATTCTCAAGAATAGATCACATCCTGGGTCACAAATCAGGTCTCAACCAGTACCAAAAGTCTAAAATCATTTCCTGCATGTTTTCAGACAACAATATTTTGAAACTAGAACTCAACCACAAGAGGAAAGTTGGAAAGAACTCAAATACATGGAGGCTAAAAAGCATCCTACTAAAGAATGAATGGATCAACCAGGAAACTAAAGAATAATTTTTTTAAAAAATATGGAAACTAATGCAAATGAAAACACAGCTGTTCAAAAACATTGGGATGCAGGAAAAGTGGTCCTTAAGAGGAAAGTATATAGCTATACCAGCCTTTCTCAAGAAATAAGAAATGTCTCAAATACACAACCTAACCCTACACCTAAAGGAGCTAGAGAAAGAACAGCAAAGAAAGCCTAAACCCAGCAGGAGAAGAGAAATAATAAAGATCAGAACAGAAGTCAATGAAATAGAAACAAAAAGAATGGTAGAACAAATCAGCGAAAGTAGCAGCTGGTTCTTTGAAAGAATTTATAAGATTGGTAAACCCCTGGCCAGACTCATCAAAAAGAAAAGACAAAGGACCTAAATAAAATCATGAATGAAAGAGGAGATATCACAACCAACACCAAACAAATACAAACAATTATAAGAACATATTATGAGCAACAAATTTGCCAGCAAATTTGACAATCTGGAAGAAATGGATGCATTTCTAGAGACGTTTAAACTACCAAAACTGAACCAGAAAGAAATAGAAAACCTAAACAGACTCCTAACCAGTAAGGAGATTGAAGCAATCATCAAAATTCTCCCACAAAAAAGAGCCCAGGGCCAGGCAGCTTCCCAGGGAATTCTATCAAACATTTAAAGAAGAATTAATACCTATTATGAAACTGTTCCAAAAAATAGAAATGAAAGGAAAACGTCCAAACTCATTTTATGAGGCCAGCATTACCTTGATCCCCAAACCAGACAAAGACCCTATGAATACCCTTGATGAACATGGATGTCAAAATTTTCATGAAGCTGCTAGCCAATGGGATCCAACAGTACATTAAAAGAATTATTCACCACACCAAGTAGGATTTCCTAGGCTGCAAGGTTGGTTTAACATCTGCAAATCAATCAATGTGATGCATACATTAATTTAAAAAAAGAACAATAACCATATGATACTCTCAATAGTTGCAAAAAATGCATTCAACAAAGTGCAACATTTTTCTTGATTAAAATTCTTCACAGTGAAGGGATAGAGGGTATATACCTCAATATCATAAAAGTCATCTATGGAAAACCCACAGCAAATATCATTCTCAGTGGCAGCTTTTCCCCTAAGGTCAGGAACACGGCAGATATCTCTATTACCACTGCTCTTCAACATAGTACAAGAAGTCCGAGCCTCAGCAATCAGACAACAAAAAGAAATAAAATGCATCCAAATCAGCAAAGAAGTCAAACTCTCACACTTTGCAGATGATATGATACTTTATGGTAAAACACAAAAGACTCCACCCCAAAACTACTAGAACTCATACAGGAATTTAGTAAAGTGTCAGGATATATAATCAATGGACAGAAATCAGTTGCATTTCTATATACCAATAACAAGACAGACGAAAGAGAAATTAAGGAGTTGATCCCATTTATAATTGCACCCAAAACCATAAGATACCTAGGAATAAATCTAACCAGAGAGGCAAAGAATCTGTGCTCAGAGAACTATGGAATACTCATGAAAGAAGTTGAGGAAGACACAAGGAAATGGAAAAATGTTCCATGCTCATGGATTGGAAGAACAAATATTATGAAAATGTCTATACTGCCTAGAGCAATCTACACATTTAATGCAATCCCTATCAAAATACCATCAACTTTTTTTGAAGAAATGGAACAAATACTCCTAAAATTATTTTTAGGATTAGAAAAGACTCCAAATAGCCAAAGGAATGTTGAAAAAGAAAACCAAAGCAGTGTACACACACACACACACACAGGCACGCACAGAGGAATATTATACAGCCAACAGAAAATGACGTGGATGGAACTGGAGGGTATTATGGTAAGCGAAATAAGTCAATTAGAGAAAGATAATTATCATGTGATCTCACTGATATGAAGAATTTGAGAAACAAGAGAGAGGATCATAAGAAGGGGGGGGGAATGAAATAAGACAAAACCAGAGATCAAGATTAAGATAAGAGACCCTTAATCTCAGGAAACAAACTAAGGGTTGCTGGAGTGGAGGGGGTGTGGGAGGAATGGGGTGACTGGGTGATGGACACTGGGGAGGGTATGGGCTCTGGTGAGCACTATGAATAGTGTAAGACTGATAAATCACAGACCTGTACCCCTGAAACAAATAATACATTATATGTTAATTAAAAACAAATAATTTTTAACCAAATATCGGGGCACTCCATAGTCCAGTCAACAAATAAAATTAACTATCACACTGTTCATACAAATATAATTTTTTTTACTTGACTCTCCTTTTCTCTAAATCCTTTAGCAATTAAAAATGCTAATCAAGAATATTATACATACACATCTACCAGTATGGCTAAAATTTAAAAGACTGATAATACCAGGTCCTGGTGGGGATGTGGAGTTAACTGGAATTCCCATTCATTACTGGTAAGAGTGAACATGGCACAATCATTTTGGAAACTAGCAGTTTCTATTGTAGTTAAGTTTGCATTTACCTATAATCCATAAATCCCAATCCTAGGTATTTAGAAATGCAAGCTGGTGCAGCTACTCTGAAAACCAGTACGAAAGTTCCTAAAAAAATTAAAAATAGAGCTACCCTATAACCCAGCAATTGCACTAGTAGGTATTAACCCAAAGATACAAATGTAATGATCGAAGGGGCATTTGCACCCAAAGTTTATAGCAGCAAAGTCCACAGTAGTTAAACTATGAAAAGACCCCAGATGCCTATCAACAGATGAATGAATAAAGAAGATGTGGTATATACACACACACACACACACACACACACACCCCCCATGGAATATTATTCAGCCATCGTAAAAAAGAAATCTTTCCATTTCCAACGTGGAAATGGAACCAGAGGATATTATGCTAAGCAAAACAAGTCAATCAAAGAAAGACAATTATCATGTCATTTCATTCATATGTGGAATTTAAGAAACAAAACAGGAGTATAGAAGAACGGAGGGAAAAATCAAACAAGACACAATCAGAGAGGGAGACAGACTATAAAAAACCCTTAATCCTAGGAAACTGAGAGTTGCTGGAGGGGATGGGAGCTTTAATCTTAATGGCCCCAAACTGGAAAAATATCAACTGCAGAAGAATAAACAAGGTGCACATATTCATAATTAGCAATAAAAGAAACAACTGATGGGTGAAACAATGTGGACAAATCTCAGAAACATTACACTGAACAAAAGGAGCCAAACAGAAAATGGTGGCTATTGTGGGATTACATTTATGTGAAGTTAATAAAAAGAAGCAATTGTGGTGGCAGAATTCAGAACAGTGGGTTATTTTCTGAGAGGGGTGGAGTTAGTAATTGGAGAGGGGCACATGGGAACTTTCTGGGATGATGGAGATGGTCAATATATTTAAGTTTTGTTGAAAAAGCAGTTGTACTTTGTTTTTTCAAGTTTTTCTTTAAATTTCAGTTAGTTAACATACAGTGTAATATTAGTTTCAGGTGTACAATGCAGCATTTCAGCACTTGCAAATACCACCCAGGGCTCACCACAAGTGCACTCCTTAATCCCATCATCTATTTAACCCATCCTCTGCCACCTCCCCTCTGGTAACCGTCAGTTTGTTCTCTATAGTCAAGAGTCTATTTCTTGGTTTTCCTCTTTCTCTCACTCTCTCTATTTTTATCCCTATTGCTAATTTGTTTTTTTTTTTTTCTCAAATTCCACATAGGATTGAAATCATATGGTATCTGTCTTTCTCTGACTGACTTATTTTGTTTAGCATAATACTCCCTAGCTCCATCCATTTTGTTGCAAAGGGCAATATTTAATTCTTTTATGGCTGAGTAATATTCCATTTTTGTGTGTTTATATATATAAATGTATATATCTGTGTATATATATATATACGTATATATGTGTGTATGTATGTGTGTATTTGCATGGATATGTACATGCATGTGTACACATATGCATATGTGTATATATAAATGTATGTGTGTGTGTGCATGTATGTATACATACATGTATGTATATATTCATCAGGTGATGGACACTTGATCTGTTTCCATAATTCAGCTATGGTGGATAATGCTGATAAACATCTGGGAGTATGTATCCCTTTGAATTAGTATTTTTGTATTCTTTGGGTAAGTACCAAGTAGTGGAATTACTGGATCCTAAGGTAGTTCTATTTTTAATTTTTCAAGGAAGTCCCATGCTGTTTTCTATAGTGGCTGCACCAGTTTGCATTCCCACCAACAGAGCAAGAGGATTCCCTGTTCTCCAATATCCTCACCAGTACCTCTTGTTTCTTGCATTGATTTTAGCCTTTCTGACAGGTGTAATATCTCATTGTAGTTTATATTTGTATTTTCCTGATGCTGAGTGATGCTGAGTATTGTTTCATGTGGGTATTGGCTATCTGTTTGTCTTTCCTCAGAAAAATGTGTATTCATGTCTTCTGCCCATTTTTTAGCTGCTTTATGTTTATAGTTTTTATAAGTTCTTTACCTATCTTGAATATAAGTCCTTTATTGGTTATGTCATTTGCATATATATATATATACATATATATATACATATATATATATGTATATATATCTTCTCCCACTCAGTAGGTTGCCTTTTAGTTTTGTTGATTGTTTCCTTCACTATAGAGAAGAATTTATTATTTTGTTTTACTTGCCTCAGGAGACATACCTAGAAAGAAGTTGCTACATATAATGTCAAAGAAGTTACTGCCTGTGTTCTCTTCTGGTATTATGGTTTCAGTTGTCACATTTAGTTAGGTCTTTAATCCATTTTGAATTTATTTTTGTTTATGGCATAAGAAAGTGGTCCAGTTTTCCCAAAAGCTTTTGTTGAAGAAACATTTGTTTTCTTTCTTTTTTTTAATTATGTTCAGTTAGCCACTGTATAGTATAGAATTAGTTTTTGATGTAGTGTTCAATGATTCATTAGTTAGGTATAACATTTGTTTTCTCATTGGATATTCTTTTCTTCCTTGTCAAAGATTAATTGGCCATATACATCTGGGTTCATTTCTGGATTATCTATTCTGTTCCATTGATCTATGTGTCTATTTTTGTTCTAGTACCATACTGTTTTGATTACTACAGTTTTATAACTTGAATTCCAGAATTGTGATTATTTTTTCAAGGTTACTTTGGCTATTCAGGGTCTTTTGTGGTTACATACAAATTTTAGGATTATTTGTTCTAGTTCTAAACTATTAAACCATAGTTCAATGGTTTAAAATATCATCAGTATTTTTAAAAGGGTGGCATTGAATGTGCACATTGCTTGAGTAGTATAGACATTTTAATAATATTGACTCTTCTGATCCATGAGTATGGAATGTCTTTCCATTTCTTTGTGTCATCTTTAATTTCTTTCATCAGTGTTTTATAGTTTTCAGAGTTAGGTCTTTCACATCTTTGGTTAGGTTTATTCCTATATATCTTATTGGTTTGATGCAATTGTAAATGGGACTGATTCCTTAATTTCTCTTTCTGCTGCTTCATTATTGGTGTATAGAAATGCAATAGATTTTCATACATTGATTTTGTACCCTGCAACTTTACTGAATTTGTTTATCAGTTCTGGCAGTTTTTGGGTGGAGTCTTTCAGGTTTCCTATTTATAGTATCATGTCATCTGCAAATAGTGAAAGTTTTACTTCTTCCTTGCTAATTTGGATGCTTTTTATTTCTTTTTGTTTTCTGATTGCTGTGGGTAGGACTTTCAGTTCTACGTTGAATCGAAGTGGTGAGAGTGGACATCCCTCTCTTGTTCCTGACCGTAGAGGAAAAGCTCTCAGTTTTTTCCCACTGAGGAAATTTTATTTACTCTCTGGGTTTTTCATAGATGACCTTTATTATGTTGAGGTATGTTCCCTCTAAACCTGCTTTGTTGAGGGTCTTTATCATGAATGGATGTTCTAGTTTGTCAAATGCTTTCTCTGCATCTATTGAAATGACCATATGGTTATTGGGGCACCTGTGTGGCTCAGTGGGTTTAAGCCTCTGCCTTTACCTCAGGTCATGATCTCAGGGTCCTGGAATCAAGCCCTGCATCAGGCTCTCTGCTCTGCAGGGATCCTGCATCCCCGCTCTCTCTCTACCTGCCTCTCTGTCTACTTATGATCTCTGTCAAATAAATAAATAAAATCTTAAAAAAAAAAGAATCATATAGTTCTTATCCTTCCTTTTATTAATGTCATAGATCACGTTCATTGATTTGCAAATATTGAACCACCTTTCAACCCAGGAATAAGTCCCATTTGATTGTAGTGAATGATTTTTTAATGTATTGTTGCATTTGGTTTGCTCATATTTTATTGAGAACTTTTGTATCTATGTTCATCAGGGCTGAACATTGTTCTCTTTTTTAGTGGTATCTTTATCTAGTTTTGGTATCAGGATAATGCAGGCCCAATAGAATGAATTTGGAAGTTTTCCTCCTTTTTCTATTTTTTGGGAATAGTTTGAAGAGAATAGGTATTAATACTTTTTGAAATGGTTGGTAGAATCTGCCCATGAAGCCATCTGCTCCTCAATTTTTGTTTATTGGGAGGATTTTGATTACTGATTCAATTTCTTTGCTGCTTATCAGTCTGTTCAAATTTTCTATTTCTTCCTGTTTCAGTTTTGGTAATTTATACGTTTCTATGAATTTATCCATTTCTTCTAGGTTGCCCAATTTGTTGGCATTTAGTTTTTCATAATATTCTCTTATAATTGTTTTATTTCTGTGGTGCTGGTTGCTGTTTCTCTTCTCTCATTTGTGATTTTATTTGTTTAAATCCTTTCTCTTTTCTTTTTGATAAGTCTGGATAGAGGTTTATCAATTTTATTAATTTTTTCAAAGGATCAGCTCCTGGTTTCATTGATCCATTATACTGGTTTTTTGTAATTTCTATATTATTTATTTCTGCTCTAATGGGCATTATTTACTCCCTTCTGCTGGCTTTAGGCTTCATTATTGTTCTTTTTCTAGCTCCTTTAGCTGGTAAATTTAGGTTGTTCATTTGAGATTTCCCTCACTTGTTGAGGTAGGCCTATATTGCTACAAACTTCCTTTTTAGAACTGCTTTTGCTATATCCCAAAGGCTTTAGGCTGTTATATTTTCATTTTCTTTGTTTCTATATAGTTTCAAATTTCCTTTTTGATTTCCTAGTTGACCAGTTCCTTGTTTCCTAGCATGTTATTAAACCTCCATGCATTTGTGGTTTTTCCAGACTTTTTCTTGTGCTTGACTTCTAGTTTCATAGTGTTGTTGTCGAAAAGGTACATGGTATAGGGACAGCCCATATTTTGATCCAGGTCCTGGTCATGCAAATACACATTTAAGTATATAAGTATACATTTAAAGATGTGTGTATCTTACTTGATGTAAATTACAAAAATTATCCCAAATAATGAAATACAAAAAGTATCCCAAATAATGAAATAAAACCAAATTTTATTATATATATGTACATATACATATATAAATATACATATGTAAATATATATTAATATATTATGTATATTACATATACATATATAAATATACATATGTAAATATATATTAATATATTATGTATATTACATATTATATTAATATATATTTACATATGTATATTTATATATGTATATGTACATATATATATATATATATTTAATCTGGAGAACTAAACCAAATGCCATGATAGAAACTCTAGCGCAGATGGCCTAAGCTAGATAATTTCCATACAGCCAAACCTGTCAAGCCATTGCTTGAATTTCTAAGTCTAAAATCACAAAAGTTAAAGCCCAAATGGGAATTAACTATCTCAAAATGATGATTCATTGCTGCCTTTGGAATCTGGTGGTGTGTTGCAATATCATATCTTGAGTTTTAGGCATCACCTGGTATTTTTGTATTATTTGTAAATAATTCAGCAGGAACACTGACTAGAATGCCATTCTACTATTGAAACAAAATCACAGATAGCATAGATTAAAATTTTTTCATATTTAAAAATACAGTCTATATGTAGCATAAAGAGTCCCAAATGTTTGACTGCATGATCCTTCTGGATCTACATTCGTGACTTTAATTCCTCTGCTTGCTACATTCCTCAAACTCACCACAGCATATATATTTAAAAAAAAAAAAAAACACAATAGTACAAAAGATTCACCAATGAGAATCTTCTCAGCAAAGTTAAAAACAGTAGGCAAATGATAAATGTCATATTAATATTGTCCATTTTATAATCTACAGTTTCACAGTAAGTATCTGGATTATTTGTACCAATTTATTTTTCTACTACCGGTACTTTTTTTGGTAATGTTGACTAGTCCAGTGTTGCATACTTGACACATTTCAGTGAAATATTGGTTGATTGACTGACACAAGTATTTAATACTAAAGGAGGCCTTTGAAATGCAAATGAGGATATTAAACAAACAAGATCGGTGCAGAATCACAAAATATTCTCAGCCTGATTGCCCAGAGACTAAAAATGTCACACACATATGGGAGGTTGGTGTTTCTGGCCCACACAAGCTTAGCCATGGCAAAGAAGATCAACCATGCTTCTCAACCCAGGAAAATTCAGTCATGTTCATCCATTCATACTTTACATTCTTTAATAAATAGGGGCTGTAGTGGGAAACATGCAGCATTGATCAACTAAAACTCACACCCACAAGTGCACACATACATACAAACTATGTATTTATGATTCCAGAGAACTTGTACAAAACAAAATGTTGGAATGTTGATTCGATTTACATGCTCCTAAAGTTTCAGTGAAATGAGCCGATAATCATGTGGAAAATGTAATAGCACAAATTGTTCTTGTTGGAACATAGAGAACTGTCTGTTGTCTTTGCTAGCATTAACCAGGTTTCCCTCCCTCTTTCTATGGCAAGAAAAAAAGACAGTTCTTAAAATTGGATCTTATTCTGCAAATCTTGAAGTCAGTTCAGGGGCACTTCACAAGCATTGCTAGTTCTGCATTGTATCTTCTAAATGCAGACATTTGGCAAGTCCAAAAGAAATATTTGATTCTAAGTCGTACCCTCATTGATCATTCTTTGTTAAATAAGTCATAGAAAAATAAATTAAATTGCATCAGCAGCTTAAATATACATATATTTTTAAAGATTTTATTTATTTATTTGACAGACAGAGATCACAAATAGGCAGAGAGGCAGGCAGAGAGAGAGGAGGAAGCAGGCTCCCTGAGGAGCAGAGAGCCCTACTCAGAGCTCAATCCCAGGACCCTGGGATCATGACCTAAGCCGAAGGCTGAGGCTTTAACCCACTGAGCCACCCAGGTGCCCCTCAGCAGCTTAAATATTGATTCTCTCTTAAATATTTATTATAAAATACATTTACTATTATAAATATTTATTATTAAATATTTGTTCTTTCCATATGCTAAAGCCAACTTGTTTAACTACTACATGTATATGCTTCACTTAGGATATAAAACTATAAACTTTTTTCCCCAATGTATGTGATGCCTGCCTTCATCATTAATAGTAAATACTGTTACTAATAGTAAATACTGTTACTACTCATATGAGGTACATTTTCTGTTTTTTCATTTATAGTAGAGAGCATAATCATGGCCTTCTCATTTTGAGCATCAAAAGCAAATAAAAAACAGAGTCTCTTCAGTCCTTAGTATATTTCCATATGAAATAACTACTACTTTGATGCTGATTCTTTGGATAATAGCATAACACCTTAAAGCTTTTCTGATGTTTTTGTCAACAGAATATATACTTAGGTACGTATTCTTCCTTTTCCACAAATATTCAAAACTTATTCTGAAAGAAAAATAAAATATTCTAGCCAAATAATCACATCATTTGCCTTT
Source organism: Mustela nivalis (assembly GCF_964662115.1). Classification (NCBI taxonomy): domain Eukaryota; kingdom Metazoa; phylum Chordata; class Mammalia; order Carnivora; family Mustelidae; genus Mustela; species Mustela nivalis. The sequence goes on from NC_139025.1 coordinate 21,266,549, forward strand.
CCTCTCTCCCATCTGCTCTTAAGGCAGCAGCGATTACAGTGTTACAAGATTCTTTGAAAATGCAGATAATGGAAAGAACATCCAGCTGCTCACTCCTATGGGAACGGACAGAGAAACAGGTTGATAATAACCACTTATCAGTTAGCTCTAGCTACCAAGTGACTGCCTAACAAAACAACCATGAAACCTCCATAACCTTTAGGTCTCATGCCTCTTGGGTCAGCTAAGGATCAACAAGACATCCACACGTTACAATAATTTATTCTCCATGACCCTCAGCAAATAAACATGCTATCTTTATTATTTAATTAGCTAGATACCACTACCAGTCAATTATTTTTGCTCTTAATTTGAAGAGAAATAGGTACTTTGGAGAAAACTCTTCCTACATGTTTTCATAATGTTGATCAGCTAATAACATTTTAAAAGTGGGGAAGAAAGTGAAGGAAGGGTTAAGCTAACATGTGGTGAATTTTAGAGTTGCAGCTAAGATGATTTATACCCATTTACATTTTTTAAGTCACTAATGGGCTTATTTTTCCAGATAGTATATACATTACTATGAATATATCCAGGTAAAACGTATAAGCTGCTAAATTGAAATGGCAATTTTTTATGATCAATTGCTATTCTGATAATTCATTCTTTCAACATTATTGAAATCAGTCTTCTGTCTTGGGCTACATTATAATCATCATGATATTAACTAAGTGCATCCAATAATTGATCATTTATTTTCATCTTAGGCTGGGATGCCTAGCATTTCCCCTTTCACTTTTGTTTAGGATTGATTGTGCATAGTATATCATTAGTAAGACAGTGGTTCTGAGACCCATTATCCTCCTTGGTCTATTTGTATTGGTGGGCTTTCTTGGGTGAAGAATCAGGCTGAAAAGAATGAGCAAAATGTTAGCATGTCCAAACATTTTTGTCTTGTAAAACATGTTGTGCTGTGTAGAGGATGAAAAAACATCTTTTCCTACCCTTCTAGCTTTTCAGCTATGGCTCAATAATCAAAAAGAGATTAACAAGGGAAAGGCATACCAACTTATTTTATATAAGTTTTACGTGACCTGGGAGCATTTAGGAAGAAAGGCAGACTTGAAAAAATAACTAAACCTGTGCATTTGTATGCTAGGTTGGATAAAGAATGGAAAGTGGTGATAAAATGTCATAGGACAAAGGGGTGTAAGATAAGGATGACAAACTGGAGGAAATATAGCAAGGCCTGTTTGTTCAGATTCCTCCTTAGCATCCTACTGTCTTCAGAAATAAGGTTGCTCCTTTCTTCTGGGTACAGAGAAGGAACCTCTCCTATGATAGTCTTATGACCAGCTTCAGCAGGGGAGAGGGGTCAGCGAGTTGTTTCTGAACCTGCTGTTTCTCAGATCCCTCCAGCTTAAAATATTCGGCAAACCAAGCTGTCATATTTTGGGGTAACTCGTTCTGAACCCCATTATTCTCCCATCTGAAATTTCCCCCCCAAAGTTTGACAGTCCAGAAACTTAGTTGGTAGATCATCCCATATCCCAGTGAGCCAATCTCTGAATCCCACGACTAGGTCAGTCCTACAGATTGTTTCATTTCAGAAGGCAGTGATAGGGATGGGAGTAAGGTACCCACCTAAGTTAGGCTTCTAATGATGTTCATAATCAGGCATTTAATGAGAGACATTTCTGAGGAAATAGAAGTAAAAAGTTAATGGTTCCAACAAACTATAAATTCAGTTTTTGAATCCAATCCATCAAGATTTCTAGATGGTAGGCTCACAGCATCTTTAAGTAACATAGTTAGGACAGGCAGTAAATGATTAATAAAATTTTGGTTTGTAGTTTGAGTATCTCTGGTGATAGTGTTGGAGATTCTGGTGAAATTTTTGAGTGACCTACCGCCAAAGGTATAAAGAGCGCCCATACATGATCTGTTATTGTGACTCCCTAAAAGTGTTTATCATCATCCAGCTTCAGCTTATAGGACTTGGGGAAATAGTTTCCTTTCTGGTGATGCCAACTCAGGAAGATGAGAGAAATGTTGGCTACATTAACAACTGACAAAATGCAAAAATGGCAGGATCTGATTTAAAGGAGATGAAAAATGGCTCAAAGATAATGAACATTTACAATGGCAAATAGTTCTGTTTCACTGAAAAATTTTTTCTACAGTCACCTCCATTTCTACCAAAGATAATCCAAGGCTATTTTTATTTGCAAAAATAAATCTAATTTTATTAAACTTGGCCTAACTATTTGAGTGTAACAAGAAAAAGCAACTGGTTATATACGTTCTTTTTAAAAGTCTGTTTTGCAGGGATCCTCTCACAAAACTCAGTTAGTTCAGAGACTATTATTTAGAATTTGATTTGGGGAAATTTGTCAAAAATGTCAAAAGATTTGAACACTTAATTAAATAAGATCCTGGTCATCTATTTAGCCAAAGTGACAATAAAACATTTTATAGGCAAATACATAGTTTACATAGTTGTAAACAAACCCCTCTGCTCTTTTAGTATTAAGAAAGTTAGGTTTTCTTAAGTAATCAAAAGACCTTATGAAGACAACATGAAGCATAGGAAATTACTTTGATAAAACACAGAATCTTTGTTTCTTAATAGGTAACCAATGACTTGCATATGCTGGCAGGCAAAAAGCCAAGCAAGGCTCTCAGGACACCAAACAAAACAAAAAACCCAAACAAGCAGGAAAGAAATAGCTGTCCCTGGAGAAAAGGATCAATAAACAATAGGTACTCAAAACTAAAGTCACAAGTGTCACAATCCAAATAACTAATTCTTACAAATTTTTTTTCCTGCTCACCTGAATTTGGAAAGGAAAGGGCAAGGAGAAATGTCTCTGTTCCTCTCCTGACTAAACACTAAGATAGAGATGGAAGACATTGACATGTTAAGAATTCTTACCTTCTGGGGCACCGTGGTGGCTCAGTGTGTTAAGCCTCTGCCTTTGGCCCAGGTCATGATCTCAGGGTCCTGGGATTGAGCCCCACATTGGGCTCTCTGCTCAGTGAGGAGCCTGCTTCCCCCTCTCTCTCTGCCTACTTGTGATCTCTCTCTGTCAAATAAATAAATAAAATAAAATAAAAAGAATTCTTACCTTCTACTGGCTTTCTGTCAGTTGTCCCAGACCTCAATTGCAGTGTCCAAGGTGAGGGCAGTGTTCCAGCCTTTTACTATCCAATCCCAATCACCAGAAACTGTAGGGGAGGAAAATAATGTGTTTTTCCTTCTACCCTGCTAGTTCCTCAGCTGGGGTTTTGTAATAAAAGACAGATTAACAAGAGAAAAACATAAAAATCTATTTACTATAATTTGTATGTGTCACAGAGGCCTTTGCAAAGAAATGAAGACATAAAGAAGTGATTAAACCTCAGCATTTTTATGCTAGCTTGATGAAGAATGGAAAGTCATGGAAAAACATGATAGAACTAAGGGTAATGAACTGGAGGAAGTTTTGCAAGGTTTGTTCATTCAGGTTTATTTGGTATTTTCAGAGATAAAGCTATAAGGCAGGGCGTCTCTCACATGAGGGTCTTATGATTTGTTTCAGAAGAGAAGAGGAATCAGAGAGTTCTTCCTACACCTCCCATTTCTCAAATACCTCCAGCTTAAAATGTTCAATATGCTAAGTTACTGTGGTTTGGGTTACTGTACCCTGAACTCCATTATCTGTAACTTAGTAGTAGGGAAAAATCTTTGTGTTTATGTGTGTCAAAGAGAGAGAATTCAAGAAACATGGATTATATATATCAGAAATTCATATATTGGGAAAGGATATAAATGTTATTTGAATCTTTAATCTTTTACTCAAAGTCTATTAAATTGCATTTAGATGGATTTCTGTTCCAAGTCAGACTTCTTAGATACCATTGTAAACTTACTCTAATTTTCTTCTCAATTAAATAGGTCATTTTCTTCTAAACACAGAATAAATGCCCTAATGTTTAATCAATGAAAGTTACAAATTAGGTCCACATTACCTACAAGCAATATGTGGCATCTTATGATTAAGTATGCCCTCAAGATCCATGTCTTATGACATGCTTTATACATAGGACTACCTTTGAGCTTGAGAAACTCAATCTCCTTGGGTGATACCCAACAGATACCCAACAGGTGTGTATTTTATCCTTTGTTTTCCTTTGGCATGGCCCAATTTTCCTGAGAGATTTTAATCAAATGACTGTTGTTCTCTCTCTTTTTTTTTTTTTTTAACTACAGAATCTGGACCAAGAGCTTTTAATCAATCAAATTAAGGGAATTAAAGTGGGAGACCTATGAGGAAGAGTGGGTAATTTATAGGACTTGAATTTTTTAAATGATATTAAAGCAACAGTGAGTTTCATGCTGAAACACCAAGAGCTAACAATTTACACTGTCACCATTCACATCACCTCCCCTCCCTCAAGTTAATAGATCCTTATATAAATTAATTTGGTCTTGCTGATGCACTGATTAGGCTAATTGCAGATATATTTCTTTTTATTATTATTATTATTTTTAACCCTTTCCTATTTCTTCCCGAATTCCTTGTTGTTGATAATTTTTAAAATTAGCATATAATGTATTCTTTGTTTCAGGGGTACAGGTCTGTGATTCATCAGTCTTACACAAATGACAACACTCACCATAACACACAGTCTTCCCAATCTCCATTACCCAGCCACCCATCCTTCCCACCCCCTTCACCTCCAGCAACCCTCAATTTATTTCCTGATATTAAGAGTCTCTTATGGCTTGTCTCCCTCTCTGGTTTCATTTTGTTTCATTTTTCCCTCCTTTCCCCTATAATTCTGTCTTGTTTTTCAAATTCCTCATATCAGTGAGATCATATGATAATTGTCTTTCCCTGATTGGCTTATTTCACTTAGCATAATACCCTCTAGTTCCATTCATATTGTTGCAAATGGCAAGATTTCCCTTTTGATGGCTGTATATGTGTGTGTGTGTGTGTGTGTCTATGTGTGTGTTGTGTATCACATCTTTATCCATTCATCTGTCAATGGACATCCAGGCTCTTTCCATAGTTTGGCTATTGTAGACATTGCTACTATAAACAATCAGGTGCATGTGCCCCTTCAGATCACTACATTTGTATCTTTAGGGTAAATACCCAGTAATGTTACTGCCGGGTTGTTGGGTAGCTCTATTTTCAACTTCTTGAGGAACTTCCATACTGATTTCCAGAGTGGCTGCACCAGCTTGCATTCCCACCAACAGCGTAGGAGGCTTCCCCTTTCTCCACATCCTCATCAACTATTGTTTCCTTGTTAATTTTAGCCATCCTTGCTGGTGTGATATGATATCTCATTGTGGTTTTGATTTGTCTTTCCCTGATGCTGAGTGATGCTGAGCACTTTTTCATGTGTCTGTTGGCCATTTGGATGTGTTCTGCCCATTTCTTGATTGAATTATTTGTTCTTTGGGTGTTGAGTTTGAGAAATTCTTCATAGATTTTGGATACTAGCCCTCTATCTGATATGTCATTTGCAAATATCTTCTCCTATTTTGTAGGTTGTCTTTTGGTTTTGTTGACTATTTTCTTTGCTATGCAAAAGGTTTTTATCTTTTTTTTTTTTAAGGATTTTATGTATTTATTTGACAGAGAGAGATCACAAGTAGATGGAGAGGCAGGCAGAGAGAGAGAGGGAAGCAGGCTCCCTGCTGAGCAGAGAGCCCGATGCAGGGCTCGATCCCAGGACCCTGAGATCATGACCTGAGCCGAAGGCAGCAGCTTAACGCACTGAGCCACCCAGGCGCCCCAAAAGGTTTTTATCTTGATGAAGTCCCAACAGTTCATTTTTGCCCTGGCTTCCCTTGCCTTTGGTGATGTTTCTAGGAAGAAGTTGACTAGGAAGGATATGACTGTAAAAATGAAAAATGGAAAAATAAAAATTAAAAAAAGATTTTTAAAAGGGTATACATAAGATGTTGGTTAAATAAGAAAGAGGAAAATTTCCAAAAAAAAAAAAATAGAAAAAGAAAAAACAAAGAAAATTTTAAAAATTTATCTTTGAGAGACTAAAATATCACTGAGGAAAACCCATGAATTCTATGTGCTGTATTACACTAGCGCTGGAGTTTTGTAGTTCTCATTGATTGGTAAACTTGATCTTGGCTGTATGTTCTTGCTGGTCTTCTGGCATAGGGGTCTGTTGCAGTGATTCTCAAATGTCTTTGCCTGAGGTGGAATTGCACTGCTCTTGCCAGTGGACAGGCTAAGTAATCTGCTTGGGTGTGCTCTAGGTAGCTTTTGTTCCATGAATGCTTCCTAGACAGCTTTGGAGGATGGGAATGAAGATGGTGGCCTCCCAATCTCCAGCCTTAGAGGAGCCGAGACCTCAGGGCCCCCCTCTTCAGCGAGCCCTCAGAGAAAAGCAGTCATCATGCCTGTCTTCCTGGTCTCTCACCACACTCCGAGCTCACCCAGCTGGCAACCCAGCATTTCTATCTCTGGTGCACAGACCGTTTGAAGTTTCCAAACCCAGCACATTCCTGCAGAGCACTCCTGCACTGCTCCTCCCAGTGGAGGAAGTAGGGGGGTCTCCCTGGACCTGCCACTTGTGGGGTCTCTGTTCAAAGAGTAGTGCGCCGGGGCGCCTGCGTGGCTCAGTGGATTAAGCCGCTGCCTTCGGCTCAGGCATGATCTCAGGGTCCTGGGATCGAGTCCTGCATCGGGCTCTCTGCTCAGCAGGGAGCCTGCTTCCCTCTCTCTCTCTGCCTGCCTCTCAGTCTACTTGTGATTTCTCTCTGTCAAATAAATAAATAAATAATCTTTAAAAAAATAAAAAGAGTAATGTCCCAATTGTGCCACAGCTCATGGTTTATGGTAACCCCAAGTTGAGAGGCACCCCCCCAGCTCCATCTCTGCAGCCAGCCTCCCCACTCTGATATCTGGGAGCTCTGCCACATTTGGGCACCCCCAGTCTTTCTGTGACCCTGGGGGTCTTGAGATCACTGTCCCAGGGAGGATTCCACCCACCACTTAGCCACTGAAGCAATGTCCCTCACCAGACCAGACTTGTAATAGTTCTGATTTTGTGCTCCACGGTTCTGTCGCTTGCCAAGAACCAGCTGACAGAGGCTTCCTTCCCCACCCCACCATAGTCTGTCTTCCCATATATTGCCTCAGATTCACTTCTCCACATGTCCTACCTTCCAGAAAGTAGTCGCTTTTCTGTTCATAGAATTGTTGCTATTCTTTTCTTTGATCTCCTGCTGACTTTGTAGTTCTTCAGAATGGTGTAATCACTATCTAGCTGAATTCCTAGGAGCAGATGAAATTTAGGTCTCCCACTCCTCCGCCATCTTGCTCGTTCTTCCTGCATTTACATTTCTGGTTAGACAGACATGCTGTACCGGGTAAAAGGAACTGCTATAAATATTACCATTAGTAATGTGATGGTGAGGTGTTGGGGTGGGGAAGTGTTCTATAGTCTAGTAATTAGGTCTCAGTCTTTTAGTGAGCCTGTGCTCCAGACTCTGAACTTTATCAGTGTTTCTCAGTTTGTTTGTTTTTTTCCCCTTAAGTAGCACAGAACTGCTAGAGTGAATTGGAGTTGGGTATTGTCCCTACCCAGGTCAGTTAGGCTCTGGTTAATAGTGTCCCCTGAGGGCAGGCCTGGGTAAGCACTGTGTGTTCTGGTATATTTCTAAATGATCCCTTTCCCTTTGCCAGAAACACAAGAGGATTTTTTTTTTTTTCCTAATGCTTACCATTAGAATTGTTTGAGCTCCTGGAGGTAAATCTTACAAAACTGTGGAGGTTCCCTATGACTGTGTCCCCTGGAAATTTATCAACACTACGCCTCCAGCAATTCATCAATCCAGTATAGGTTTCCTACCCTGACACTGGTTCTCCCTGTGGTTGCCACACATCGGTCTCTGCCCTGGGAGTCTGGGACTCCCGTCATTTGCCCGGCTGTCTTGAGAACAGCAGTTTTCCCTGCATCTTCCGTTCGCCAAGAAGAGTTGTTCGGTTTTCAGTCTGTTCAGTCTGTTCAGCTTTTCACTTATTGTTAAGAGGGAGAGGGGACTTCCAGGCTTCCAGAACCAGAAACCAGAAGCTCCAAATGCATTTCAGTGACTGCAAAAATTAGTAGTTCAAAGAATTCAGAAATCAAGGAAATAGATAGTTGGGGGGGGGGGGGACCAAAAACCCTGCAGCCTAGAGGAAACAGTTTTTAGTCTAGTGCCTTTAAATAAGGTAGTAAATAGATGATATATGATTGCCCATATTTATATGGCAAAACAGACCCAGGGAAAAGATGGTAAGTGTGGTGAGGTAGTCTCTTTTTGCAAAGTGAGTTAGGACACCTTCTTTCCTATAGGATTCTATCAAGCAGTCACAATATCCACAAAAAGAAGTAAAAAATAGAACACTTCAGGATGCCTGGGTGGCTCAGTTGGTTAAGTGTCTGCCTTCAGTTCAGGTCATGATCCCCTGGTCCTAGGATGGAGCCCTGCATTGGGCTCCCTGCTCAGCAGGGAGCCAGCTTCTTCTGCCTGCTGCTCCCCCTGCTTGAGCACATGCTCTCTCTCTCTTTCTCTGACAAATAAATAAAATCTTAAAAATAAGGGGGAATACCTCGGTGGACAAACATCTTTAAATTCATGAAAATGTCTTATTACCTATAAGAAAAATAATCTCAGCCTTCTGAAAAGTATCCAAAAAAGTCAACTGGAAGAAAAGCCACAACCTTTAAGTTGATTCTGCAATAAAGATGTCACAAGAGAATTAGCTCCTTGTCAGTCAGTTATTTCCAAACAGTATCAAGTGAAGGATAAGATCAAGGTAATGATTTAAGAGAACTTTGGTAGGGAAAAAAGATTGTAACCATACCACTATTTTTAATCTTTAAGATATATCACATGCATTTAATGCTTTTAATATGTTCTTCATATTCTTCATATGTGTTCTAGTAGCATTCTAAGACATTTCCATTGACATGTGCATGATATGAATTCAGTAGTCTTAATAATCTTATGAATATGTTATATTGCTCACCAGTTAATAATGTGAATATGATGTTAAACAAGACATATGAGTTTATTGCAAATTCAAAGATGATGTTTGAAGTTTTATATTCTGCATTTGAATCTCATTCTCAATTCTTGTTTTGTTGGGGGGAAAGCTGTATGTTTGTTTTTCCTTGAGTATTAATCTTGTTGATTATGTATGATGGAATATGTATCATAAGGACCAGCATGCTTCTAATAATGTATGGTTCATAATTAAGGTGACTTATTATAAAAGTCCAGTGATTAAAACTCTAATTGTGTAACTGTTATTTTCTTAGGAAGTTTACAGAGACTCATCTGAAAACCATTCCCAGTCATGCATTTTCAAATCTGCCCAATATTTCCAGGATGTAAGTCATTTTTTAATATAAATAAAAGTTTCCAACTGTGCCATGTTATTTTTTTTTAATTTAATTTTTTATTTTTTATAACCATGTTATTTTTTAAATGTGTTCTATAAAGACAAATACTTGATATATATTGTACTTGTATAAGTCAATATCTACATCTCCAGTGTATGTAAAAATTTTATGTGCAAGGTGTTTGTTTGATTTTGTGACATCTCTAATCCTAACTTCTTAACTGATTTATTAAACCTAATGCAAATTTAAATTAATTTGGTCTTGAAAATTTAATAATTCTCAATGTATTTTAATGTGTCTTGAGATGTGGCAAAACCTTAGCCAGGAATCTCCCCCATAAACAGATTTATATATCGAACTCTAGTCCATCTCTCTTATTTACCAATTCGTGGTTCACATTTTACCAGTACAAAATGTTTACCTTTTGTCAGAAATGTAGGTAACGATTTCAGACTTCTCTCGTTTAAAATAATAATAAAAATAATAATAATTCTAAACCTTAGAAAATTTAATTGCTATATACTCAAGAGCAAGGATAAAAAGGATTTCCATATTGAGTTGACAAGAGTATAACTATATATGAAATGAATAAGGGCCTTATTTTGTTTAATGGATTCTGCCAAACAATGATGATAATTCAGGCACTTTAAGTGACAGTACAACCAGGAGCGACCTGTGTGATTTGGGCTAAATTCATTCATTTCATGACCACTTATTGTCCATTGTGTCATTTCAGTAGAATTTGACATTTTTAGGTGTTACTAGAGGAGGGGGCTACTGGCATCTCATGGGTAGAGGTGAAGGATCTGCTAACCACCCTCCAGGGCTCAGAATATCCTTTCACAACAAAGGATTTTCTAGTCCCAGTTGTCAGCAGTGCTGTGGCCGAGAAATCATCCCAGCTCCCAATCTCTGCAGTCTTTGATTTTCCTGACCAGCCTTTCCTTTTTCAAATTCTTATCTCCTTTGGTTTCCTGGATTTTGCTCTCATCCCTCTTTTTAACATCTTACCTTAGCTCCTCTTCCTCAGTCTCCTTTCCTAGCTCCCTTTTTCATTTCATTCAATTCTTTAAAGATTAATTCATCCTTTATTTTGTCCAAGTTCCTTTATACCCTCTTCTCCTTGAATGAACACTCCTTGAATGAATCACTCCTTTAGCTTCACTATTACATAATACAACTAATTCCCAAATGAGTATCTCCAGCCCTGACTTGTTCCTACAGGTCAGGCCTTCTTTAGAAGCTTCCTTCCAAGTATCGTCATCTTGATGTTCCAGAGTCACTTCAAACAGCAAATCCAAAATAAACCCATCATCTTCCTGCTAAATTGATCCTTCTCCTCCCTTTAATGGCATGAGCATTTGATGAGCTGTAAGCTAAACACTGTATTCCCCTTTAGCTCTCCTTTTTCCCTCAATTCCTATATAATTACCCATTTGGTGTCTCTACTTGGATGTCCCAATAGCTTGACCATTATTCTATTCATTCATTCAACAAATATTTATTGAGCCCTAGTTTGTGTCTGGGACTTTGCTAGATGCTTCACACAAAACAGTTAATAATACTCATGGAGCTTCCACTTTCCTTCCTAAGAGAGTGACAGTGTTATGATAGGGTCAATCACAGAGTGTTACAGAACTCATACAAGAAGCATATTACCTGGATGGAGAGTGTAGTCAGGGAAGCCTTCCTGGAGGAAATGACACCTAACTTGTGATCTGCTTTATCTACGTGGCGGGATGGGTAGGGAGGTGGAAAGATAGTTCCAAGAAGAAGGAAAAGGCTGGGTTGTCAGTTAAATTAAAATAAATTTGTTGAGGCTAGAGCTTAAGCTGGGAGAAGGGCAGTAGAGAAAAATGAAACCAGGGGATGAGCAAGTGCAGGGTCTTTTGAACCATATAAAGCAGTTGAAATCTTCCCTAAGGGCCAAGCCACTAAGTGGTTATAAGCAGGGAAGTGACAGATCAAGTGTTTTAGAAACAATTCCTTGTGCTCTGAAATGGGAGTCAAATGGAGTAAGCTGGAGACAGGAAGCTAGTGAGGAGGTTGATACAGTGTCCCTGGGAAGAGGAGATCATGAACTGAGAGGTGATGGTTAAGGGGAAACAAAGTGGACATGTGTGAGTAACAAATAAGAGAGAACCAACAAACCGGAAAGTTGATTGACTTGGAGGTGGAGGGAGATGGAGAAGAATTTCATCCAAGTGTCTGACTAGGACATCTGTGTAGTTGATGAGCATATTCACTCCACTAGACAGTTTTTCTGTAGATTTGTTATGGAGGGTCAGGGAGCAAGTTAGGAGTTCAGTTTGGGGCATATAGTATTTGAGGTGCCTTTGAGGCATCAAGCAAGCTATGTCCAGCAGACACCAAGACAGAGACATAATTTTTCATTCATTCTTTTGGCAAATATTTATTCAGCCCCTAGTATGTGCCATTGACTGTTGTAAAAGATGAAGATACATCAGGAAACAAAGATTGATGCCCGTGTGGAATTTACATTTGAATAGAAGGAAATAGACAATAAATCAAAACCATAATAAATGTATACTAGCTTAGAAGGGAATAATGGATATGATAAAAAGAAAAAGCAGAGTAAAGGCGTCCAGAGGTGCTGTTATGAGGGATGCTCTGGGAAAGATTCAAGTAGGGCTTTTTTGTTGTGTGTTTTTTTTATTATTTTTTGTTTGTTTGTTTGTTTGTTTTGAGATTTGAGAGTCAAAAACAGGCAGATGTAACTGAGACCAGGGAAGGGCATCAGTAGAGAGAGCAAGGCTAAGGAGAGTAAAGAACAAAGAACTTTAAGAGCATGAGGTCCCTGAGAAAGCAAGAAGGGATGGGACCCAAACAGAGGGATTTACTTGCTACAGGAAGACTGTCGTTTTTTTTATGCTGTCACAAGAAGGTAGTAGTAAAAGATGAAGCAGGTGCAGGTAAATTAATAGGCTTATTGGTGGGGAATTCAAGGAATTCTCATCTCAAGGTTTCAGTCTTTTCTATAAATTAATAAAAGATAATCTGCTAATAGGGTGAAGAGTTGGAAATTTGAGTACTGCAATAAAAGTGGTGGGCAATAAAAGAGGAGGGGTGGTTGAGATACACAGGACACCCAGGCAGATTTGAAGACCTGGTTGAGACTTTCTCCATGGAGGCTATGCTGGATTCTCCAATCCAGTTAAATGCTCCCTGAACACATCAGTGCACTTACCACTCTACATGTTAATCCCATTTACCCACCTATATCACCCACTACTGTGATTTCCATGAGGCTAGGGAACAGATCTGTTTTGCCAATGCCCATTTACTGACAGAGTAAATATTCAACAGGTATTTGTTGAATGGAAGCACACACAGATACGTAAGTAATCGTTAAAGATCTGGTATGTCTAGAGGGCAGGAGAGAAATCATTTGGTTGATCCTCGATAGGTTTGCCTGGGACAGGACAAATTTCCACCAATGATCCAGGTATAATTATTAATAGCAGCCTGTATAACTCATAAAAATTTCCTAGTTTGGATGATAAATGATAGGTCACCCTCATGATCACATTATGACAGATTTATAGGCTAAGAAGATATATGAGGAAGAAATGGAATCTGATTTTTCCTGCTTTTAAAAATGGGATAAGCAAGCAGGGAATCACTTCTTTCATCTCACTGAATAAGTGGTTCCTACATGGGGCGCCTGGGTGGCTCAATGGGTTAAAGCCTCTGCCTTTGGCTCAGGTCATGATCTCAGGGTCCTGGGATTGAGTCCCACATCGAGCTCTCTGCTCAGCAGGGAGCCTGCTTTCCCTCCTCTCTCTCTGCCTGCCTCTCTGCCTACTTGTGATCTCTCTCTGTCAAATAAATTAAAAAAATCTTAAAAAAAAAAATGGTTCCTACATGTTGTCTTCACAACTGAGCTGTAAGAGCCCTTTAAGGATGTTGCATTCAGGTGCAGAACTGGAACTTCAGTTGTTATGACATGGGCAGAATGACCATCCCAGTAACCCCTTGAGAAAGCTTCACACTTCTAAACTAAGAAATTCAGGAGAAAATTTAGAGCAAAAGATATGACCTAAAGTTAAGTAAACAAGTTTGCAGCCTTCAAAATTAATCTTGTCCTTCAGGTGGCTCAGCTTCATCCATTATAAATCTCTGCAATCCCTACACAATAAATTAATCTTTTCAATGCCTTCCATTGTTTCCTCTTTGTTAAAGATATATCTGGATCAAAATAATTTACATAATGTTTTCCACAAGTGGCAATGGCTTGGGAGACCTGATAAAGAAAAATTGTTTAGAGAATAGATAAAACAGAAAGTACGGGACCATTAGAATATTCACAATGACCATGGCAACAGTCAGAACTCCTCTCATAAACATTGTATTAATGAAAATATTTTACTGAGAGACTTAATTTAAACTATAGATGGCTGGTCCTCAACCCCATCTGCACATTAGAATCATATAGGAAGCTTTTTAAAAATAAAAATATTTAGACATCATCCCTCATAAACTCTGACTTAACTATCCTGCATCATGTCTTGGACATATGTAAATTTCAACAGCCTCCTGGTTAGTTCAACTGTCTGATCAGGGTTGAGAATCTCTGCTGTAACTACAAGGGGACACTCTCTATTCATTCTTAATTTTCCCAAATATCCTAGAGATGCCTGTCAGTAAAAAGCAGTCGTTGAACTTGGCTGCATTTGTCCCTCTCATTACAAGAATAGAATTTGTAGAGACTATTTGAAATAATATTCGTATGTATTCTTGACAAGTTGTACTTAGAAGTTTCTCTTTTCTCTTTTTAATACTTAAAAACTTCTATTTGAGTTATCTGTTGCTTACAAAGTTCAGGACAGATCTTGAATTTTCTACTTCATCAAAATAAAGAAGAGAAGTCTTGAGTAGATATACAGTCACCACCCTATGGAATGTTTCACTAGAGAATTATTGACTTCTCATCTTTGAAACTATTTCTGATCACATGCTATCAAATACTCCATTAAAAATGCTTCTTGTTTAATTCCTATGTTCTTTTTTAATGTCTTTCATTTTTGCTATTTTGAGTAACTCATCGACTCATTCATCCATTTCCTTAACATATATTTATTGAGAGTCTACTACATGCCACGCACTATGAAAGGTGCTCAAAATTCAAAGGCCACCCAAAACAGACAGAGTTTTCTATTTCAGAGAATGCATAGCCTAATCAGACAATAAAAATCATATATTATCCAAACAATAAGAAAGTTGCACTGCAGTAGTTAGTGAAAGGAGAAGCTCTTGGTGCAATGAGATATACTTAAGGGACATTTGACCTAATCCGGAAATTCAGGAAAAGCTTCTGAAGAAGTATGAGTTGAATGAAACCTTAAGATGAATAGGACCTAAAGAAGTGAGAAGTTTCCAGGTACCACAGGATCTGAAAAAAGTAAAACTAATTTTAATATAAGTAGAGAGAAGTCATGTTGCCTGATCTGGGAAGCCCCTGACAAAGGAGTGTTATCAAGATTAATATGTTTGGGATATGTAAGGCATTCACAACCCTACTAACTTTCTACTTTGCTTTCTATTTTTGTGACATTCAGCTACTTGTCAATAGATGCAACTCTGCAGCGGCTGGAATCACATTCCTTCTACAATTTGAGTAAAATGACTCATATGTAAGTACAGTGAAAAATGCAGCACAGACTCCATGATAGCCAATCTTGATTGATAATTCTGGGGCTCTAGATGGTTTTAACAGTTTAGTTTTTTACCATGGGTCAAAACTTCTGTTTATGATTAAATCCTTAACTGGTTCTCACAGTTTGTTGATCCATCTAAAATTCCACTTCCATGGTTGTAAGGTAAACACAAGGGACACCTGGGTGGCTCAGTCGAACATCTGCCCTTGGCTCAGGTCATGATCCCAGGGTTCTGGGATTGAGCCTCGCCTTGGGCTCCCTGCTCTGTGGAGAGCTGCTTCTCCCTCTCCCTCTGCCTGCGGCTCTGCCTGCTTATGTTCTATCTGTCAAATAAATAAAATCTTTTTTAAAAAAAGAAAGAAAGAAAGAAAAATGGAGACAAAACTAGAAGTTCTCTTCTTAAATTGTCATTTCCTTTTATTACTATTATGTCACAGATTTCATTGGTGTGGACGTCAATGAGTCAATAAATATTTACTGACTACTGACTTGATTCCAGTCCTGTGCAAGATTCTGCAATCTAACATTTTTTCTCAGTTAGGAAAGAGAAATGTAACTTCATGGGATTAGAACAGGAGTAGAATTAGGAATTCTGGCTTTGGCGTTGTTAGAATTGTGTTTGAACACTGGCTTCTCTGCCCACCACCATCTGACCTTGCACAATCATGTAATCTTCCTAGTCTCACATTCCTTATTTGTAAAATAAGGGTATTTTATTTGTAAAATAAAAGGTAACTTTATAGGATATAATGCATGTAAGCCTGTGCCTAGCACATTAAAACCAGGCAATGCACTTTGTAAGTAAGTAGTCTATTTCTTTAGTACATTACAATCAATTAAAAGTTGTACATGATCACAGTCTTCTAGGCAGCCATTTAACTTTATGAAATTCTATGAAATATGAACAATTTTCTTGAAGAAACAAAAATACCTATTATCTATAAATTCTATGTTCTGGGGTGCCTGGGTGTTTCAGTCAGTTAGGTTTACTACTCTTGGTTTTGGCTCAGGTCGTGATCTCATAGGTCATGAGATTGAGCCTCACATCAGGGTCTGCACTCAGTGGGATGTCTGCTTTAAAGATTCTCTCCCTCTGCCTCTCTACCTATTCTATCTTTGAATAAATAAATCTTTTAAAAGGAACACTTACTATGTTCTAGACATTATGCCATTTTGTTTTCTGTATGTAACCCCCTCATTTGAGTCTCAAAAAACAACCCTATCAAGTAGAAATTATTTTTTTCTATTATTTATATAAGAAATACATAAATTCATAGAGGATAAATGTGTTTTCCTTAGTCACACAGTTATTAGGAGGTAAGAGCAGAATTTGTATTCCATAAATATCTTATTCAAAAATTGTTACACAGCTTTCAAGAACATGAGGTTCAGAATGTTACTTCTAGCTATTGGAGGCAAGCTTAAATCAAGCCAACCATTACTCTGAAAGCAACTAGACAAGATGGGTAGAAATATATATATATATTTTTTTTTTCAAGGGCTTTCAAGGGGACTAAAGGGGAGAGAAGCAAATCCCTAAAACAACATTTGATTGTTTTCCTCTTGAGGAATTCTGTGACTTATAAGCAACAACTGAGATGTTGAGGTTGAATAGAAGTTCAAGCAATCTCATAGGGCTAGCAAACCAAAAACTGGAGTTCAGAGCTTATAAAGGAGGATGACTCTTTAGTAAACAAACACCCCAAGATTTTGGCTGGGATCCCTGAAAAGCTTCATCCCAGAAGTATGGAATAATAGGAAACAGAGCACTCCTCATGAAGGTTATGGCCTAGCTTTGAATCCATAAAAAATAACCAGGCATAAAAACAAAACAAAACAAGAATATATGGAAAAAAATCAAGAGAAAAAAACAAACAAGAGAAAATGCCCACAGAAGATTCAAATATGGGAATATTTGAGAATCGGAGTTGTCAGACTTTAAAATAACTGTAAGAATATATTGAAACTTTTAAATATAGAGAATTTCAAAATAGAATTAAAAATTATTAAAAGGATCAAACAGAAACAAGAATTTAAAAATTCAATAACTGAAAATCTAAACACATGAGCTTAACAACAGATTAGACACAGCTCAAAAGAGAATTAAGAATCTGGAAGATAAGGCAGAAGAATATATTCAGCCTACAGCATGAAGGAAAAAAAAGAAAATTTAAAAATATGTGGCACTGTAGGGGTGCCCGAGTAGCTCAGTCAGTTGAATGTCTCTTAGTTTCAGCCCAGGTCATGATCTCATGAGTCATGAGATCAAGCCCTGCATTGGGCTCCACATTTAGCAGGGAGCATGCTTGAGATTCTCTCCCTCTGTCTCTCTCCTCACCCCCAGGCTTGCATGCATGCATTCTCTCTCTCTGTCTCCCCACTCCAGATAAATAAATAAATCTTTAAAATATATGGCACAGTAAAAAATCTAGCATACCTAACATTGGGTCCCAAAAAAAGAAAAGAGAAAGGATGAGAGAAGCAATATTTGAAGAGAAATTTCTAAAATTCATAGGGGAATCAATTTGCAGATATAAGAAGTACTGCAAACCCCAACAGAAAAAATACAAAGAACCATATCAAGGTACATAGTGGTAAAGGTATTAAAGACAAGTGGTATCTGCGTGGCTCACGCAGGGGTGAGGGTCCAACTCTTGCTTTAGGTTTGGGTTATGATTTCAGGGTCCTGAGATCAAGCCCCACATTGGGCTCCCCACTCAATGGGAATTTTGCTTCCCCTCTTTCCTTCTGCCCCTCCTCTCACCTATGCACTCTCTCTAAAATAAATTAATCTTAAAAAAAAAAGACAAAATGAAAATTATTAAAACCAGCCAAAGTAGGGAAAGACCCACAGAGTTTCAAAGAACTGGCACTAAAATTGATAGCTGATTTTTCATTTAACAATCTTAAAGGGAAACAATGCCAAATGGTAGTACAGAAGTACAGAAGGGAATGAAAAACAAAAGAAAATGAAAAGGTAAATATAAATGAACCTTGGCTGCACAAAACAAAATAAAAAATATCTTACTGGGTTTAAAATCTCGGCAATCCTTGCACTGCATGATAGTATAGGATCATGAAACTGCATGCTGAAACTATGGAAAGTTTCATTATAATCAGAGAAAAATTGTGATTTTTTGTGACTTTTAAAATTTTTATGAAAACAGTAAAACTTCCTTTACTATTGATTATAAACGTATAGGGAAAGGAAAAACTGTAAACTTATATTTAGCACACTGTAATTTTAAATGTTAAAAAGGATTTAGACCTAAAATATTTTATTTCTTTGTAAAAAAAAACTTATCAAGAGTAATTTAAACAGTGCTTGCCTTTTTTCTCTTTGCTATGTAACTTGCAAAAGCATCACATCAATGTTTTGGCAAATTGTCATACTTCTTTCTAGATCTGAAACAGCTTCCATGATTTAATTCTCTGTTCTTTCAATGTCATAAAATATTTCTAAGAGCTCCTTTAATGCATGTTTTTTTATTGGCATCATTTCTTTTGGGACATCTTCATCCTTCTGTCTGCAATCACTTTTCTCATTGATGTCAATAATTTGCCTTCACTAATTCCTTTTTTGGAATATCTAGAGTCTCTCAAATGGTGGCAGTATCACATTCACATGGTCAGCTAGTTCTCCTATGACTCCATTTACATATGATTCAAATGTCATTTCCAGCATTATCACATTTTGTTTCTTTGCTGTTCCTTCATCTCTGCTGGACATTTCCCTCTTCCAGTTATTCGCTTTTATAAAGTGTCATATGCGTTTATCACTAGAAGACAAGGGGGCAATACCACTGCACAAACAGTAAAGCTGTTTGTGGACTGAATAGCAAGTGCTCAGGGACCAATCACTAATGACTTTAAAAGAAGTGGTGTAATTAGTCACCTATCACCATATGCATTTGTTACTTACATAGTGATGCACACATTGAAGAGCTAGCAGCAAAGCTTGTACTTTGTGCAATTATTCATTATTCACAGTTAATATATAATGGTAGCCACAACCTGAACCCTGCTTTTGGGACCAGCTATTATTTAAATTCAACTAAATAATGGTAATTTAACATTATGCATATTGGGACCATGCAAAGCGAGGACTACCTATATCCACAAAATTAAAATACACAATAGCAAATAAACAATGGATGGGAGAGTTATAAATGGTGTTAAAGTTTCCTAAAGTCCTTGAGTTGTCTGAGAAATGCTACCAGTACTAAATTCTATTAGACTTTTATAAGTAATGAATATGTGTTTTATTTTCTTTTAGTATTTATTTTTTTATTTAAATTTAATTAATTAAGCATAATGTGTTACTAGTTTCTGAGGTAGAGTTCTTTGATTCATCAGTACCATATAATACCCAGTGCTAATTATATCATGCATCCTCCCCAATGTCCATCACCCATTTACCCCATCCCCCAACCTAGCAACTCTCAGTTTGTGTCCTATGATTAAGAGTCTCTTATGGTTTGTCTCCCTCTCTGATTTCATTTTGCTTATTTTCCCCTATGTTTCTCTATGATCCTGTTTTGTTTCTTAAATTCCACATATGAATGAAATCACATAATTATCTTTCTCTGATTGGTTTATTTTGCTTAGCATAATATCCTCGAGTTGCATCCACACCATTCCAAATGGCAAGATTTCATTTTTTGATGACTCAGTAGTATTCCAGTGTGTGTGTGTGTGTGTGTGTACATCTTCTTTATCCACTCATCTGTCAATGGACATCTGGGTTATTCCCATAGTTTGGCTAGTATGGACACTGCTGCTATAAATAGTGGGGTGCAGTTGTCCCTTCAGACTACTACATTTGTATTTTTAGGATAAATCCCTAGTAGTGCAATTGCTGGGTCATAGCTCTATTTTCAACTTTTTGAGGAACCTCCATACTGTTTTTCAGAGTGTCTGCACCAGCTTGCATTCCAACCAGCAGTGTAAGCAGGTTCCCCTTTCTCTGCATTTGCTGTATCCTGACTTCTTAATTTTAACCATTCTGACTGGTGTGAGGTGGTATCTCATTGTGGTTTTGATTTGTCTTTCTCTGATGCCCAGTGATATTGAACATGTGTCTGTTGGTTATTTGGATTTCTTCTTTGTAGAAAAGCCTGTTCATGTCTTCAGCTCATTTCTTGATTGGATTATTTGTTCTTTGGGTGTTGAGTTTGATAAGTTATCAATTTTGGATACTAGCCCTTTATCTGATATGTCATTTGCAAATATCTTCTCCTATTCTGTCAGTTGTCTTTCGGTTTTGTTGACTATTTCCTTTGCTGTGCAGAAGCTTTTTATCTTGATGAAGTCCCAATAGTTCATTTTGCCTTTGTTTCTCTTGCCTTTGAAGACATATCTAACAAGAAGTTCCTATGTCCAAGGTCATAGAGGTTGCTACCTATGTTATCTTCTATGATTTTGATGGATTCCTGTCTCACATTAAGGCCTTTTGTCCATTTTGAGTCTATTTTTACGTATGGTATAAGGAAATGGTCCAGTTTCATTCTTCTGCATGTGGCTGTCCAATTTTTCCAACATCATTTGTTGAAGAGACTGTCTTTTTTCCATTGGACATTCTTTCCTGCTTTGGCAAAGATTAGTAGACCGCAATGTTTGAGGTCTATTTCTGGGCTCTCTATTCAGTTCCATTGATCTATGTGTCTGTTTTTGTGCCAGTACCGTACTGTCTTGATAATGATAGCTTTGTAATAGAACTTGAAGTCTGGAATTGCGATGCCACCAGTTTTGGTTTTCTTTTTCAACATTCATCTGGCTATTCGGGCCTTTATTTTGGTTCCATATAAATTTTAGGATTATGTGTTCCATTTCTTTGAAAAAAATTGATGGTATTTTGATAGGGATTGCATTATACATGTAGACTGCTTTAGGTAGCATAGACATTTTCACAATATTTGTTCTTCCAATCCATGAGCATGGAACGTTTTCCATTTCTTGGTGGCTTCCTCAATTTCTTTCACGAGTACTTTACAGTTCTTTGAGTACGGATTCCTTGTCTCTTTCGTTAGGTTTATTCCTATGTATCTTACGGTTTGGGGTGAAATTGTAAATGGGATCAACTCCTTAATTTCTCTTTCTTTTGTCTTGCTGTTGGTGTATAGAAATGCAATTGATTTCTGTGCATTGATGTTATATCCTGACACTTCTGAATTCTTGTATGAGTTCTAGGAATTTTGGAGTGGAGCCTTTTGTGTTTTCCACATAAAATATCATATCAACTGCAAAAAGTGAGAGTTTGACTTCTTCTTTGCCAATTCAGATGCCTTTTATTTCTTTTTTTTAAAGATTTTTATTTATTTATTTGACAGACAGAGATCACAAATAGGCAGAGAGTCAGGCAGAGGTGGAGGGGAGCAGGCTCCCTGCTGAGTGGAGATTCCCAACATGGGGCTCAACCCCAGGACCCTGAGATCATGACCTGAGCTGAAAGCAGAGGCTTAACCCACTGAACCACCCAGGTGCTCCCCTTTTATTTCTTTTTGTTGTCTGATTGCCAAGGCTAGGACTTCTAGTACTATGTTGAATAACAGTGGTGACAGTGGACATCCCTGCCATGTTCCTGACCCTAGGGGGAAAGCTCTCTGTTCTTCGCCATTGAGAATGATATTCGCTGTGGGCTTTTCATAGATGGCTTTGATGATATTGAGGTAGGTACTCTCTGTCCCTACACTTTGAAGAGTTTCGATCAAGAAAGGATGCTGTACTTTGTCAAAGACTTTTTCTGCATCTATTGAGTGTCCTTTCTTTTATTAATGTAGTATATCACATTGATTGACTTGCAGATGTTGAACCATGCTTGCAGCCCAGGAATAAATCCCACTTGGTCATGGTGAATACTCCTTTTAATGCACTGTTGGATCCTATTGGCTAGTATCTTTATGAGAATATTGGCATCCACGTTCAACAGGGATATTGGTCTATAATTCTCCTTTTTGGTGGGGTCTTGGTCTGGTTTTAGAATTAAGGTAATGCTTGAGTTGGGAAGTTTTCCTTCTATTTCTATTTTCTGAAACCACTTCAGAAGAATAGGTATTAATTCTTCTTTAAATGTTTGATAGAATTCCTCTGGGAAGCCATCCGGCCCCAGACTCTTGTTTGTTGAGGGATTTTTGATTACTGCTTCAGTTTCCTTGCTGGTTATGGGTCTGTGCAGATTTTCAATTTCTTCCTGTTTCAGTTTTGGTGGCTTATACATCTCTAGGAATGCACCCATTTCTTCCAGATTGCCTAATTTGTTGGCATACAGTTGCTTATAATATGTTCTTATAATTGTATTTCTTTGGTATTGGTTGTGATCTCTCCTCTTTCATTCATGATTTTATTAATTTGGGATCTTTCTCTTTTCTTTTTGATAAGTCTGGCCAGGGGTTTATCAACCTTATTAATTCTTCCAAAGAACAAGCTTCTAGTTTCGTTGACCAGTTCTACTGTTATTTTGACTTCTATTTCATTGATCTCTGCTCTATACTTTATTAATTATCTTCTCCTGCTGGATTTAGGCCTTACTTGCTGTTCTTTCTCCAACTTCTTTAGGTTTAAGGTTACGTGGTATATTTTAGACCTTCCTTGTTTCTTGAGAAAGTCTTGTATTGCAATGTACTTCCCTCTTAGGACCGCCTTTGCTGCATCCCCAAGATTCTGAACAGTTATGTTTTCATTTTCATTTATTTCCATGAATTTTTAAAATTCTTCTTTAGTTTCCTGGTTGACCCATTCATTCTTAGGAGGTTGCTCTTTAACCTCCATGTATTTGAGTTCTTTCCAAATCTCCTCTTGTGATTGAGTTCAAATTTCAAAGCATTATGATCCAAAAACATGCAGGGAATGATTTCAGTCTTTTGATACGGGTTGAGACCTGATTTGTGATCCAGGATGTGATCTATTCTGGAGAATGTTCCATATGCCCTCAAGGAAAAAAGTATGTTCTGTTGCTTTAGGATAGACGGCTCTGAATATATGTGTGAAGTCTATCTGGTAGTAAATCTGTGCTGAAACCAGAACCTTCCACTCCTGCTTTGGAGAAGGGCTATTACACAACTTTCAGTCAGCTGAAGATGGATTGGTAAAAAGGTGTCTATACACAAGTTTCAAGTTATTTTTGCTTGTGCAGAATAATCCATATTTTTCCAAGACTGAATGGGCAGTCTTGTGGCTTTCTTCCTTTTCAATATTCCTAAAAAGGCTACATGAAGTTCAATTCTTTTTTTTTTTTTAAGATTTTATTTATTTGACAGAGATCACAAGCAGGCAGAGAGGCAGGCAGAGAGAAGCAGGCAGGGAAGCAGGCTCCCCGCTGAGCAGAGAGCCCGATGCGGGGCTCGATCCCAGGATCCCGGGATCATCATCTGAGCTGAAGACAGAGGCTTTAACCCATTGAGCCACCCAGGCACCCCTGAAGTTCATTTCTTGATGAGCCACTTATAACAGCAGTTCCTTGAGAGCCAACATGACAGGTGGATCAGATTTCCCTATGAGAAACAAAATTGGCCTGACAGCAAAATATCCAGAACGGAAAGTCCTTCTTTCCTTCTGATTATGTACTATATGTCTCCTTTCAATAGTCTTATCCCCATCATCCTTTTTCCTTCACAAGTCTAAACCTTGAGCTGATATGAAGGAGACTGACATCAAGAAAAGAAAATTCAACTCAGAAATGAAGAAAACTGGAAAGTATATAATACACCCCCAGAGCATCTCAATCACCCCTGCTACAGTACAATTCAGTGTATTGCTAGAGTCCAGAGATGAATATTGGCAGCTTGAAGAGATCATTCCCCCACCCCCCACTGGCAGTTAAAGGGCATCAAATAAATACTGGGCAAGAGGAGTTTGCTGGGAGAGTTAGAAATAAAAAGCTAACCAATTTTTATCCCTGTAATAATTCAGTGCCAGTGGGAGCCAAGTACTAAAAAAAATTCCTCTAATCATTATGTCACCATCTCTTATTAAGAAGCCAGGGAATCCCAGAAATAGAAAATTCATTTCAGAAGACCCCTGAGGGCAATTTAAAGCCTTAAAAAATTACAATAATAGTAAATTAGCTATTGCTCTTCAGAGGTTTACAGAGCAGCAGAAGCATGAAAATCAGGTTGAAAAAGTTGTGTCCAGATTACAAGCTTCCAGAGCTGCTCAACATTCTCTAAACCTTAGTTGAATCTTGAAATACCTTTAAAAGACATACAACTTAATACAGATGGAGTGGATCTTTCACTTAGTGATAGTGTGAAATTTGCTCCTTAGCGGCAACAGCTGGTTTTCATCCTTTTCAAACTCAGGTTACATTAATAAGTACATTAAGACAATACATAAAAGAAATATTATAGCAAAGCAGGGGGAAAAGCCCAAACTGGCAAAATACCTCAAGGAGTCACAAAGTTTTCTTGCAGCCTTCAACTTGGATCTCCCTCTCAGTTTTTCTGTGGAGAGGTGTAAGAACAATTTTCTCATGGATCTTAAACCATGGCATCAAATGGACAAATTGTTTATCAAGGGACTTTAAAAATCTGACCCCAAGGAATTCAGGACACATAAAGGCAATTCAGAGGTATACTTCTGACTTGGGACAAATTCCAGACTGAGGAAATTATCATCTTGGATAAATGTTGTAATAGATGAAACGAAGTCCAGGTTTTTGTTTTGTTTTGTTTTGTTTTGTTTTGTTTTATGGGGTTTTTTTAAATTTTCTAAGGATTTTATTTATTTATTTGACAGACAGAGATCACAAGTAGGCAGAGAGGTAGGCAGAGAGAGAGAGCGTGGGGGAAGCAGGTGCCTTGCTGAGCAGGGAGCCCGATGTGGTACTCGATCCCAGAACCTTGAGACCATGACCTGAGCCAAAGGAAGAGGTTTAACCCACTGAGCCACCCAGGCACCCCAATTTTTTAAAGGTTCTACCACCTTCAGCTATCAATCATTTCTGATAGCTCAAGCAGAAGTTCATCTTCATCTTTTCCAGGATCCAAGTCGATCTCAGCTTCCAATTTCCCTCCTGAAATTTCCCATTAGTTTCTCAAAATCATCCTACATAGAAAGGGGACACTTTCCTGTTGAGGTGAAGGTGAGTCAGAGGGTTTTCATGGCCATCTGGGATGAAGGGCCAGACACTTCCAGAAGGGAGGAATCTGAAGGGGACTGGGCTGGAGGCAGCACAATCACTCTAGATTTTTCCATCTCAGGCATAGTGACTGACTTGTCCTCAGAAAGGAGTGGGATAACCACTACAGCTGCTTTTTTAGTGGGACTTTCCTGTAGGATGCCTGGAGCTGAGCGGCTTCGCAGCTGCAGTCACAGCAGGGTGGACCTCCACTGCCTTATGTTTGGGGGCTGTTTAGGGGGTGAGACAACTTTAACCACAAATGGCTTCACATTGACTTTGGGTTTAGCTTTACCCCTTTTTTCCAAGGTCTGTGCTGCACATCTCACATTCAGTAATGTGTTCCCAGTGCCTCAGGTTTCTACCTCTGCCTTTTGGGATAGCTTTGTGGGAAGCCACTTTGCCAGGTGCTGTGTGAGGCCCGGCACAGGAGTGAGCACTGGCTTTTCTGTTGTCTGAGTATTCCAAGAGTCTCCATCTCCCCAAAAGTGTGTCAACACTGATTTTTCCTTCTGTGAGGTTCCCCTCTCCAGCTATTTTGGCATGTGCTTCCGTCTCATGGTCTCATTTCTCTTGACTTGAGTTTCAGTGATGCCAACTCCTGTGGTCTCTACTGAGGTCTCTTCAGCCTCTGTTCTAGAAACACTGTTCTGAGAAGCATCTTCACTTCCTTCTTAAAGTTTGTCTTCTTTTATACCTGTTTTTGTTTGTTTGTTGTTTGTTTTCTTTTTAAGATTTTATTTATTTATTTGACAGAGAGAGATCACAAGTAGGCAGAGAGAGAGGCAGAGAGAGAGAGAGGAGGAAGCAGGCTCCCTGCTGAGCAGAGAGCCCAATGCGGGACTCAATCCCAGGACCCTGAGATCATGACCTGAGCCGAAGGCAGCGGCTTAACCCACTGAGCCACCCAGGTGCCCCCTGTTGTTTGTTTTTTGATTCAGAGAAGCTACCTTATGCCTGGGGAGGGGGGGTGGCCTCAAGCTGAGGCTGTGAGCTAGTCCTGCTCTCAGAGCTCTGTTGTACCTGCAGTGCCTTCCCCTATTTAATTTTCTCCAGCATCTTGATGTGCACTACCTGCATAGACTATGTTCTACCTGCAGGCTCCTCTGATTGTTCTTTGCTGGTAACTATAGGTGGCGAAACCACTGTTTGGTTCCTTTTTGTTTGTTTGTTTGTTTGTTTTTAATTTTACTATCAGTCTTTAGTCACATCCTTTTTGCTTTTTTGTCTCTCTGCTTCCTGCTGCTGATGTTTCATTTTAGCCAGGATCTCAGAGAAAGTTTCAAATCAGAGAGTGGAGATGCTTCTTGTTCCTAAAGTAGAATCATCAACTTTTGGAATTCCTTTTGTCTTGAGTTTAACTTGCAATTTTACATGTTTCTAATTAGCTTTTTTAAAGAATTTCTTCTAATGTCTTCACATGGATCTCACCAACTTTAGTGACACTCTCTGCTGACTCTCCTCCATGTTTAGACCAGATGACTTGCCTAAACGCTCCTTGAGACTTGGAAACATGAACTTTCTTTGGTGGTTTGCCAGAGTTAGTAGTAGCTTCCACTGTTTTCCTTAACCTCTGTGCAAGGCTGTGCTTTAATGAAGGATTGCCCTCACCACCTACTGAAAATTTTTGTTTTACCCGTCTCTTGGTGAGACTCAGTCAAACAAGTCCCCTTGTTTGCTGGAAAAAGTTACTGTCCTCACTACAGTCCAGACATTCTCTTTTTCAGGACCTGGAATGGGCTGAGGTTGGTGTAAAAGACTGGAAACTCCAGAAGAAATTTCACCTTGCTTCTTGGATTTTTTCCTTCATTTTCTTTGATTTAATTCAAGAGTTTTTATTCCAAAATTCAAACATTCCCCTTGCTTCAAATTGACCCCGGGTTTCTGGGCAGAGGCTGTCCATAATCCATTATGAACTTTGGGAGGCAGTTACAGGATGGATGTCTTGGTTTCATCACCTTTTTCAGACAACTGACCATCAACATCTCCATCATCACCTGCAGCATTGATTATAACTGGTAGATGGGTGGGGCTAGGAACATTTTCGAACTTTCTATTCTCATAATACTTTGCAGCTGAAGGGAAGAATTAGACTGGACAGACAATTTATTCTGTTGAACTGTGAGCTGGTTAGCCTTCACTTTCCCTCTGGTGACTCAGACACAGTGGTCAACAGTTTTGCTTGGAGGCAGGAAAAGGCCATCAATATAATGCCCTCCTTTGTGGATGGAAAGTGCAGTTAGTTTCTGACATCCCTTTGGCTGATTTTCCCAGTAACAAGGAATCTCACATTTTTTTGTCAATCTCCATTTGCTGAACACTGCACACCTATTGAAAACAGCTCCCTTCTTGCCATGATGTGCAGTTTCATTTCCTAGTGCAAATTCACAGTGATGGGAGGGACAGCTGTCACCTTTGGTACATGTAGAACAGAAAAAAAAAAAAATAGCAGTCTTCTCCTTGATTAGGCAGACTGGGTAGATCCTTAAATCAGAAGTGGCTTCTCGTAAACAAACCACTGCTTTCTCAAGGTGAGGACCAGCTCTAAATCCTCTTGAAATGGGTTTAGTCTTCCAAAAGACAACTCAATCACAGAAATCTCTTTAAAATGCAATCATTAGTTGGTTGCTCTCAGTAGGAATCTCTGTGTCTTCCCTGAATTCCAACCTATTAGGCCTTTTGCTAATTCCTAATACAAGTCAATTTTCCAGCAAATTTTTGGGTAGGGAGTATCCCCCAATCCTAAAAAGCATCACTATCACTAATTCCACAGCTTCCGTCTCAAGATCCAGAACCAAAGCCTACAAGATGTCAACAACATGGGCCTTCCCTATAAGAATCCACACTTACCATGGGAGTTTAGAGGGTGTTCCTCATAAGGGTTTCATCAATCCAAACCTCCAACATTGTCCCCCATTCTGGCTTGCTGCCCCATCTTCCTTCTTTCTTAGCCACTGCCACCTGTGTTCCTCAGAGCAGCAACACCATAATGATTATATGTTTTAATCCGTAGGGCAACAACTAAAATAATTGTAAAAGAACATATAACTAACAAGCTAACAGTAGTGAGGATTATCATCACAAAAATAAATTAATACAAGAGACATCCAGGTGGCTCATTTGGTTAAGCATCTGACTTGGGTTCAAGTCATGATCTCAGGGCCCTGGGATTGAGCCCTGCCTGGAGTCCCACACAGGGCTCCGCACTCAGTGGGGAGTCTGCTTTCTCACTGTTGCTCCTCCTTCTTGTTCTCTCTCTCTCTCTTTCTCTCTCTCTCTCTCTCAAGTAAACAAAATCGAAAAAAAATTAAATAGTACAAAAAGGGCAAGAAATTAAAATAAAGAACTTCTAAAACAAATACTAGATTTAATACCAAATAATCAGTATTTATATTAATTGCATTAAATGTAAAAGGACTTAATATTCCAATTACAATACAAAGATTGTCAGGTAGGTTAATAAAAAAAAATTCAACTGTATGTTTCTTACAAGGGACATACATTAAACACAAGGATATAGAAAGACTAAAAGTATTAGGATAAAAATATTAACATGCAAACAATAACCAAGAGAAAATAGATATAAATTCCCCACTGTACATTAACCCTGAAGTATCACTATATATAAAAATGGAAATTTTATTATGATAAAAAGGATTACTACAGAGAGATATAATGATTCTAAATTTGAATATCTGTAGGAGCAGAGATTCAAACCATGTAAAGCAGAAACTGACAGAACTGAAAAAATAAAATAGATACCCACCATCATAGTGGGGATTTGTTTCAATAGAGCTTTATCAGATAGAACATCCATACAAGAAAAATAAAAATACTAACAAGAAATTAATAAGGCTTGAACAACATAATTTGCAAACTCAACCTCATTGACTTGTATAAAATATTGTATCCGGCAATTGCAGAGTACGTATTCTCTTCAAGGACACACAGAACGTTTATCAAAATTGACCATATGTAGGGCCATGAAAGCAAGTCTCAGTAGCTTGCAAAAAATTCAAATCAAGTTCTCTGATCAGTAAACAATGCACTTGTAAATAAGCATGAATCAAAGAAGAAATCACAATAGGCACTAGAAAATAATTTCAGCTAAATGACAATAAAAATATGACAAATCAAAACCTATAACATGCAGTTAAAGTTACACTCAGAAGAAAATGTATAGCTTTAAAAAGAATGGGTTGGAAATGAAGGCTATAAATAAATTATTTACATATCTTTCACAGAAATTTACAAAGGAACAGTAAATTGAAACTAAAGAAAGTGGAAAGTGTAATATTCAAGAGAACTGAGAATCTAGGTCAGTAAGGACAACAGTTTAAATTCAAAACAAAATCTTCAGACTCCAAATATAGTCTTCATTTATTCATTTGATTTTCTGCCCCTTTCTCAAAAAAAAAAAAAAAATCAAAGAAACCAATTTGTAATGAAGCTCTATATACACCCTACAGCTCTTAAAAGCAACTGCTTTGTTATAATTATGGCCTTTTCCTCATTAAGATTGTAGGCGTTAACATTTCTCTTAGGAATATCAATTTTCTCCCTATGAGCAAAAGAGTTAATTTTATAGAGCAAAGAAACTACTAAATACAAAAATTAAAAAGAGGATAATTCGGCAAGTGGATTTTTAAAAGGCTATTTCTCTGATGTATGAGGTAGTCAGTCTAATATCTTAGAAAATAAGAGAATAATACATCTTGCATTCTGCAGATTTGCCTAATAGATATCCTACATTATTATCTGCAAATGGTTTCAGTTGGCACAAAGGGTAAGTAAAGACTTTTGGACTCCGGCCACACAAATGCTTAATACCTTTATTTTGTAATCATTTATTAAGCAATGACTATAAACAAAGCATCATGCTATTTGCATGACAGAAAGAAAGCTGAAAAATCCGCCTCCTTCCCTTAAAGAATTGAGATAGAAAGCGTGAAACCAAATGTCAGTATAGAATGATCTGTCTCATCTAATTCATCTCCTGTGAGCCCAACTTCTCTAGCACTCCCCGCAGAGAACTAAAGCTGTCTTATTTGTGAAGCAGTCAGTCCCTCACCAGGTTGGTTCTGCTGCAAGCAGAGGTACTGAACTAAGGTGTGCTGATGGCCAAGGTCATCGCATATTGCTAGCACTTACTGAAAACGCTCAGGGAGAACATTAGCAGTTAAAGAGCATAATGTCATTCGGTTGCATGGATGTCCTTCCTCAGCAGCCCTCCCTCTCTCCCTGTGCCTTTTTTGGGGATGTGATTTGGTCAATTGGCTGAATTAGGGCTATGGAAGGACTCGTGGCTCATCATTCCCACTTCTACCCATCCCTTCACTGCTTTTTCAACCTTCTCCTGCTAACGCACTATATTTTTCCTGTGAGTTGGGCTCCCAGTTCTTGCTTAGATTGTGCCGATAGGAATTACAAAGGTAGAAAATATGCGCTAAAATTGTTAGTGACCTAGGGCTGGCATTCCAAAGATAAATAGCTATCTACTCTGTCAATAAATAGTTATGTTTAACACAGTGCTAAAACTGGTCATTGCATCTTACAGCTATCCACAGGATTCAAAATAGTGGATCATTCTAAACTTACCTAGACCCTCTCCCTTGGCCTCTGTGATTCCACACTCCTTGGCTGGTCTTTCTCATTCCTTACTTTTAAACATTGGGGTTCCATATGACCCAGGCTTGTGTCTTCTTCTCTTCTTCCTCTATGATTCTCTCCATGTGACCTTAACCGACTCTTCTCAAGTTTACACACATAGTCTAGGTCCCTCTTTTTAGCACTGAGCCATTTACCTGCTGGTCTTCTTGATGTCTCTTCCGAGATGTCTCACATGTATCTCACTACTTAAACGCCCCAAACTGAAATCAGCCTCTCCCTCTGATCTACCACTCCTCCATTATTTGCTGAGCCAGTACATGGCATGACATCTTACTGCAAATTCCAGATACCTGAGGGGTATCCCTGTATCTTCTTTCCTTCTCACCTCTTTCTTTTTTTTTTTTCCTACTATTTTTCTTAAGATTTTTTTTTTTAATTTATTTGACATACAAGAGATCACACATAGGCAGAGAGGCAGGCAGAGAAAGAGGAGGAAGCAGGCTCCCTGCCGAGCAGAGAGCCTGATGCGGGGCTTGATCCCAGGATTCTGGGATCATGACCTGAGCCGAAGGCAGAGGCTTAACCCACTGAGCCACCCAGGCACCCTGCTTATCACCTCTTTCTAATCCTTCACCATGTCATGTTGATTCTACTATCCTAATATGCAAAAAATGTACCCCCTTCCTCTCCACTGCCAAGACCCTTGCACAAGCCATCATAATTTATGGGAATTATCACATGGAGATGAAGAGGGCCTAGTTGAGGTTTTTTTGTTTGTTTGTTTTTTGTTTTTTTAAGATTTATTTATTTATCTGAGACAGAGAGCAGGGGGTAGGGGCAGCGGGAGAGAGAAACTTAAGCAGACTGCACTGAGCATAGAGACCCATGCTGGGCTCAATCTCATGACCCCGAGATCAGACCTGAGCCTAAACCAAGAATTAGTCACTTAACCAGCTGCACCACCCAGGCGCCCCTAAGCCTAGTTTCCTAACAGTCACCTTCAAGGGGCCAGGCATGGAAAGCACAGTTATCTTAGACCCTCTCTATTGAACCAGACACTGCTGAAAAAAACAACCAGTGATCCCAGTGAAGGCCACATGAAGCAGAAGAGAAGTACAGTTTACCACTGCCTGAAATCCTAATCCACATAATCATGACCTCTATAATAAAAGAGTCGTTATTTTAGCCACTTAGTTGGGGTGATTTGTTATACAACAACAGACATCCAAAAGAGGTAGCAATTACATATCAGCAATGGGTAAAAGACATTGAGGATTTATCAGAGAAAATTACAAGAATGGCGGGTTTCTTTATAACTTACTGAGAGTCCTAAATGAAAACAAAACAGTTCTCCTGGTTTTTAAACTTCAGCTGGAGTACAGTCTAGCCAAAATAACTTTTTTTTTTTTCAAAGATTCATTTATTCATTTGAGAGTGAGGAAAAGGGAGAGAGAATCTCAAGCAGTCTCCACACTGAGCACAAAGCCCAATGTAGGACTCGATCCCACAACCCTGAAATCACAACCTGAGCTGAAACCACGAGTCAGACATTCAACTAACTGTGCCATCCAGGAGCCCTCCAAATATAAATTTGATAAAGCTTACACCTGTAAAATGGTGAAACACAGACCACTTCCATCTTCTATTTCATGTTTTCTATAAAGAAGCCAATAGAACATTGACTGTTGCCATTGTTACTCCTACTAAAAGCAGCCACCAATTACTGAATACATTTTATGGGCAAGCATTCTACTAAAAGAGCTTCACATACCCTATGCCACTTAATCTCACTAAGCCTCAGGTCCACTATGTAAAATGAAGACGGTAATACACACCTCACAGGGCTCTTGCCCAAATTTCCTCAGCTAAGAATTTTCAGAGTCAGAATTTGAAAGAAAGAGTCCCTCTAAAACTAATGCAATTCATAATATCTCTTCAATTAAAAATGGAAATAAAGAAAATGCTACCCTCAAAGGATGTTTTTACTTTAATGTGGATTTTTTGAAAATCACGAGTAAATAAAAATTCTATAATTGGGTAGATAAAAAGTGTGATTTACAGCAGATAGTGTGATAAGATCTAATATTGGCTGCTTCATTAAACTGAGTCAAGTGAATTTATTGGAGGTTTCAAGAGTACCGGTTTTAGTCCCGATCATTAGATAATCATGCAATCAGCTGACTGCCTCTTCCAAGAAATTTGGAGAATCATTTTTATAATGTCCTATTTCCAGT
This sequence comes from Mustela nivalis, assembly GCF_964662115.1. NCBI lineage: Eukaryota > Metazoa > Chordata > Mammalia > Carnivora > Mustelidae > Mustela > Mustela nivalis. Next base: position 21,299,578 of record NC_139025.1, read on the forward strand.
GGAAAATCTACTGGTAAACTCACATTTTCTTCCACCTGTTTTCAAAATCTGAAGATATAAACTCTCTTTGAATTGACATCTATTATTTTTTTAATTCATCAATAAATTAAACGATGCATCAACATCATGCTTATCACCTTTCAGTTATATTTTTCCCTTAATTGTGGAACATTAGCTTTGAAATACTTCATTGGTAATAGCCAAAGTAGAATAATTAAGATTTCTCTCATTGAAAAGTCTTGATAATTTAGAAATAAATTTTCTGTGAATTTATAGACTATTGCTGAAAAATTACTGCCAGTCTGAAAATCAGGACTTTAAAAGCTAAGGACCTAGTATATACCAAGCGCTTTGACAGATTTTATACTCTTTGATCTAGTAATTCCACTTCAGTAAACTTTCCCCCAAGAAAATAAACAGAGGAGTGAGTTTACATAAAAGCCATTTGTCTCATAGTTAATTTATAATAGCAAAAATTTGGAAGCTACTCAAATGCTCAGCTAGAAGGGTCTAATATGAAATACTGAGCAACCATTAGAAATCTGTTGCCACAGACTATTTAATCCCAGAGGGAATACTTTTGATGTAGTGTGGTTTTAAAAACACAAAACATACTTAAAGATAGGGAAAAAAACCGATTTTCTTTATATCATGGAATAAGAGGTTTCACATCTTTTTGATGTGAATGTGTTTAAAACTTTTCACAATATATTATCTTCATAGTTAGATGGAATAAACTTTTTAAAAATTAAGAGTTCTTTCAAAATACATCAATTTTAAAATGAATACTTGATGTAAATTCATACTACCTGGGTGACTTATTGTGTGATAGGAAACCTATCAGAAAATGTTACTTTAAAATTAATTTACCTAATTCTTAGTCCCAGTTTTCACCTCAGTACTGTGCAGTATTTAAGGTATGAAAATTAATGGCTTTGCTAATACATACACACCTTCTTTTTAAAGTAGTTAAGTAATTAGTTACTACTTCTACCTCCCAGATCCCACAGTTAAGTTGCACATAATAAATGTCCAGTAAGTATTCCTTTAGTTTTAACCAATCTCTTCCCACTCTCCCCACTAGAACCAGCACACCTAGTCAAAGACAGAGTGGCCTGCCTTCTTTTTTTTCTTTCTTTCTTTCTTTCTTTTTTTTTTTTTTTTTTTTTTGAACTAAGGTACTTAAAAGCAGATTAGAAAAAAATTGAAGATCAAATGCAAGTAAGTTGAAAAAAAGCCAGGGGGCCAGTCAATACCTAGGTTTTTGGTTCTCATTCTCATTCAGTTTCTTGTTTTACACAAAGTAGTTTTGCACATTAATTGCATTTGTATTTCTTAAAATTCCAGCGATACCAGCTAGAGACCTTCTCTTCAGGTCTCTTATTCCAATTCAAGGTCCTTGCCCATGCAAGCCTGGAACCTTCTCATCTCCGTTGGTCCCATCTTACTTTGCAGGTGAAAAGCCATGTCAGTTTCATTCTTGCTCTGCTTGCTTCCCAGCTTGGCCTCTTTCTCCTCATGAACCGGGGGCATTGAGGGTGTGGGCGAATATCTCTAAGACTAAGGAGCAGAGTCAAATGCTATGACCTAATGCCAGTCAAGAGGGAAAAGGGGGCACAGGACAATGGAAGAAAAAAAGAAGTTGGAAAGTTCCTTAATAGTAGAAGGATTTAAGCCTTCATTTCTCCTCCGCTTGCCTCTCTCTGCCCAACCTGGGGACTCTCTTCTACCACTTTGCTGATTTCCCAGACGGTGTGGGTGTAGGCTGGGGTGCTAAGTGCCTGCCACGACAGCTGTTCTGAACAAGCCAATTTCTCTGTTATTTGCTCTTGTTAAAAATGAACAAATAGGGGCACCTGCGTGGCCCAGTGGGCAAAGCATCGGACTCGTGGTTTGAACTCAGGTTGTGATGTCAGGGTCATGAGATCAAGTCCCCCCACCCTCACCCCCACGGGGCTCTGGGTTCAGTGTGGAGTCTGCTTAAGATTCTCTTCCCCTTTGCCCTTCCCACCCACACTCAGAGTATCTGACACTTTATATGTTTTTTAAAATTTTTATATAGAATATATATTCCTTTGTGTTTTTTGAAATTCAGGACTTTTTGTGTGCCTTTTATTTCATTTTTTTTTTTTTAACTTCGAACAAGATAAAATAGGGGCGCCTGGGTGGCTTAGTTGGTTGGGCATCTGATTCCTGTTTTTGGCCTCAGTACTGATCTCAGGGTCCTGGGTTTGAGCCCTGGCAGGGTGAGCAGATGCCCACTGGGCTCAGCTCAGGGCGGAGTCTTCCTCTCCCTCTCCTTCTGCGCCTCCCCTCCCTCACAGGTGCATGCACTCCCTCTCTCTCTAAAATAAATAAATAAATCTTTAAAAAATAAGATAGAATAAAAAGTGAAAAGTACACATTCTTAGTTTCCATTCTACCTACCAGAGACAACCACAAGGAACACTATGTTCTTTATTTTAAGAATTTTATTGATGCTTATTGTATTAGTTTGGGTAGGCTAAGAGCTAAGAAATAGACAAAATTAAAGCTGTGACAGCCTGAAGGGAACTGAAGGTTACTTCTTGCTCATGGGACAGTACCGGGTGGAGGGGCAGGGAGCCAGGGCGGTGCTCCTCCACGCCGTCACTCAGGGACCCCCAGGGGCTGATCCAGAGGCCCTGCCTCCCTCACCTCTTGTCCTCACTCTGGGGAACAGCTCTATGCCAACCTGTCATGCTGGTGTGATATATATGTTTTCTTTCTCTCGGCGTCCCCAGTGTCCTGACAACATAGCTAGCCGCCTGCACTCTCGGGCTGTAATTGCTTCACTCAGAATTGTAGCGAGTCAAGTTCACCCTCCCATGCAGGCTTGAAACTCACTGGACTTCGGACTCCCTGTTTGACCAGAGCTCTGCGAGTGCTCACTTAATTGTCCTCTCTGCTTTCTTAGAAAAGGTGATCCAGCTGCATTCACTTCTGACCTCTGTCTCCATTTGGCTAAGGTAGCAGCTCCTGCCCCCTCCCCTTCTGACTTCAGCAGAGATTTTGTTTTTCTAGGTTTAAAGATGTAATTGACAGGTAACCCTGTGTAAGGTTAAGGAGTCCAAGGTGTTGATTTGACAGACTTACATTACTTACATGACTGCCGTAACAGTAGCACTTCCATCCTGTCACCTAACTGCAGTTCTTTTTTGTGGCAAAGACAGTTTAAGAGCTCTCTTAGCAACTTCCAAGGATGTAACGCAGTATTCTTATTATATTATTAGCCATCATCGCCAGGCTGGCAATTAGACTCCCAGAATTTGTTAATCTTATAAATGGATGTACGCTTTGACCCCAGCCCTCCCCAGCCCCTAGTAACCGCCACTCTCCTTTCTATTTCTCTGAGTTTGGCTTTTTTAGATGCCATATAAAAGTGAGGTCATACAGTATTTACCGCTCTCTCAGCAGAGTTTTGTTGTTGTTTTTTTAAAGTCACTTGTGAGCATGAGCAACTGACTGTCTTCTTACCTCAGACAGCGGCTTCCTTTCCTTGATGATTCTTGTGGTAACTCTTGCCTGTCTTAGATTTGCCCTAAGAAATCCACCTATTTGGGGGCACCTGGGTGGCTTAGTGGGTTAATAAGCCTCTGCCTTCGGCTCAGGTCATGATCTCAGGGTCCTGGGATCAAGCTCCGCATTGGAGCACTGAGCCTGCTTCCCTCTCTCTCTGTCTGCCTCTCTGCCTACTTGTGATCTCTGTCAAATAAATAAATAAAATCTTAAAAAAAAAAAAGAAAAGAAAAGAAAAGAAAGAAAGAAAAAGAAATCCACCTCTTTTGTATCTCCCCTCTCCTGGCCTCTCCTACCTCTTTCAACCATGTAGGTAACGGCCTACTTTAGTCAGCTGGAACTCACAGCAGTTTTTCATTTCTCATTCGCCACCTCCAGAGCTCCTTCAGCGGGCTGCCTTTCACTGGAACATTCTCTTAGGCCACTCTCTCAAGCCCATCTTGTTCAACAATAGTCTCTCATCCAGCAGTTTGCCAGACCGCAAACTCTCCTAACTAGTTTAGATTTGACTGACAGCAGTTCAAACCCTTTTCCCATGGAAAGCTCTGGCAAGAAGTTTATTGCTGAACATGCAGAGAGAGGGCACCTGAACTCTATAGCGTCTAAATGTATCTGAGACGGGCAAGGCAGGGACAGCTATGGGATTGTGCAGTAGGCAGCCAACCAGCCCCATTTACCCAGGACAGACAGACCTCCAGAAATAGGGTTTTTAGTCTCAAACCAGGACAAAATTTTAAATCTACTTTAAAGTGATTCTTTCCATGCAGGATCTTGATTTTAGGGTGAGGGATTCTAAGGGTCTTGGCATATAAATTGTGGATGCTTTCTGTTGAAGCATGGATGTGTCTTTCAAGAGGATTCAGTCAAGAACAATAAAGTTAGCTGTCTGGACAAAGTTTTGCTAATGGAGATGATAGACCAGTAACTTTATATTAACAAGACAGTAAGTTGAGGTGGAAACAAGATAGTTTCTTTCTTTCTTTCTTTCTTTTTTTTTTTAGAGAGAACAAGTGCTTGAGTGGAGGGGTGGGGAGTGGCACAGGGGCAGAGGGAGAGAGAGAGAGAATCTTAAGCAGGCTCCAGGCTCAGGGCTGAGCCTGACACAGGCCGTCTCGCACAACCCTGAGATCATGACCTGAGCCGAAATCCAGAGTCCAGTGCTTCACCAACAGAGCCAGCCCTGGGCCCCAGTAGTTTCTGATCCTATCCTCTCTTTCCCAAGATCTGTTTCATACTCCACGTCCTTAGTCAGATACCACACCTAGTGTTGTTTTCTTTTTTTTTTTTTTTTTAATTCTGTATGAACATTGCAGCACCTCCAACCCCAAGTCTCTGATGTCTGTTCCAGCTTTCATTCTACTCAGGAGAATAACAGTAATAAAACTATTGTTCATAGAGCCCTCACTGTGTGCTAGGCTACATGTCAAACTCTTTATAGACATTATTTAATTTCCACAAGAGTCCTATGAAAGATGTGGTATTATTATCCCTGTTTTATAGATGAGGGAACTATGGCTCAGAGAGGTCAACTTGCCCAAGGTTATGTAGCCAGAAAGAAGTGGCAGAGTCAACATTTGACCTCAGTTCCCTCTGGCCATTCAGCAATTAAAAGGAGCTAACTACTGCTGTGTATTACAACGTGTATGAACTTCACAGACACCGTGCTAAGTGGAAGAAGCCAGATAAAGAAAACTACATGTTTGCAATTTCAGTTATATGAAATGTCCAGAGAGGGCAAATTCAGAGATAGAAAGCAGATCCGTGGTTCCTAGGCATGGGGGAGGGTGGGAATTACCTGCACATGGGCAAATGGGGTTTTGTCATTGATAGAAATGTTCTAAAACTGGGTTGTGATGATGGTTGCACAGTTCTGTAAGTTTACAAAAAATTACCTAATTGTATACCAGCAGTACATGAATTTTATGAAAATTCTCTGTCAGTAAAATCATTTTTAAAAGTCCAGGGCTAGGGGCGCCTGAGTGGCTCAGTGGATTAAAGCCTCTGCCTTCATCTCAGGTCATGATCCCAGAGTCCTGGGATGGAGCCCTGCATCGGGCTCTCTGCTCAGCGCAGAGCCTGCCTCCTCCTCCTCTCTCTCTCTCTCTCTCTGCTAGTTTGTGACTGTGAGTGAGTAGATGCAGGTTCCTTTAGCCTTAGGGACCATCTCTAAGGGAAGAGGATACAGGTCTTGCTAGGTTCTTGTCCTGTTCATAGAAGCATAGAGAGTGCCTTTAAACTCTTTCAACCAATCCACATGTGCTGAATACATTCAGTTTTACCAATGAGACCCTCTTTCTACCTGTCGTGAACTTCACTGATGCTAACTGTGCATGTTGATTGACTTGTCGATAATCCTAAGTATGTAAGTTGCAGACTTATGTGGTATCACACCGCATGTACTTAAGTCTTCAGTTACTGGTATAGAACAATCAGCACAAGGGAACTCTTAAGACTCACCATAGCCACTACCTCTGAAACAGCAACTGGCAGAAGCAGCTCATGGCCCTCACTGCCTTGTTATCACCCATCATTTAGCCTGCGCAGTGTCCGCTCCAGGGCCAGGATATGTGCTATTGGTAATAATAAAGATATCTGTTCTCAACACACCATTGGAGATTTTCTTTTCTATTTAAATATAAAAAGTTGGGGATGGCAGGTGGAAAGGCTATGAGACTACAACCAAGAGAAAGGTCTCCCATATATGAAAATGGACTGGAACTAAGTCAGGGTTGGGGGGGGGGGGGACAGCCAGTGTGTCCCTGGGAGGAGTTGGCTCCTGATGGGACTGATTCTCAGAAGAAACAGTCCCTGGGGCATTGCGTAAATGTGTATATTTCTCATGAACATTTGTTAAGTCTGATTCATAATGTTTTTAACTTTGGTAAGAACAGAAATGGATATATTATATGAATGTGTTTTCTGTAACTCTTACAGAGAGATTCGGAATACCAGAAGCTTAACTTCCATAGACCCTGATGCCCTAAAAGAGCTCCCCCTCTTGAAGTTCCTGTAAGTATTAATGCCTACCCCATTCTACTTTTTTTTTCCTTAAAGAGAATTATAATGTTGTTGTCTGCCACAAGTCTCCCTAGGATGATGTGGGCCAGGGTCATTTTAGGAGTATATGGCCTGAGACAAATCACACCCTGTGACTTACTCCCCACTCTTTCCCATCAGACAAGGAGTCAGGTGAAATGATCCACATTTTAAAAACCTATTTAAAAGTCAGCATATAATGCTGGGACCAAAGACTTGATCCAAGAGACATGAGGGAGAAAATACCATGATATATACATAGCCTTTACATGGAGTATAACAGAACAAAACAAAACCAAAAAACTCTAAGAGTCCATTGGTCAATTTTATGAGAAATGGGTATCACAACAATATCAATATGAAAGTACTTGTCACACAGAAAATAAAAAAGCCACAAAGGGCAAAATCCAAACTCTGGAAGGTTGGGGTAACAAAAAATGGAAGAAACAACACTATTGCTTTGTTTTGGCAACACCTTGTGAGCTAATTATAAACTCCCTGAGAGCAGGAACCACAGCACTTTACTCTCCTATTGCCTCTGTACTGGCTGGCACAGAGTAGATGCTCAATAATAATGTGCTCAATTGATGTGTATGTCTCGTCTCAGGTCCTCTAGGCATCAGCTGGAAGAAACTGTCCCTTCTTCCCTTCTTTCTGATTCACAGGCATTGTGAAAGATTAGAACACAAAAGCATTATGAGAGGAAACAATTAAAATCCACCTTAATCCTAAGACTCAGAAATAACCATTATTAACATGTTAGTTTGTTTCCATCTAGGGCTTTTAAATAATAGTGTACATCCATATATACTTTATGAATTAAGACTTTAAGAATGAATAGAAGTTATCCAGGAAAAGAAGAGGGAGGGGCAGAAGAAAAATACAGATGGATGGACCAGCATGATAAAGACACAAAGGTGTGGAACCATATGGCTCATTTGGGGCCCTAAAAATAGCTCAGGATTGGGTGCCTGGGTGGCTCAGTGGGTTAAAGCCTCTGTCTTCAGCTCAGGTCATGATCCCAGGGTCCTGGGTTCGAGCCCCACATCGGGCTCTCTGCTCATCAGGGAGCCTGCTTCCTCCTCTCTCTCTCTGCCTGCCTCTCTGCCTACTTGTGATCTCTGTCTGTCAAATAAATAAATAAAATCTTAAAAAAAAAATAGCTCAGGATGAAGAAGTGGGAGTGCAAGATGGCAGGGAGAGTAAAGAGGATAGTGTTGGGAACTGTGGCTGGAAAGGCATCCGGGAAATAATAACAAAAACTTATGGGACAAGGCAATCATTCCTGTGTGGACTTCAAGTTTCAATCAATCAATAGTTTCTTTGATATGATGATCCCTTAGTATGTGTGCGGCTCTGGGAGGGAATTTATAAGGTAGTAAAACCCTGTTCTTACCTTCAAGAAGCTTACAGTCTAGTTGGGAAGATACTATATAAAATTGAAAAGTTCCTCTCCTACTGGAGAATAATGGTAAGTGATAAATAAGAGGTAACATACATTATGGGGGGGGTATAGTTAATTAGAGGACACATCAGAAAGGTGCACTTGTTTGGGGCTTTGAAGAAAACAGAGGTCCTGCCCTAATCTGGCACTTCCAGCCCCGCTGTACGGGATACGGTCCCCACTTAACTCCAGGGCCTCCCCCTGCCACACACACTTCCACATGTACCTCTCTTGCAATTAGGCAATTGACTAGTTTGTTCACTGTTTGTTTCCTGTTCTTCACATATTCTTTATGGAATCTTCCTTCTCTCCTTTGCTATCTGGAATATCCCATTTGTTCTTTGTGACACCTCTGGCTCCTGTGTTCTCTTCAAATCTTACGCCTCCCCCTCTAAAAGCAGTCAGGTCAGAATTTGCCTAAGAAGGTATTTCAATGAACCAGTTTTCTCTGCTGGAAGACTTTCTTTAAAGCTTTACTGGTACTATCTAACTTGTAGCCCATTCCTCTCTGTGCCATTCCTCTCAAAAAAAAAAAAAAAAAAAAAACCCAAAACAAAACAAGAAACCCTCCATTCCACTATCTATGTTCTGGTAGCTACAACAAATGTTAAATTAACCAGGAACCTGAAAGTGGATGTATTCGTGCTGTCCGATGTGTATCTTTTAGTCTTGACATTTTGCCCTGATGACACAAACTCTGGAAAGTGAAGACAATTGTCTTTGATTGATTTTATCCCTCTTCTGGACATACTTTCTAAATGGCACTGCTGCCATCCTACGCCCAGGTGACTGCCAGGGGAAAATAATTCTTGGCAAAACAATGAACACAATATAATGAGAAGGTTGAAAGAAGAAGCCTGGTTTGGAGTTGGGTATTATGTATTATATTGCCTTTCTGTCCCACCTTCCCCCTTTTCCAGTGCCCCCCCATAATGCCCTCCAATTAAAACAGGGAAATACCACACACACGCATGCACACATGGAAAGAGACCTGAGTTCCTATTTATAAGAAGCCTACTTGGTTGAAACAGTCTTCATATTCTTATAAACAGAAAAAAATGTATTGACTCTGGTGGATTGAATTAGATTCTTATACCTTGAAGGAGCAACATCTCCTCCAAGGGTTAGAACTTAGCCAGGTCACTCAGATATTTAATGAAGGAGTTAGGATTTGACTCGAGTCTGACTTCAGAACCCATGCTTTCAACGAGTACATTAATCTACTTCCTATGTGTTGGTTTTCTTACCTTATTTCTGTTCCCTCTTCTTCCTTTTCATGCACTGTAGTGGCATTTTCAACACTGGACTTGGAGTATTCCCTGACCTGACCAAAGTTTATTCCACTGATGTATTCTTTATACTGTAAGTATGCACACATGCGATGTTTACCCGTATTTTGTCACTGTCAAGAAGTAGGGTGCAATCATAGGGGTTGGTTGAAACCTAGTGAAGCAATTGTCTCAAGGGGAAGCAGTGATCGGCTGTGACAAATGTGCTGGCGGATGAAGTTAGGCAGAAACTGAGAAACAACCACTGGGTTTAGTAATAGGGGACTTTGGTGATTCCGACGAGTGCAGTTCCAATGGAGCTCTAGGGTGAACTCCAGTTGGAGTTGGCTCAAGAAAGAATCAGAAGGAAAGACTTAGAGAAAGTGACTATTACAAACTCTTTTGAGAAGTCTTACTGTTAAAAAGGAGCGGAAACATATCTCAGTAGTTGGAGCACACTGGGACAGGAGAAAAGGTCTATTTTTGTTGTTTCTTGTTGTTTGATGGGACCAATTATGGCATGTTTGTTTGCTGATGAGAGTGATCAAATAGAAGGAAAATTTGACGATAATGATGATACTTTATCTTCCATATAATTTTAATAGCTTTTCAGACACATGTATTCATATATTTGCTACTCTTAACCTCCTTATAATGTGTAAATGGAAGCTATAAATTTTTTCCATTCTATAAATGAAGAAACAGAGGAACAGAAAACCTAAGTGATTTTGTCTGAGCAGAGTCCCAAGGAGCAGAAACCAGTGGTGTTCAAACGACTTCCTGTGGCTTCTGACTGGTGGCCATGTACCCTTCTCCAAAACCTGTGACACAGTCACGTGTCTTACCTCATTTTATAGAAGTAAACAGACTTATGCAGCGTTAGAGGGTGAGTCTCCACCACAGAGTCAGCAAAAGGTGGAGTGGTCGAATCTGAACTCTCAGGATTTTGCCAGGAAAAAAAAAAAAAAATTGACCATGCTTTTTTGCTGCTGAAGAGCACAGTTCAAAAATAGTCAGTCTTCTAGCAACTAGACTGGCACAGAAAGTTCTTCAGGAGCATCCGCCAGGCAGTAGTTTGCAAGTATAGGACACTTCAGTAATACTCATAAAAAGAAATCCACTGTTCTCATTGTACCAGCCCTTCTTAGAGGTTCCAGACACTTAGAAAACTCTAGTTGCTATGGGTCAAGTATTTGTCACAGATTTACTGAAGTCTCTAAGGCGCCTGCTCCCCTTATAAATGAGGATTTAGTCAGGGCTTCAGCCCACCCCCAAAGCTCACTTGCTTAAGCACGTCTGGAAGGCTGTGAGTGTGCGTCCCGCTCTCCACGCCTCACTGAACCTCTGAGCCACCCGCCCTAAGAGGAATCAACGAAACCTAAAAATAAACAAGATTAAACTAAATTGCATCAGGTTATTTATTTGAGTGCATAGGGTGGAGCAAAAGCCCAGTCCCTGGAGGAAAGCATTTTTTTTTTCACCAAGTGTCTTTTTGTCCCTCTTTTGCAGTGAAATCACAGACAACCCTTACATGACTTCCATCCCTGCCAATGCTTTCCAGGGGCTCTGCAATGAAACCCTGACACTGTGAGTATTGCCACTTCCACTCCTGCCAACAACCAAAATGTTATTTGGACCATTGCCATATTTTCACTCCAAGAAACATACTATAGGATGTGCTCTATGATCTCCTAAATGTTTCAGAGTTAAATAAGAGGATTTCCTTATGGTATGTTAGTCCAATCAATGACAAAATGGTTTAAGTAACAAGACAAGTATTCCCTTATAGAAATGGTCAGCACACTTGATCTAGAGATGACCATTGGATCTTACAGAACACATGGTCTTTGCGGCAATGGCTTACCTCTGCCATTATAAGCAAAAGGCAGCCATATACAATATGTAAATTAATAAGCCTGTCTTTCAAATCAAATTTAATTTACAAAAACAAGTATTAGACCAGAATTGACCTGAAGGCCTTGTAATATATTGTATTCTAATATCCCCATTATATACGGGAAGAACCTGGGGTTAGAGTGGTGACTTTTCCAAGATCACTGAGTTAGAAAAAGGTGCAACTAAGAGCTTCTCATGCTCTTTGCACTCACACTCAACTCGTTATCACAACTGTTAAGAAGGTCCAACAAAACCCTATTGAATAGAAAACAGTGTTGTTATACATCATTATTTTTCAGAGTTCAGATGGGTTCTGCTCTTTAGAGATTCCAAAGGAGAGGTTTATTAGAGAAATTCATAAAGTATTCTAATAAAGAAATCTAGTAGAGGTATAAAAGATAAGTTAATTCTCCAAACTTGTAGAAAACTCCCCTCTCTCATCCAATTAGCCACAAACTAGAGTTGTCCAAAGGATCTCTTCTCTCTAGCTTCAGTACCACTGCCCAAGCTCAGGCCTCCTGGCTTTTTTGCCTGGATTGTCATCCAGTTCCCTTTCTCTGGTCACACTACAGTCCAGGTAGTTTTTGTGAGATACAAACTTGATTGGATTATTCCCCAGTAAAATTGACGCAAGCATCCCCACAGCTCTTACAAGAAGCTGCTTCCAAAGCATTCTAAGTCTATCCATCTAAGCCTATGAAACTGCCTCAGCCTCTGAGTCTCTAGCCACAGTGAAGCATTTCATCCTTCTTGAAACATGGCCATAGGTCTTTGGACAAGACGAGAGACTCTTCTTGGCCATCATTTCATTTGACAACACAGCAAAAATCTGGAGCCTTAGCCTGCTCAGTCCCAAACCTCCAGGCCTTTTGCCTCCTCTATGAAGGTTTCCGTTGCGCAACTGAACCACTCATTGCATCTAAACTCATTTCTCAGTTTCTCTACCTTCACCGTTTGGCCTTTTTTTCTAAGGACCCCATGCCTCCGGCAGCCTTCTCAAGTGAAAGCAGCTCCTTGTCCCAAGGAGCACGGGCACAGTAGGCATTTAATAAACATCTGAATGAGGGAATTCTGTGCTTCCTGAAATCAAGAGTGGGGGATGGCATGGGTTGCCCATTATCTTTTTGGGTAATCATTTTTACATTCCTGCAAAAGTCCTTGCTTCTTCGAAGCTCATGCTCAAAATACCGCATGAGAGGGTGTGTGTCCAGCGGTGAATTTATGTGCATATTCCTGGCAGGATAGAGTTTCAATTGAAGTTTGCAATCCTTTCTTTTTTCTTCCTTCTTTTTCACTATTTTTTTCTTCCTTCATTATTTTCCCTTTCTAAGGCCTATTTGTCTATTAAGAGTTTCATTTAATCTCTGAAATGTAATGCTAACAAAGAATATTTTCATTGTCTAGGACTCTTAACAAAGTTTTAGAAAATAGAAATCCCAAATGTATAATTCTCACATCTACATAAAAGAACTCTAATTCAGGGGCTGGGTGCCTGGGTGGCTCCGTGGGTTAATGCCTCTGCCTTCAGCTCAGGTCATGATCTCAGGGTCCTGGGATCGAGCCCCACATTAGGCTCTCTGCTCAGCAGGAAGCCTGCTTCCTTCTCTCTCTCTCTCTCTCTCTCTCTCTCACTCTCTCTGCCTGCCTCTCTGCCTACTTGTGATCTCTGTCAAATAAATAAATTAATTTAAAAAAGAAAAAAAGAAACTGAAGTTAGGGGCACCTGAGTGGCTCAATTAAGTGTCTGCCTTTGGCTCAGGTTGGGATCTCAAGGTCCTGGGATTGAGCCCGATGTTGGGCTTTCAGCTCAGCAGGTAGCCTGCTCCTCTTTCTCCCTCTGTCTGCCACTCTGCCTCCTTGTGCTCTCTCTGTCAAATAAATAAATAAACCATTTGAAAGAAAGAAAAAAAAAAACCTGAAGTTATCCTTCATTTTTGACATTGGGTTAAGTATTAAGTATTACCCCAAACTCTTCTTTTTTGAGTATAGGTAGTAGAATATTTTTTTTTTTATTCTTAATGGTGGCAAATCTTTGCTTCTCAAAATGAATTGCTTCTGAGAAATAGTTTGAAGTTACTAGGAGCTGTCTGGTAAAAGAGGATTCAAAGTTGGAAATATTCTATGTTCCAAGCAAGACATACTGTGAAGTTTTCTTGTGGGACCTGAGAACCTTCATGCACATTTCTGACACTGCAGAAATGAAACCCAACCATCACCTCTTATGAGCCACTGATTTCTCCTCTCTCTTTTGATTGTAGGAAATTATACAACAATGGATTTACTTCAATCCAAGGACATGCTTTCAATGGGACAAAGCTGGATGCTGTGTAAGTCAAGGGTAGCCATGGACACCACTATCTTCCTCCATAATCCCAACCCCATCCAGTGGGGGAACATCCAATGGGTCAGAATTCTGTTAGAGATAGGTTCTACCAGAGCATTCCTCAACCCCAGAATGAGTATGACCAAAATTTGGGAATGATGTTAAGGAACTTGGCAAGAGCCAGCTTTAGCAAATACTTACAGTGACTCCCATCCTAAATCACAAACCTTTTATCCTTGATAAAATGGAGAACCATGGTATCACCTTCAATTTCCTTGTAGAGTCTGTTGTGTGTGTGTGTAAATGTTAATGAAGTACACTGTATATGTACATGAAGTAAAGCGTGTCTTTAAGTCTGAAGCTGTTCAGGAAGTAAGGTTTTTATTTTTATTTTTTTCTGATATGTTTTCAGAAAGATTTACTCTATATTTGATTCACTCGCTTTTGCCTACCCACCCCCAAATAAATAAAGCCTAGAATAGGATATTGTCAAAAAGATAGTCACTTACATGGGGTTCTGCCTTTGTTGTATTTTCCTGCCAGATCTTTGTGGCCACCAGTATCTACAACAGGACATACTTTGGGTCTAAGAGCTTGTGGACTGGCTCAGCCATACTAATTTGTGTTTTAACCTAATATCTAGTAAGTGAAAAAATACATTTAGTAGAGTATGTTTCCCACACTGTGGTGGACTAGTTAATTTGTAGGACCTTCCTACAAAACAACTATGACATCCATTTTTTAAAAATTACATTTATATCATAGCTCCAAGAGAGAGAAATAAACTAACAAACCAGGAGCTGAAACCAAAGTGGTGGGTGCTTCCAGAAGGCTGATTTGGTAGGGGCAGGTGCCAACATCAGTGATGCCAGGAGACAAGGCTTTAGTGCAGTCTGAAGAAATGAAAGTGATACAAACCTGAGACTCCTAGGTTAAACCAGGCAACCTGGATGAGAGCTGGAGTAGAACCACCCTAGTAGTACATTCTGATTTCTGGCAGAAACAAATGCATACCTCTGCAGAGAGAAAAATACCAATACAGGCCCCCACCTTTTTTAAAGATCTCGATCAATCAAATATGCGCTCACTTTCAAAAACCACACATAGGAGAAGAAAAACCCACCATGGTTAAGAGTCAGCTAGAAGAACACACAACACATTTTTGTGTTTGTCTTGTAACACATCACTGAGTATTTTCTCTAACAATTATATTTTTTCCAGTTCCAGAGTTTCTCTTTGCTTTTTCAAAAAAGTTGCATGCTCATTTTTGACAGTCTTATTGCTTACTCCCTTTTGTGACTCCATTTTTTTTTCCCCTGTAAACTTTCCACACATGGTTATTTTATATTCCAGAGTGGTCATCACAAAATCTGAGGGCCTATGGTTCTAGATCTGTTGTACAGTGCTTCTCAAACTTTATTGAACATATAAGCCACCTGGGATCCTATTAAAGTACAGAATCTGGTTAAGTAGATCTGAAGTGGCCCCAGGATTCTGCATTTCTAACAGGCTCCCAGGTGATGATAATGCTACTGACCATTGGACCACACTTAAGCTGGGTGAGCTGAATGACCTGCACAGCCATATGCAGGGGCCTTGAAAGCAAACAAACATAACACATGTAGATGACATGGTCTTATTCTAATTCGGGAGTTAAGTAGTGGGTTCTGGTATGATTCCATTTTTAAAGAATAAATGCAAATAAGTGTTGAAATCATACCTTGGCATGGCTTTCTGAGTTCTGTTTGAAGTGGAGTCTCAATCTTTGCCAAGCTTTTGGATTTCCTCATAGTCTTTATCAAATAGAGATCAGAGTACCTTTCTCTGAATTGTCACATTCTGGTTATTCGTCATTTTTTTAAATGCACAATTATAGGGAAATCTGCAAAGTCTCAATGGAGTGATGACAGGAATCCTTACACATCCATTTTGTTTACAGTAGGAAAGACCTTACTTCCATATTAACTTTATCATACAAACCTCACATAATCCTTTGTCCATTTTTCAACATTTTTTTGAACACTACAATGAGCCAGGTACTGTGCTATTCACCGGTGATACAAAGACGAAGAGGAGAAGTGTGCTCCCTGCCTTCCCTGAGCTTGCATCCTAGTGGTGTCAACTTGAGGGCAGCAATATTAAGGGTCAAGGTACATTAGGGAGAAATTAACCAAATCCAAAATATGCAATCTTCAACGAGGGAGATCAGAGCTGGTAATAAGGCTCCTGAATTCAGTTGTGTCCAGCTGACTCTTTTCTGAACCAAAACTCGCTTTCCAGAATGCTGGATGAGATAAAGAACCAGAAACTGATCTTAGATATATGGTCATTTATTAGTAAAAATTTTATTTTTCACAAGCAAAAGATGTTAAAGCCCATGATGAGGAGGTAGGCTTTAAATGATTTGCTTCTTTATCCTGCTATACATTGTCGTTGGAAGGTTTCACCCTCAATCACTCTCAGTTGTCATTTTTTAAGGACAGCAATATGGGGTATATAATTCAGCCTTTGAGGTCTACACAGAATAGTTCAATTTATCTGAAAATTGAAATCACCTGGAGAGATTTGAAATCACTGATGTCTAGGTTTACCACCAGATATTCTGGTGTTAATGGTTTGGTTGTAGGCAGGGCACAGGGATTAAAAAATCTCCATAAGTGCAGCCAACATAAAGCAAAAGTCAAACCAGGAATTGCACTATTAGGTATTTATCTAAAGAACACAAACATAGTGTTTCAAAGGGGCGCTTGCACCCAATGTTTATAGCAGCGATGTCCCCCATAGCCAAAATAGGAAAGAGTTCAGATGTTCATCAGCAGATGAATGGATAAAGAAGATGTGTGTGTGTGTGTGTGTGTGTGTGTGTGTGTGTGATGGAATATTACTCAGCCATCAAAGAGAATGAAATCTCACCATTTGGAACAACATGGATGGATGAAGCAAGAGGGTATTACGCTAAGTGAAATAAGTCAGTCAGAGAAAGACAAACACTATATGATTTTACTTATATGTGAAATTTAAGAAACAAAACAGATGACCATAGGGAAAGGGAAACTAAACTAAATTAAGATAAAAATTGAGAGGGAGGCAAACCATCAGAGATGCTGAACTCTAGGAAACAAACTGAGAGTTGCCGGAGGGGAGGTGGGTGGGGGAAAGGGGTAACTGGGTGATGGGCAGTAAGGAGGGCACTTGATGGAATGAGCCTTGGGTGTAACATGCAACTGATGAATCACTATATTCTACCTCTGAAACTAATAAAAACAAAACACAAACAAAATAAAAAGTGAAGAACCACTGCTGTGGAGTATGTTATCATTCTTCTTGTCCAATAGTCACATTTTGCATATAAAGGGAATGAAGCCCAGAGTAAACACATGGCCTTTTTTTTTTTTTTTTTAAACCATGGCTTTTTAAATTTGATAGAACTAGCTTGTGGCCAAGCCAAACCCAGGACCTAGATGCCCTGTTTCGAGACTCTTTACTGTGCCCTCCTGGGATTCTTCATTGCTGACTTAGCAGCCACCACCAAGACTTGGACATCCAAGTCCTCTGGCTACTGCTGCTTATTACTTAAACCAGGAGAATGGGATAAGAACACTTCAATGCTTATGTGAGAAGATTCTCTCTACCTTCTGACCGTCTTTCTCCTCTGACCATATCATGGGCTCTGTGAGAGGTTTGACAGATGACAGAGAATTATTCTTTTGGAGCAATGGATTTTAATTCATTGTTTCCCTGAATTACAGCCTTTCGTAGTCCCTGTAATGATCCCTTGGAACATAGAAAAGAAATTAATGTGCCATATTCACTATACTTTCTTGGCATTTTTATGCAAAATATTAATGTTTTTGGAAGGATTTAACAGATGTGGGAAAGATTTAAGTGAGAACCATTTGTTTCTTGACTTTTAGAAGTCTAGATCAGAGATCAGCAAGCATTTTTGGAAAGAGCCAGATGAACATTTTGGGTTTTGTGGGCCATATCACCTCAGTTGCAGCTACTCAGCTCTGCCATTATAATGTGGCAGCAGCCACAGACAATGTGTAAACAAATAAGCATGACTATGTTCCAATAAAACTTTATTTACAGAAACAGGTGGCAGGCAAGATTTGACCAGATGGTCATAGTTCATGGACCTCTTTTTCTTCAGTGAGGAGGACCACTGTGTGATGAAATATGTAGTCTATTTCTCCCAATTCCTAGTAGAGTTCAAAGGCAATTATGGGATAAAGATAAATGCCCGGAAAAATATTTTAGGGTTTGAAATTTCAGATCCAATCATAATAGAAAACAAGAACTTTTTTTTCCAATTAGTATTTTGAATCCAAACTTGAAACTCTGTCCTATAATAATGTTCTATCATTCTACCCTAAGTTTTTAAAGCCTACTTGATGGAAACTTATTTTTTCTTAGAGTTAAGCACTTCAGGAAAAAGTATTGTGTAAATCCAAGGTAAAAACAAATGATGATGGTGCTAGGAGGTTTGAGACTACAGGAATATCAAGGCTGAGTAGCAGGTGCAGAAAACAGAGGTCAAGTTTCAAAAGTGATAACGAAATAGTATTTACTTTGTGATTTTAACATAGGGCTGATGCCTGTGGTCTCAATGCTAATTGTGATCTTAAACTAATGTGAACACATCAATATCCTATAATGATTCTATTTGCACACAAAAATTACACATAACATGTTAACAACTTGATAAATTCTCCAGAATTATGTCCAAATATCTGTAGGTTCTAATTTAAACATTGTGTCATCCTTCAAAACAGCAACAATTCCCCATCATCCATCTCCTGTCAATTTACTGAAATTAGCAGATTTAACCTCATTTAGACATTATTTTAAGTAACTGAAGCCAAGTTGGACAAATTCCAGATGAGAACAAACACTGATGCCTCAGCAGCAGTTGGGTAATTAAAGTTTGTGAACATTATGGCAGATGTGTAAACACACATGGTCCTGTGATTTCATATGGAACCAAGCACACTGTCATCACTCAGATGTGAAATTAATAATAATACAAGCATCTCTTGCTCGGCAGAAGTTGAACGGCTCCCAGTCATAAGCAAAGTCACACATTCATTCCTTGGATCCTCTTTTCCATCCTCTCTTTCCACACAATCTGGCATGGGGATGTGTTGCTTGTCTCAGAATATCTGATTGCCTGTATTGTATTTTCTATTGTCAAACACTAGTAACTAGCTACCATCTGACAGTAAACATTTGGGCAAGGAAAAAAAAAATACCATTTTGATCTCCTAAGAACATACCAAAACCCTAATTATTATGAGCAGAGAAGTCAACACAATTCGTGTGCTATTACCATCACACATTAGCTGATTAGAAGCAAAACATCACAGCTTGGAGCACTGGGACAAGATGACGATAGAGAAGATTATGGGATGAAGCGGGCTATTACTTCTCATGGAGTCTTTAAACAGTTTGTCGAATATGCTCCAACACTGGCTTTTACCTCTGTTGAAACCTTGAGCATTTTCTCATCTGTTACTGTTTACAGACAGGTCTCCTGATTTACGCTACCAAAAGGATTTCCATGGAGCAATGAGGGCTAGGCAGGGGTTCCCTTTAACCCCTCCAAATAACCAATGCTATGACGGGGGAAACCTGTTTCCTTACAGAAGTGTTCCCATGAGTCTCACAATGTAAACAGGTGCTAGCCCAGGTTTACCCTAATGGGCCTATGGAAATGCAAGCTGAAATTCCTCCTTGGAGCTGAAATTTATCCCAAAACTCCCCAGAGAGCACAGCTCAGCAGCAACCACAATTTTCCTTGCCATAGTGTCATATTCCTCCCTCTGACAAAGCTCACTTCCTCACCTAAATATAATAGAGAGGGTGCCTCTAGCTGGGAGTTAGTTACCCAGCAGCTGGACTTCCATTTATTCATCCAGCAAGTTTTAATGAATGGCTGCTATATACCAAGAATGAGTCCAATGAAGAAAGATGTGAGCTACAATATTGTCTCTCTCATACTAAGTTCATCAACTGGATATTCTTCCCCAACTCAGTTCTGACCATCTTCATTTTCCTGACCACATTGCTCTTTCTTCACTGTGAGATACACAGCATGAACATTACAAAGCCACTGAACACACATATACCAGTGTCTATATTATTTTTAAAGGAAATCTAGTTCTTTTCTCATAAGCCCTTTACTGTGTGTATATTTAGAAATCCTGGCTTTCTTGAAGTCTTTCCTTTCAACTCTGACTCCAAAGCTTTATACTGCATATTAAGTTCATTCATGTCTACCATGTCCTTGCAAAAATATAGTTTAAATGATCACATACCCCACCCCTATAAAATAATGATTGTCTGGAGTAGCTTACCCATAGATCCTACCAAGATCTGTGATTGATTTACCCAAGTTGGTTTACAGAATATGGATTCTAGAGGAATCCGCCTAAGTCATGGAGAAGAAATCAGTAGACCGACATTTCCAGGTAACATTATATGATAAATGGGGATGATGGAAGCACTTTATTCTTGGGTATTAAGGGTTTTGTAGATATATGGCCCCATCCCATCCTCTTAGCTTCAAATAGAAAGTAGAATCAGCAATCTGAACCCAAGGTAAAAAGCTTCATGGAATTATCACATTATCTGTGATAATAAGCAAGTCCTCCAAACTGCTACACATGGAGTGACAGTCTCATTTTTGAGCACCTAATTATCTCTAAGAGATAAAGTACCCAACCACCCTGCTGGTTTTAGAGAACAGAGCCTCCCCCAAGATCAGGTTCATCTCCGTTCAAGCTGGCTGCACCCTCTCTCCATCCTCTTTGTTCCCCCTGGACTCTGGCTGGCTTTCTCAGTTTGAAATCTTCTGCAGTGTTTCTGGTAAACTGCAATGCTTATCAACCATTCTCCCAATCCTTGGGGACATATTGAATAACAGATGAAAACACTACAGACTTGGACAAGCAATTATTTAGTTTTACAATAATTTCTAATGATTAGAGCAAGCCGATTTTTACTTGCAGCAGTCTGAGATGAAGAGGGAAAACTGAGATGAGCTCACCCATCCCCACTTGATTTTCAGCTGTCTGGGAACAGAATGTGATCTGCAAGCTGCATGGTCCAAAGAACACAAGAAGAGATGCAAGCCAGTGCCGCACATATGCTCAGCTTATTGTCTTTTTACAAAATCCTGCTGTTCAAGATCTTCTTTCCTATAGTTTTTCCAAGGTGGTTCTTGACCGCTCTAGCTGTCACTGACCAAAGGAATTCCATGGACACTGTGTGTTGAGGGACAGTCAAACAATGACAGCCTTACATGATAGTCATTCAATCTGAAGGCATAGATGAGCTCCTGTAACATCTTAGTTGGGTCTTGGTATATATATATGGGATTAATGGAACCACACCATTTCAGACTTATTAATGTCCTAGAGGCTTAATGTCCCACTCTTGCCTGAAAAAGCCATGTCTGGGCCATACCATGTGGCATTTGTAATCAGCTGCCTTGTCACGGCCATCAAGAGACTCAATAGTCCACCATATTGTATGTTGAGCCTTCTCTTCTCTCATTCTCTATTCCCTTTTCCTTAAAGCAATCTCATGTGACACCCACCTCACTATTTTGGAAGAGAGGTACACGAATTTTTTTTATTCATTTACATATTCATTCTCTGTAATCTTATCTGTGTAACCTGCACACCCCTCCCACCTCCCAAATAGGATTTTCAGAGAAAATATAGGCCATCCCATCACATTTGAATTGTTCATATAAACAACAAATTACTCTTTAGTATAAGAATGTTTCAAAAATTACATGGGGAATACTAATGCTAAAAATTATTCATTTGGGGGCATCTGGGTGGCTCAGTCATTTAAGCATCTGCCTTCAGCTCAGGTTATGATCCCAGGATCCTGGGATTGAGTCCCACATCGGGCTCCCAGCTTGTCAGAAAGACTACTTCTCCTTCTTCCTCTGCCTGCTGCTCTGCCTACTTGTACTCTCTATCTATCAAATAAATAAATAAAATCTTTAAAAAGTTATTCATTGTTTTTCTGGGCATCTTGTATTTTTATTTTCTAAATCTGGCAACCCTACCCCCCAAGAAAAGATCTGAGTCTCTGACAATCTTCATTACAGATACTGAATTTTACAAATTGAAGGTCTGTAGCAACCCTGCATAAAGCAGCTGTCTGGGAGCCATTTTCCCAACAACATTTGCTCACTTCTTGTCCGTGTGTCATACTTTGGTAATTCTCACAACATTGCAAACTCTTTCATTATTATTACTTTTAAATTCCTGCAATCTCATGATAAAACTTGAACAGATGAGGAGTGGCTTCTTATGGGTGAGCAGTGGTTTCTTGAGATGGACTCTATACCTGGAGAAGATGCTCTGAAGATTGTTAAAATGAGAACAAAGGATTTAGAATATGACATAAATTTAGTTGATAAAGCAAAGGGAGGGTTTGAGAGGACCGGCCCCAACTTTGAAAGCTCTGTGGGTAAAATACTCTTAAACAGCATCACATGCTACAGAGAAATTGTTCTGAAGAGCCAATCAATACAGTAAACTTCACTGCTGTCTGATTTTAAGAAATTGCCACATCCACCCTAACCTTCAGCAGCCACCACCCTGATCAGTCAGCAGCTGTCAACACTGAGGCAAGATCCTCCACCAGCAAAAAGATTATGACTCGCTATAAACTCAGATGATGGTTAGCATTTTTTAGCAATAAAGCGTTCTTAAATTAAGGTACGAACATTGGTTTTTTATACATAAAGCTATTGTATGCTTAAAAGACTGAAATATAGTGTAACATAACTTTTATATGCACTGGGAAACCAAAAAATTTATCTGACTCGCCTAATTGTGGTGGTCGAGAACCAAATCTACAGTATCTCTGAGGTATGCCTGCAAATAGGGAACTAGACAACTTTTATAAAATCTAGATATGCAAGCTATATCCTAAACATGCTCACTTCCAAAGACATGTTGCCATAATTAATATGTATAAACCTTGCACAACTAAAACCTAGAATGTTTTGAGTGCTTAAGCTAGAAGAAGGTAAGGAGTTTTCTAGATTCTTAGAAACCAGTTAATAGGGGCACCTGGAGGTTCAGTTTGTTAAGCATCTGACTCCTGATTTCAGCTCAGTTTCTAATCTCATGGTCATGGGATCGAGACATGCATCAGGCTTTGTGTTTGGTGGGGAGTCTGCTTGAGAGTCTCTCTCCTCTCCCTCCCACTCTGTCCCTCCTTGCCCTCTCTCTCTCTTTCTCTCAAATAAATAAATAAATCCTTTTTTTTTTTTAAGCAGTTAATAGCCATGGAAATCATGCTCATATTTCATTTTGGCATTTATATTAATTTGCTTAACCTCACCTAACTCTCTCTCCCACTCTCCCTCTAGTTACCTGAACAAGAATAAATACTTGACAGCTATTGACAAGGATGCATTTGGAGGAGTGTACAGTGGGCCAACCTTGCTGTAAGTAAGACAAAAGAATGTCAGCCTTTGTTTTATGTTATTTGGAATGGAGGGGGTCATTAAGAGGAGCAGCTGATGTTCGTGGGTAGGGAATGTTGATGTCTTGGTTAAAGACTTGTCTAAAGGCTTAGCTCCTCTTGTACAGGCTACTGCTTGGAAGAAGGTCCTTGTTCTTTGAGACTCAGAAGATCTCCTACTCTACCAAGCCATCCTGACGCCTATCAGGAAGTCACCCCAGTGTGGACATTCATGGTGTCCACTCTTGTGGAAAAAAAACAGATATTTTTGAGCAGCTGCTATTTGCAGAATTCTGAGACACAGGATCTACAAATGGGTGGAAGACAATCTATGCAGGGAAAAGTGTGTACGAATGTGGATCGCACAATGCCTGGCATGAAGAAGGAAGACTATGAACAGTTTGATTCCTATCCGGTTAAACTTGCCATCACTGGAAACGATGGGACATAATTAGTTTTAAGCAGCATGAAAAGATATTTACTCGTGCATTTCTATGATTTGCATCCCTCCAGCTTATAGGTAACCAAGTTCTGTAAATTCTGCCTCTCTCAAGTTTATCAGTGCCATCTTGCCCATCCCCTGGTTTTACCTTTGTTTAGAATATCACCATTGACCATAATAAACACTGAATCATGTTTTGAATGAGTGGGGGAAAAAAAAAATCTCACCATTGAGCATTTATCTGGCCAAGTCCTTGCCAAAGCAGAGCACAGCACCCCAGGAGACATACAAGATAATCCATTCGAGGCAAGAAGAAATATTACAGGTTCTTTTTATACTTAAGCTTTTAAAAATAGGAACAAATTAAGTTTTGCTACTATTTTATACACAGATGACTGTGGTCCCTCAGGTGTCAGGTAGGAAATGGAGGCATCCCAAGGGAACAGGGGGTGATCACAGTTCAAAGACTTAACATCTGCGACTCTTTCTGTTTCAACAATTGTACCTCCCTTTCAGATTGAATGCCCCTAGTTCAGTGAATTCATGGCCTTATTTTCTTAACAGATAGACTCCATATGAGAGGGCATAGTGACCCTGAAAATCTACTGCACCACATGGGGTTCTTTGTTAACTCAGGGCAAAGTACTTAAAAGCATTATGCATTTTTCTTTCCATAATAACACAAGTGGGAAAAAAAAAGGTGTTGACCTTTTCTCCGATTTTTTTTTAACCTTGAAGATACTTTTAAAGACAACTTTAACTGTTCCTTCAAGATAAATGTGATATTTCACTAATGAATGTTGTATTTCTGAAGAAATTTTTGCTTTGGAAAGGGCCTTTAAAAACAGGTATTTAATGAGAATGGCGAATGTCACTTAGGAAAATTACATCTTGTTAAAAACAGAAACTGAATTTTACCCTGTTGAAAAAATATTTCGAATTAATAACTACAGGTGTTTAAAATCCAGGTGTATAAAATATGAAAATGAAACACCTTCAGGTTAGTATACAAGGACAACTGATTGACATCTGAAAATATGAATTTCAGTAAAAACATGCATTTAATTCCTGAATTGGATTGAGAGATGTACTTAACTTAATAAGTACAGCCAAGCCTGCCTGATTCCATTTGGAACCATCTATCTTTGTGCGGCAACTTTTTTATTGACAGCCATTTAAACCAAAGCCAAAATAAACTAAACCAGAAGCGGACCTCTGGAATAACTATATCAGAAAGAGTTAAACAGCAGTTTCCAAAATTAGTGAAGTATATTTAATTACACTGCTTTCACTTTAGTGAAATTTTTAAAAAATAGTGTTTATTTTTATCTTATACTTTTGAAATGTATGTTTAGTGTTTTTTATAATGTGTATAACATGTATTACAGTAATATGTGTGTAAAGCTCATAGATGTACATATGTTAAAGGCACATACTCAAACATTTTTTACTTGTGACTATGTGACATAGAAAGAATTTAAAGACCAATGATGAAGACCACAACCACTCAAATTGGAGATCGGCTACAAGTAAATGGCTGGCCCCAGAATTTACGTCTAAATACAGCTTCCTTTATGGAGAAAATCTTCCCATGAGACCAAAGTTGCTCCAACTAAACAGTATGCTTTAGGAAGTAGTTGGCTTGCATATTACTATAAGCTTCTTACATTTCTCAAGGACTCATAAGTCTAAGTTAGCCAATGGGCACCACACTTTGAGTAGCACTAGTCTAGATGGCAAGAGCCCCATATCTCCCTTTGTCTTCTATGTTGTTCCCTCTCAATTCCATCCTCCCCAAACCTCTATGTGTTAAAGTACAAATAGGATATTAACATGCAGTGTTGGTCTCCCATAGCCCTTGGGATAAAGACCATGGTGTGGTATGCAAGACTCTGTTATAATC
The DNA here is from genome assembly GCF_964662115.1 of Mustela nivalis. Lineage (NCBI taxonomy): Eukaryota > Metazoa > Chordata > Mammalia > Carnivora > Mustelidae > Mustela > Mustela nivalis. The sequence goes on from NC_139025.1 coordinate 21,324,922, forward strand.
TTAAGCTTTGTCTCTCACACCACTATATACCCCTGACCAATGATCCATCCATATTAGCTCCTCTAATGCTCCAACCTACATATGTGGTTATGTTAAACTCTTGTTTTTCATACTGCTTGGAAAATCCTATCACAATCTTATCTGTCTGATGAACCCGTACTACCATTAGACATTGAAGACTTCTCTCTGAAGTCATTCTTGACCCTTCTTCTCCTTAGGTAAAGATAAACATTTCTTCTTCTATACTCCAGTACCTCTATGTATGCATCTCAAAGCACCAGTAATAAGTTTCTGTCTCCCTCTCCAGGAGCTCCTACAGGACATGACTGTGTCTATTTCATTTCTACAGTTCTACTTGATTTTACAATGCCTGAAACACAGTACTAGCTTAATAAATGCTTGCAAAATTAATATGGTATACAGTAAGTGTTTGAATCGCACTTCTATAAATGCTATAGCGTTTAAATAGCAGTCACATGATGAGGCACCTGTGACACATCCAAGCAGTGATGTCTACAGATGTGACAGTAACAAGAGCCATCAGGGTTGGAGATGTATTTAAGATGCTTTGGAATGTAGGTGGTAATGGGAGATATGAGTACAGAGAAAATCTCAATAAATTGAGAGAATGGAAAAGCACCTGGATGGTTCAGATGGTTAAGTGACTGCCTTCAGCTCAGGTCATTATCCAGGATCCTGGGATCAGCCTCGTATGGGGCTCCCTGCTGGGTAGGGAGCATGCTTCTCCCCCTCCTTCTACTGCTCCCCCTGCTTATGCTCTCTCACTCTGTCAAATATATAAATAAAATTGTTTAAAAAAATTGATAGAACGGAGACTTCTGATAACCCTCCCCACCAAAGTAATTTTCCCTGATCCTTCCTTAAACAACATTAAAATGGGAGTACTTAATGAAAAAAGAGCATAAATTAAAAAGCATAAATTCTCAGTGATAGAGTGGAAGAGTGACATGAATAAGTGGTCTTGAAAATCCAAGAGAGAACTGCATGCTAACCATGCTGATTCAAAATCACTAAATCTAGGAAATATTTCATCAGTTAAATCTTAAGTATTCTGCAGGTGGGGGTATAGGTGACATTGAATTTGGAAGTCTTTAAAAACTTCACCTGTTCCCCTAGATCACCTCTCCCACACTGCACAGGGGACCAACTACTTTTTATTAACCCCAGAAGAAAATTAGAATTTACTTTCTGTTAAAATGCCATCACCATAGTTGAAGGATAATAGGCACAGTTGAGGGTAGAAGTGAATCACTGTCTGCAAACAGGATTATGTGAAAGTTCACATACTAAAATGTAAGACCAACTAGTTTCTTATCCACTCAACTCACAGAATATTGTCATCAAAGTTAATACTTTCCAGATAGGAGATTAAAGTTCTGGGGAGGCTGACAACCCCAAGGAAAGAAAGAAATCTACAAAAATGTTCATTGATATTTTCCTAAAGACACTGAAGTAAAACCCTTCAGACAACAAACAAAAACACACAAAGCTCTCCATAAGCCTCCCCTCCCCCATAAACATGAACATGCATTCAAGGATCCCCAAACCTTAGGGGAAAGCTGTTGACATGAAAAACTAGAACAGAGAAGGGAAATTTAAAGGAATAGAAATAAAGCAAGAAACAGAAAACTTTATTAAAAAATTATAACAAATATCCTCAGAGAGATAGTTTTTTTTCATCTATAACTTAACTTCTTATAGAGTAATATTCTGAAAACAAGGAAAGGCTTTTGACTTCTAGAATAAAACATAGGGAAAACTTTCTTAACATAGGCTTAGTGATGATTTTTTTAGATATGACACCAAAAGCATAAGCAACAAAACCAAAAATAATCTAGTGGGACTACATTAAATCAAAAGTCTTCTGCACAGCAAAGGAAATACTCAACAAAATGAAAAGGCAACGTAAAGAATAGGAAAAAATATTTGCAAATCTTATGTCTGATAAGAGGTTAATACCCAAAATATATAAGGAGCTCTGACAAATCAATTTTTTGAAAAACCCAAATAATCTAATTGAAAAATGGGCAAAGAACATGAACAGGCTTATTTCCAAAGCTACAAGTAAGAGGCAATTTCCATTTATAATTTGAGTAAATTTGAGAGACATAAAATGGCCAATAGGAATATGAAAAATGTATTCAACATCACTTACCACTAGGAAAATGCAGTAACCATGAGATGTCTCCCCACATATGTTAGAATAGCTGCTATCAAAAAGAGAAGAGAAAACAAGTATTAACAAGGTTATGAAGAAAAAGGAACACTTACGTGCTGTTAGTAGGAATATAAACTGTACAGCCATTATGAAGAACAGTATGTTCTTCAAAAAATTAAAATTAGAATTATCTAATAGTTCCTCAAAAAATAAAAATTAGAATTATCATATGATCCAGCAATCCTACTTCTGGGTGCATATACAAAGGAAATGAAATCACTACATTGAAGTGATATCTGCATTGCCATGTTCATTGGAGAATTATTACAATATGGAAAACATGGAAACAAGTACTTATTACAATAAGTAAAACTTAGACAAATACTTTTAAGTGTTCATCAATGAATGGATAAAGAAAAGATGGTGTGTGATATATATATAATGGAATATTACTCAATCGTGAGAAATCCTGCCATTTGCAACAACATGGATGAACCTAAATGAAATAAGTCAGACAGGGAATGACAAATATAAGTATAGGATCTCACTTACATGTGGAATTTATAAAAGCCAAATTCATAGAAACAGAGAGTAAATCGGTGGTTGTCAGGGACAGTGGGTGGGGGAAATGGGGAAATGTTGGTCAAAGGGTGACTATACTTTAAATAATACTGTATTGTATACTGAAAAGTTTCTAAGAGATCTTAAAAGTTCTCCCCCCACATACATACAAAAAGAAATGCTGGGTAAGTGAGGTAATGAATGTGTTAACTAATCTTATTATATTAATCACTATATATATATAGAGAGAGAGAGAGAGAGAGAGAGAGAGAGCGCAAATCATCACATCGTATACTTTAAATTTACACAATGTTATATGTCTATTATATCTCAATAAACCTGGGCAGGGGGAGAAGGAGTCCTTGGAAATGAAAAATATGGTAGTCAGGGCCATAGGCAAATGCATATTTAACTTTAGGATATATTTTTTAAAGATTTTATTTATTTATTTGAGAGAGAGAGAAGCAGACTCCCCACTGAGCAGGGAACCCAATGTGGGGCTTGATCCCAGAACACTAGGATAATGACCTGAGCCAAAGGCAGATACCCAACTGACTGAGCCACCCAGGTATTCCCAACTTTAGAATATTTTGACATCCCATTCCCCCAAAAGGTTTTACTAGTCTGAGTTCCACTAACAAATTACTAGAGTGTCTGTTTTTTCACAGGCTTTGCAAAATATACTATGTATGCTTTAATGTCAAACATTCTTGTGGGTGATAAGTAAGAAATGGTATCTCCCTACAGTTTTTACTTTGCATTTCTCTAATTATGAGTGAGGTTGGACATCTTGCTATCTCTTTGTCTGGTTAAGTATATTTATTCTTATTTTTTCCACATTTGTCCTAATAGGTTTTATGCTTCCTTGCCCCCAAATTTTCATAGTTATTTATAGATCATAGTTATGAAATTATATCTTTATATATGATATCATTTGTAAGTACCTTTTATCATTTTGGTTTTTGTCAACATATTTTGTTTACAGTGAGGGAAAAATATGGTAGTCAACACACATGCAAAATTAACCAGTTTTTAAAGATAGAGTGGAAAACAGCTCCCAGAAAAGAGAACACTCAAAAATAACATATGGAATAGAGGAGAGAAAAGATAAGAAAATTGTAAGTTCAAACTTTTGGAGGGGGAAATTAAAAAAAAAAAAAAAAGGAAGTTGTGAGAGATGTTTTCCCATAAATGAAGGAAATAAGTTTTCAGAATAAAAAGATCTGTAAAGAATTCTCATGAATGAAAAAGGGCTCATGGAGGTACATCATAAGTCATGAAAATGCTGTGATAAGGAGAATATCCTAGAAGCTTTTAAAGAGAAAAATCATGTTACCTGCAAAGATTGAAGACTCAGCATGCCATCAATCTTCTTAGCAGAAACATTGAAAGATAGAAAATAACAGAGTACATCCCTCAAATTCTGAGGGAAAGTTATTTCCAGACTATCAAAGATAAAGGTAAAATAAAGACATTTTCAGACATGAAAAGTCTCAAAATCCTGATTTCCCATTCACCTTTTCTTGGAAGAAAAGAAAGAGGAAAGTAAGGAATTCAGAAACAGTGATCAATACAGGAAAGAAATAAATGGAATTCCCAGGATGACCAGAGGTCCTTGGAATCTTGAAACTAAGACGTCTACCCCAGAGCTGAAGGAGAGCTCCAGGAGAGAGTTCTAGAAATAAAATAGATTAACAGGCTATGATAGTCATACGAGATCGACTGTATGAAAAACTGTTTTGCTAGATGTTTCAGAGAACTTAAGAGCACACAAAAGACTTAGCAAGAGGTCCACTCAAACCAAGGTATGTAAATAAAACAGAGAGAAGACAGAAAGCTACACAAGAAAGGACATGAAATCAAGATATGCAGAGTTGTAATACCCAAAATACTAAATACAGGTTTAATCAAGTATGTCCTAAAACTCTTCCGGGACATTAGAGGGGTTGTCTGGAGAATGTGTGTGGGGGTTAACTGAAGTGAAGTGAGCTAAATCCTCATCTTCCATAACAAGAAGTCAGTGGGTGAATCATAAACCAATAAATCAAGAAATTATGGAAAGAAATACCTGTTAAAAGTTAAAAGTAGTTGTTCCAGGGACATCAGAAAGCAGACTAGAGGAGAAATAGCACAGGGGTCTGCTGCTGTATCACCAAGCTGCCAGTGTAATTTGCTTTTTAAAAATAGGTCCACATATTATTTTAATGAAAACTAGAATTGAACTTAAAAAGAAAACCACAAAGCACAGGAAGAGGAAACAATGGAGATGGCAGCATTTGAAAAGGCAGCAGCAGGAAAGCACAGAGTGGACAGAGTTCAATCTCCCTCTTCAAATTTCAAGCTCAGTTGTCTTAAAATGCATGAATAAACTCACCATGGGTGGCTTTATGACATCACCTTAATTCTTGTCTTGAACTTCTGTCAAAATCTTTTACTGTATTTCCCACAAACTTTCTCCCCATTAACTAGATTTTAAGATCTAAGGAAATCAATTATGTCTTTCATTTTTTGTAATTCCCCCATTTCAAAAGACAAGATGGCAAGTACAATAAATATCTGATAAATTGTAACCTCATACCAAATAGCCATGATTTGCCTGTGATTTGGTATAAAAGCCAAACTTGGAAAATCTTAAGCTCCAGCTAAAGAGAATAGAAATGTATGACATATATATTTCTGCCTCATAAAGATATTTGAGAAAGAACACAGTCATTTCTAACAGTCAACAAAAGCAGTCTAACTTGCCCACTCATTTTACCCTCTTTTTTTCAAGGTCAGTTCTCAAAAAAGAATCTAATTCAAAACAGGTGCAACATTTAAAGTGAGATCTATTCTCCAATCATTGTTATATATTTTTTAAAAATGCCTTTTAAATTTAGTTCAGGAGTTGAATTTTTTTACTTATTGATTTTCTCAATCAAGATATGTAATCTCATTTTCTATTTTTATGCTTTCCATTTTTGATTATCTTGTTTTCTTTTAATCTTATTTTGAAAGAGAAGCTCTTGGTGTTTATAATCCCAAAGGAAAGAACACACTGAAATGCAATGCCTTCCATAATAAGCAGAGTTCTCTAAGGTCTAAATTATGTAACCCACATTAAAAAGCCCTTAACTTACTATTGAAAATGACTCTAATAGTCCCACTTACTATTATAAGTATCTCAAAAGAAGAGGACATCTCTGTAACAATATCCTTGAGTTTGTAGATCATGTCTCAACAAAAATAAACTTTGGTTGTTATTAGCTGATCAAATTAATCATTTAAAATCTAAAGGTCATGGTACTGCCATCTTGGTTTAGAGAAGAATAAGCTTTTTATGTTTTTTTTTAACTCAGTAGTCTTCACAAAATCATACTATTAGATGGCTGAAAAATGGTGGCAGATTTTTTTGGCATGTCTGAGTCCACAGGTATGCTGAATACATGATTTTCTAGGTTGATCCTGGACAAAATCTTTTTTGGGATATAACTTACATACAGTAACATACAGTGTGCAGATTGGTGAGTTTGGGCAAAATTATGTTAGCCTATCCTAATCCAGGCTTAGAACATTTTCATCACCCAGAAAGTTCCCCTCTTGCCCCAGCTTTCATAGAAAACCACAGATGTATTTGTTTTTCTCATATAAAAATCTAGGAGTAAAGCTGTCAGGTCACAGGATAGATATACATTTAACTTTGTAGGAAATATTGTCCCCCCCCCAAATCCCATTTTCTATTCAAACCAGAAAGATATGAAAGTTTCACACTCACTAGCCCATTGTATTGTCAATCTTTTTGATTTAGCCATTCTAGTTGCTATAAAGTTGTTGGGGCTTACTCTCTTTTCCCCTGATGATTAATGATGAGCATCTTTTCCTGTACCTAGTAACCATTTGTATATTTTCTTTTGTCAAGTGTCTGTTCAAATACCTTATCTTATTTAATTGGGTTGTTTGTCTTTTTATTATTGAGTTGTGATCCTGAGTGAATTTTAGACCAAAATGAAATCAGCTTTCGTCCTAACTCCCAGCCCTTCACCATCCATAGTTTATCCTCTCTTTCCCTTTTCTCTTTCCTTTCTAAGGAGAAACAGCTAATCTGAAGCAAATTTGTCACAATGTTCATTTACTTACTTATTCTGCAGGCATTTTACTGAGCACCTACTGAACTTTATGAGTGTTAAAAGGATAAGACACAACTTCTGGTGGCACCTGGGTGGCTCAGTGGGTTAAGCCTCTGCCTTCGGCTCGGGTCATGGTCTTGGGGTCCTGGGATCCAGCACCACTTCAGGCTCTCTGCTCAGCGGGGAGTCTACTTCCTCCTGTCTCTCTGCCTGCCTCTCTGCCTACTTATGATCTCTCTCTGTGTGTCAAATAAACAAATAAAATCTTTTTTTTTTTTTTTAAGACACAACTTCTGGGGCACCTGGGTGGCTCAGTCAATTAAGCCGCTGCTTTCGGCTCAGGTCATGATCTCAGGGTCCTGGGATTGAGTCCCGCATCGGGCTCTCTGCTCAGCAGGGAGCCTGCTTCCCTCTCTCTCTCTCTCTCTGCCTGTCTCTGTCTACTGTGATCTCTCTCTGTCAAATAAATAAATAAAATCTTTAAAAAAATAAATAAATAAAATAAAGACACAACTTCTGCTTTTAAAGAGGTTACAGTCAGATTTAGGAGAAATGTGCATAAGTAACTAAAAGTTTAATGTAAAAAGAGCCATGTGAAGTATTTACAGAATCAAGATACCATTTCTAAGTAGGGTGACCAGCAAAGGCCTCACTAAAGAAGGTGATATTTGATATGGGCTTCAGATGAGGGGTAGAATTGCAATAGAGAGAGACGGAGTTATGATAGAAAGAACAAAGGCAAGTCTAGAAAAACATAGGATGTGTTCAAAGAGCAGTAACAACAAAACATAACTTCAGCCAAAGGATAGCGTTGGAAAAATGTGTTGTGTTGAAATCATATTGTGGGGAACATGACCTGACTCAGGAAGTTAAGGGTGGCTCACTGAAGAATTACCATGCAAATATTAGTCATAGTTACATAACCCATCACAGTTTGTGGCCCTCTTCAAAGCACCCCTACGTCTTCTTTCCTTCACCTTTGCCCATCCTTGGCCCTGTCTTAGTCCTGGATACCTGTGTCCCAGCCACTGTGCTGTGACTACTCGTTTGCATCTCCTTGCTATTTGGCAGGCACGGGACCTCCTCGGAGAGCATCGAGATTGCACCCAAAGACTTAATCAGCCTGGCGCACTTTGGCTCCTTTCTGTACTTGCCAAGAAGAGCCTTCAGAGCAGTCCTCTTTAAGAGGAAAGGAACCTCCTATGGTAGAAAACCAGAGAAGATTTGTTGCTAGGTTGTTCTGCTCATGAGAGTGAGAAATGAACTGCAAAGATAAACATAGTCTTACAGTTCCTGGCTTGGACATCAAGTCCGACCTGTGCCAAGGGAGCCAAGTTTGGGGAAGCAATGGAAGCAGGTCATCCCTCCTTCCTAAGACACACACCTGTGTCTCCAGAGGCAAGTAGGTGACTTGCAACCACTTTGTGGAGTCCTTGAGAGGTGTGAGGAAGGTCACAGAAGAATTTGAAGAGAAAGAGGAAACAAGGACTTTTCTAGAACTGTGTGCATGCTAACTTCTTGCTGATCACAAGAGGATAGTCTACTTCAGCTCTAGGAATCTTCAGACTGGAAGAACTGTGTCAACAACTCAGGATAATTGGACAACACAAAAAATCCAAATTTATTCACAAGTAGCATCTCTTACTACCATGGCCACTGATAGGAGAAAACAGGGCTAATGCTTTAAGTCCCAGCAATCTGTCATGGTTACTTTCTGCAGCAACTGAGAAATCATTTGCAGAGTGTTCCCAAACTGGAAGTGATGATTCTTGTAGGAGAGAGATGATGGGATAATGACAAAGGTCCTCAAAGTCATACAAACATTTGTATTTCTTCAACTGACTAGAAGTTCAACAACTATCATCCTCAAAAGTTTTTTACTTTAACTAAAAGAGAAGTTCTCCAAAGCACTGAGAACCACTGTTCTAGAGCAATGACCTAAAATGATCATTCATTTTACAAGGGGATTCAGTCTGAATAAATGTTTTCATATCTATGCCAAGCTGAAAAGTAAACTAGAATGACTTTTCACCCTTGAGAAAGAATAACTCACAAACCCATTAACTGTTTCTTGTAATACGGTTTCACTAAAGCTAATTCTTTAAATAAGTGCTTGTCACATTAAGAGAAACTGATAGAACATAAAAGAAGATTTGCTGAGTCTGAGTTCTAAGAAAAGAAACTTGCAAAATGTTCTAAATCATATACATTCTGAACAGTTTTACTAACTAGTCACTTCTCTTTAGCTAGGAATCCTCAACAGTGCTAAATCTTAAGAACAAGAAATAAGTAGGAGCACTTTTTCTTTGTAACTTTAAGTATAAATAATCTACATTTTATTAAGTGCCTACTAGCTCTATGCTAAACATTTTTATATAAATTATTTTATTTTATCCCATCAACCCCAAAGGATTCTGATTTTTCTAACACTACTTTTCTCATATTTCTTGGTGATTTCACCCATATCAAGTCTCTCAGTTATGTATGCGGTGAAAGAAGAGAAATAAGATTGCATGGGGCCAAACAGCTGAGGCAAATATAATGTTATGTAGAAAGTTTTACTCGTGATTATACAATTAATTAGAAGATGCTAGCCATAGACGTACTGATAGGAGGGGTGAATCAACCTAGGATTAAAATTTTCAATAAATAACCCTCAAACATAAGCATGAGAAGCAGTTTTTGGTGTAAACAATGAGGCATTCTGTTCTCAAGTTAGTATGGATGAGCACTAAATTCTTTGACTCTTCTGAGATTTTTACTCTTGGGACAGATGGAAGGAGATAAGTAGTTAAGGGTTTTCATTGTGATGCAATATTTCTGCTAGGTCACTGAAATCCATTTTGTTAATTATGTTCCACTTCTGATTCTAAAGGAAATAAACACCTTAAAAGAAATTGGACTTTTCATTTCTCACAGGTAGCACTGAGGTCAATCCTTCAGCCACTATGGTGATGGCCATTTTGTATGTGTGTTGGGGAGGGAGAGAGGATTTAACACTGAAGACAAGGATAGGTTTTTGTTTAGCCTCTATCTGGCTAATGGCAATAAGTTGCCATCATTTCCTTTCGTCATTGTGTGGTAAAGAGCTGAGCTTACTGAATTACAGTATATGGATAGTTTTTCTTTGAAGAATCCATCATGCGAAGATCGTAAACGCCGTGAGATTTTTCTGGGTCATGGAAGCTATAGGCTTAAAAGAAATGTAATTATATAAACTTGAGAGTGAGAAAAAGAGGACAGCAGTGATATCTGAGTTACAAAGCAATTTTATATACATACCAAGACTTCAAGGAAAGATTAGTAATTTATGATCATCTGAACCTTTGGCCTATAATCTTATTATTAATGGCAGACATTTTTGAGCTTCAGCTGTGTTATAGGTTCTTTACAGATAGTAGATGGCCTTGAGCCTTTTTAACTATTCAATGGCAGGTGTTATTATCCCTCTTTAACAAATGAAAAACTGAGGTGCAGAGATGATAGGTAAGTTCCCAAGGACACCTGGCCATAAGTGAATGTTCTAGAATGCAAACCCAGTAGTAACTAACCCAGAAACACCATTTCTTCCTGGCACACAAGGTTAATTCTTCTCACATAGGATTATTTTTGCATCTGTTGTTCTCCAGCTTTGCTAGATCATTTTCTTAAATCTCTGCTTAAAACGGTCCAGGTCTTTAGCATCTTCCTCAGGAAAAAACCAAAGTCCTCACAAATAGCATTCAAAGACCTTGCTATAACAGCTTCCTACCCATGACCTGTTCTCTGATTCCATTTTCTACTTCTTTCCTCCTCATCACTCCACACCAGCCATACTGAACAAGTCCACTTAAGGGTTGTACACTGTCTTCTCTATATGGAAAGCTCTTTCCCCAGATATCCATGGGGTTTGCTCCTTCACCTCTTTCAAGTTTTTACTTAAAAGTTATCTTCTCATTGAGGTCTTCCCTGAACAGCCTATTTACATTTGCAAGCTGCCCGCCATTCTTCATCATGCTTCCCTGCTCTGTGTTTCTCCATGATGCTTATTACTGTCCCCATCTGGATGTCTAATAGGAATCTCAAACTCAACCTGTCCGAAACTGAGCCCCTGATCTTTCCCTCTACATCTCCCTCACTTGCAATCTTCCCCATCTCAGGAAATGACAACTCCATTCTTTTAGTTGCAGACCAGAAATCTCAGAGTCATTCTTAACTCCCCTTTCCCACCCATATCCAATTCACGAGAAAGTTCCATTGATTCTACCATTTAAATTTACTCAAACTCCAATCATTCTCAGCATCTCCAGTGCTCCCTCTCTGGTCCAAGAGACCATCCTCTCTATTGTTGGTCTTCTCATTTCCAAACTTTGCGCTCTTTGGTTTCCTTTCAAAGCAATAGCCAGACTGATTCTTTCAAAATAAGTCAGATAACATCATTCCTCTAAAGACTCTTGACCTCACTCTGATAAAAAGACAAAGTCCTTCTGATGGCCTACAAGGTACACATGATCTGGCTCCCCATTACATCTCTGACTTCTACATTTCCTACTCCTCTGCTGTCTCAGCCCCCACTACAGTGGCCTCCTTATTTCTTCAAACATAGCAGGAACACTCTTTCTTCAGGGCTTTGGCAACTAGCTGGTCTCTCTGCCTGCACTGTTCTTACCTCAGATATCAACACGTTTCTCTCCCTCACCTCCTTTAGACCTTTGCTCTACTGTCTCTTTCATGAGGACTTTCCTGACACCATCCCCAATTATGACCCCACTTTTGAGTTCTTCCTTTCCTCGTCCTGGTATTCCTTTTCCCCACAGTTTTATTATTATCAAACTTACTTTTTTTTTTTTTAAGTGTCCCTCTCTCCCCACTAGAACATAAGCATGAGAAGAGCAGGAATTCCTGCCTGTTTTGTTTACTTCTATGGCCCTAGCTCCTAGCAACATAGACCAATACATAGAAAGCAATCAGTAAGTATTTTTTTTAAAATGCATATCATGTTTTTAAATTCTTATAACCAATCAAGTCACTCTCTTAAATGTATAACTTTTAAGCCCTTAAGTTATTTCTGAGTCAGTATTAATAAATTACTTAAACTGCCTTTTAAGCAGTAAATTAATCTTTCTGTTTTAGATGCATATCATCTACCAATTTGCCACTGTGACTACACATCTTTAATAGGTCAGCTTCTGCCTATCGATCTTTAGCGAAAAAACCCACATGTGTTAGAAGCAAACAAAAGAAATCTCCAATTGCTGCTGAAAAACACTGGCAAGCTAAGTAGTGCTTATTTCATTGCAATTGAATTCATCAAAGGTTCATCTTAAATAATAATGACAAGACATCTCACAAAAATGGAAATTGTGTTTGGGGATGTTAGGGTCCATAACTGCTTGAGGAGCAATTTGTTTTTTCTAGGGCATCGAATATCAATTGGCTCTTTTTTGTTTTCCGGGCATCATTCAAACTCAGTGATCTTCTTGCCCTGTGTATAACCCGGCAAATCTCACCCTCTCCAAATTCACGTCCTGTTACTTTCATTAGACACTTAACTTGAGATGGTTCCCATGACTTAGACAATTAGGCTTCCAACTGTCTGCCAGGCTGAGCTCAGCTGCATTCTGTTTTGTGACTAAATACTTGCGAGAGACAAATTCTCAGGAAGCTCAGTGCCCATCATTTGATGAGCCCTTTGTGAAAAGTGCTCGAATCACTAAGAGAGAGGGCAGCGCTCCAGCTTGAGGTTTCTCCTTCCATGTGGCCGCCCTCACAAATCATTTCGGATCCCTTTATTGCTGATACCACTTTCCATAGTCTCTCACTCTGAACACAAAGTTCTTAATGCTACGACATTTTGCAAGTTTTCTTTTAGAAAAAAAGGGTACACTATTAATACATTCTGGATTCAAAGTGGGCAGATAAAAATTGGGGTGAATGAGGAAAGATACAGCTTGAAAGAACTTAAAGTGATCCCTGCCTGGTTGAGTTTGGGGCTTTCATCAGACCAAGACTCTTGCTCTCCTTCAACTTGGGGGATGCGAAACTGTCTCGTTGTCTAGTTGTCTGGCTGACTCAGCCTCAGCGAGTATTTGTTCTAAGCTCTTATGCAGATATACATGCTAAATGGAGTCATGGTGAAGAGTGATACATCGAACCTAAGCTTTTATTTCCCTCTCTCATAAGAAAAGATAAGAAAAGATGGGACAGAATTTTTAATATACATAAATCCATAAGGACAGACGAGGATACATGGGTGGTCTGGTGAGCTACAGAATTCTGAAAGGAAAAAGGCAGAGAGAAGGAAGACGATGTAAGAGTAGCAGCCCCTGGAAGCGTGTATCGGGAGCGAGCTGCCTTGCCCAGCAGAACATCTGAAGAGCATGGGACAGAGAGGTGATGGGTGTGGCCTGGCAAGAATGAGACATGGGGCTAAAGAGAGAGGATTTATTGAAGATTTACATCTGGAAATGTTACCCCACTGCCTTGTTCATGCAAAGTGCCAGCAGCCAAGAGTACCTCCCTTCTAAGCTAGAGACTTCAAGTCGTTACTCTGAAGAAGTTGAGAAACTCTAAAACAAAAGAGACCTCCATATTCTGGCATTTTACAGTCCGACAGCATAATGGCCAGCTGCCCCACAGAATTGCCCTAAAGCAGAGTCTGCCAGTGGACAACATCCCAATCAGATTTTTAGTCTTGTTCTTAAGCACAAGCACGCAACCTAGGATCACCAGCAAGAGAACGCTTATGAGTGAAAGACTGGGACCAAGAAAGATAAGCGGAGTGGAAATGGCTCTGAAGGAGCCAGACACATTTCAGAGAACAGAAGAGAACTTTTAACAAGGCCACCAACAGAAGAGAACTTTTAACAAGGCCACCATCTGAGATAAATCTGAGAAGACATTTTTCACAGTAATAATGACAATAATAACAACAGATATTTATTGAGAACATACTGTCAGCTATTGTTGAACAAACCCAAGACAAAGAAACTGATACACAAAAGGGCTCAGTGACTGATAGTAAGTGCAGAAGCCAGGAGTCAAACCCAGAGAGTCGGAATTTAAAAGCATTTCTAAACATTATGTGTCCTTCCTCACATATACTATAAAAAAGGATGAGAAGGGGTACCTGGGTGGAGCAGTCGGTTAAGTGTCTGGGTCTTGGGTTCCTGGCAGGTCCTGATCTCAGGGTCATGAGATCGAGGCCCTCGTCGGACTCTGAGTTCGGCACCGAGTCTGAGATTCTCTCTCTCCCTCTGCCCCTTCCCCAGCTCACAAGCATGCGCTGTCTCTCTCAAATAAATAAATCTTTAAAAAAAAAAAAAAAAAGGAAAGGAAAACATGAAAGCTCTTCTTAAAATGTATCTATGCATTTGACAATTATGTATTCAGAACCTTCTGTCTTTCAAGCACCAGTCTAGGTGCCAAAATATGGCAGTGAAGGGAACAGGCAGAGTCCCAGCTTTCCTCAAACTAAAACTAAAAAATTCAAATCCAGGCACAGAAAGGCAATACTGCATGATCTCACTTATATGCATAATCGACAACAGCTGAGCTCATCATGAGAGAGTAGATTGGTGGTTACCAGGTTTGAGGGATGGGGCCATAGAGAGATACTGATCAAAGAGTGCAAAGTTTCGGTTATGCAGGATGAATAATAAAGTCTGAGGATCTAAGGTACAGCGTGGTGACTACAGTTAATAATACTATTTTGTATATCTGAAATTGCTAAGAGAGTAGATCTTCAATGTTCTCGATCATAAAGAAAAAAAATTATGTGAGGTGACAGGTATTTTCATTAGTTTTCATTGTGGTAATCATGTCAAAATGTACACATCTATCAAAACACCACATTGAGCACCATAAATCTATACAATTTTTATTTGTCAGTTATACTTTGATAAAGCTGGAAACAAAAATTTTCAGTTATTTTTTTTTTTTAATTCAGTAGAAGAGATAGAAGGTACAGTCAAGGAATTCTACCATTAGACTCAAAACAAGTAATAGGGAAGGGGCACCTGGCTGACTCAGTAGAGCATGTGACCCTTGATCTCAGGTTGTGACTTTGAGCCCCACATTGGGTATAAAAACTACTTAAGGGGCACATGGGTGGCTCAGTGGGTTAAAGCCTCAGGCTTCGGCTCAGGTCATGATCCCAGGGTCCTGGGATCGAGCCCCACATCTGGCTCTCTGCTCCACAGGGAGCCTGCTTCCTCCTCTCTCCCTCTGCCTACCTGCGATCGCTCTCTATCAAATAAATAAATAAAATCTTTAAAAAAAAAAACTACTTCAAAATAAAATAGTAAGAAATAACAGGAAAAATTACAAACAAAAAATGGAGATAAATCTGATGAGTATAGGAAGTTTCTTTTTCACTTACTAGGAATTATAGAGAGGGAACAAAGAACATGAGAGGAGTAAGTTATTCGGGAAAGAACACCAAAAATTCTCCTAAAGCCAAAGAGCATATCCATCCAGACTAATGGTTTCACCCCCACGCCCAGGAGCCAGCACAATAAGTGCAAAAAGACCCACACCAAAGCATACCTTCATGAAATCTCACACTAGGAACAAAGAGAGTGCCATGTAATCAGTTCACAAAATAGACATGTGCCAAATCATCATGTTGCACGTTGCAAACCTACATGTGTTATACATCAATTATATCTCAGGAAACCTTGAAATTAGAGAGAGAGAGAGAGCGAGAAAGAGAGAGAGAGCCATAAAAGCTTCCAGTGAATAAAAACAAGTCGAAGATCAAAAATCGTATCAGTCTTAGGAAAAGCTACAATGAGTGCTAGAATTTGGTAAAGCCTTTAGAATTCTGGACAAGACTATTTGCCACCCCAAATTTTATAGCCAGGTAAGGTATCAACAGAATCTAAAGATAGAAAAAGTCATCTTCAGACATGCGAAGATGCAGAAAGTATCTCCCTCATATGTAGCCTTTCTAAGAAATTACTCAAAAATGTGCTCCAGTGAAATGGAAAAAATCAAGAACATTACACAAGATTCAGGAAGACATTCCCACTGGGGACAAAGAATACTCTTCTAAGAAGCTTGACATACATTGTGTAGACATTGGAGGAACCATGGTTTCAAGCTGGAAAGCTATGCAATGAGATCCGAGTTTTAGAAAGAACTTCTGTCCGAAGTCTGAAGATGGGTTCTAAGACCAATCAGGAAGTTTTTGCGCAGCTTAGGTGAAATGTAATTCAGACCTAAATTAAGGTAGTAGTAAGGAGAACTGTGAGACTGTGGACAGTTACAGACATAAAAATAGCTAAGCTAACATCTATCGGATTAGAGGGTATAGTTCAAATGCATCTTACTGTAGACATTCATGGCACAACTATAGGGCAAGGGCAAGAGAGACTCCATGAGAATACAAGTCCCAGAAGATGGTGGAGAGAAAACAGGACTTAACACCAGTAGGCTTGGAGGAAAGAATCACTCCATTTGGGATTTTTTGCGTGGAGAGGCAGCACTACAACCATTTTCAAGTGTAAAGGAACTCCTACCTTCCTTTCTGATAGCAGCCAGATTTTCTGATTAAAACTGTAGATCTCGGGGCACCTGGGTGGCTCAGTGGGTTAAGCCTCGGCCTTCGGCTCAGGTCATAATCTTGGGGTCCTGGGATGGTGCTCCACATCAGGCTCCCTGCTCAGCAGGGAGACTGCTTCCTCCGCCCTCTCTCTGCCTGCCTCTCTGCCTACTTGTGATCTCTGTCAAATAAATAAATAAAATATTTAAAAATAAAATAAAATAAAATAAAATTGTAGATCTCTGCAAGAGAAGTTAAATCCCAAAAAGGAGGGGAAATTACCAAAGTAGCACGAGTGGAGCAGCCAGCATCTGGAAAGGGCAGCAGCTCAGGAGCACTTTAGGTTAACAGCAGACCTAATGGATTAGAGCTACATCAAGTGTCTCACGCCAGCAGGGAGTGAGATGGTTCCAGATTGATTCCAGTTGGGGCTGTAAGTGGCTTTAGGCCCTTGAGATGATCTTGGAGATGTAGGCAAGGGCCAGATCTTCAGGACATTAAAGGACATGGTAGGAAGAGTAAATGTTATTCATGGTACATTGGGAAGTCATTCAAAGGTTTTCAGCAGGAGGGAGACCTTATTCATCCCCTATGCTATGTCTGACTACTCTGACTGCTGTGTGGAGGGTACACTGTAAGGGAAGAAGGGTAGTCAAGAAAGCTATTGCACCAAGAGATGATGTGAGCTTGGACTGGAGCTGCAATTACATGAATTTGGGATTTAGGGGAAGAGAGGTGGTGTGTGTGTGTGTGTGTGTGTGTGTGTGTGTGTTTTCTTCCTAGATTAAATGGAGGAGGTTGGGTGGGGATGGAAGATTAAAAGCTAAGTTTGGGATGGACCTGTTAAGTTGGAGTTGCCTATGGGGCATACAGGATAAGACGTCAAATAAGCTGTATTTGCCGGGTTCCTTGCTTCTGACGTGGGCTAAGAAAACTCTAGACTGGGTAAGAAAAGAATTGACATTCATTGAATACCTACTATCTGCCAAGTTCTCATTATGTTACTGGTGTCTCTATCATAAGTTTTACACACATTTTCCAACACTGCTTTTCTCCATGCCCGTCTAAGCCATCTCCCAATTCAGCTCCACTGGGACCCAACTGGAGGCCACCTGCGATACGTTTGTTACAGACACTCAGACAAACCATGGAATTAGTTCCTCCCTCCCAGAGTCCTAACGAGTCCCTGGAGGATTGTTGCACCTGGATCTGTGTTCAGAAAAGACTCCAGAGACCTGACGAGAATGGGTAGAGAAAGTTCCTAGGACACTAACCCCAAACTCCAGCTCCAAATTACAGTTATGGCTCCCCCCTTAGTTTGCTGAATCTTTTTGGATCTAACATGCCTCCTTTTCTTCATCTCAGTTATAATAACCACCTGCTTCATAAAAATGTTCTGAGAATTGTAGTGAGATTCTAAATTACCTAGAGAGCATCTTAATGTAGACTCCTGGGCCCCAACATCAGAGATTATAATCCCTGTGGTTTTGGATGTGGCTCAGGAGTCTGTATTGCAGGTTATTCTGATGCTGGTCCAGGCACCACAAGAAACACTGATTTGCAGAGTGGTAAATTCCCAGCTTTCACCAAATATCTGCCTCAGTGCTATCTATCTCCACCACATCGATCACTATAGCCCTTTTAAAATAAGGCCCCAAATTCTTTGACACTCCTCCCATTGTGAGATGAGTTATATGTTCCCTGCCTTTAAATCTACCAGTTCTCTTGGAACTCCCCAGATGCTTCTTCTCAAAATGCCCCCTTCTCAGAACTTGACTGCCATAATATGAGATGCCCAAGCCATGGAGAAGCCACATTAACAGTCCCAACTGAGCTGAGCTTTGAGTCTGCGGATAGTATCAGCCCTAGTCACTGATTTGCCCTAGCCTTCAAGTCTTCTGGGCGGGCCGAGCCCCAGACATCACGGAGCAGAGACAAGCCATCCTTGCCACGCCCTGATCTAATTCTGGACAAATTCAAATTCCTGACAAAAGCTATGCTAATAATAAAAAGATTGTTGTTTGATGTCACTTAGTTTTGGGGTGCTTTGCCACTTAGTAACTGGAATGGTTCCTAAAGTGTTTTTTCAAGAAATGTCTATTAAAATGCAAACACAGTCCTTGGAAGGATAAACTCTTTCAGATGAAGACACGCAATCAGTGTGTGCAACAGACAGCAAAGCATTTTGAGCTCATTTTGAGCCAAGAGATGCTCTCTTGTTTCACTGACATGAAAGCATCCTTGGATAAAGACACATAAGTTGCTTTCAGAAAGCTAAAGGCAGAAAGATGGCAACCCTTCGAAGACAGCAGAGCTAAAAGAGAAAATGCTGAATCAAAAGGACAGTTCAAGCAGGAAACCAACATCTAGCTTCATTTACTTCCCAGTTGCATTTATGGCTGGCTCCAAAATCCCTCAGCTCTCAGCAACTACACCAAAGTTGTTCATTTATGCCAATTTTCCAAATGTACTTATGAGTTCAGAATAGCAAAAGAATTCCCTGAGAATCACAAGTCTATAGTAAGAATGGGCTTAATATGAGAACTTCATGCTGATAAAAAATGACTAGCAAATTCTAGCAGCCTTGAACCCCAAGAATGTAAATCCCAGCTAAATCAAATTACAATATGGAGGAAGAAGCTGTAACTCTTGGAATGTTCTTGCTAATAAGATACTACTAATTATACTAAACATTTTAAAATGTAATTATTAAAAAACTGTAAAGTGGGGCAACCGGGTAGCTCAGTCAGTTAAGTGTCAGACTCGATTTCAGCTCAGGTCACAATGTCAGGGTTGTGAGACAGAGGCCCACATTGTCATTGGGCTCCGTGCTCAGCAGGGGGTCTGCTTCTTCTCCTCTCTCTCTCCCCCTCCCACCTCTCTAAAATAAATTATCTTTTAAGAAATGTAAAACATTATAAAATACATAAAATATAAGATTATTTAGTGAATATTTTAATTGATAAAATATAAAATGAGAGAGGCTAGGTTAACTATTCATGATTATTCAAGCTATTATTCAGTGCAAGTAAAAATGATGGAGCAAATAATAAAAATTATTTTTAAAAATGATGGAGCAAGACCTATAACCTGTATTTTTTGGGGACTAAGAACAGGAAATACCACACTGCAATGTGAATTAATTTTACTTTAGTAACTAACACTAATGTCTGTGCCCCCAGCTTCACCACCCTTCCCATTGTTTTTGGAAGTAACTTGAATCTCAATTCTCAGATTAATAACCTAAATAAACTCAGATTGTTAATATAAATATTGGAGTTTTCTTTCCATGAAATACATTTACAGCCTTCTAAAGAAACTCTGGGGAGTTTGTTCTCAGTCGTGAATTCACCATGTAACTGGTATGATTCCAAGTTCATTAGACCTCCATGATGCTTGTTTTGGTCCGTATCAGTGAGCAGCTTATTAATCCTAAATCCCTAGTCCCCAAAGAGACTGAGAATAATTCAGGCCCCTCTAAGCCTGTTCAAATTTATTTCTCTTGTGTCTGGAGACCCTTTAATAGTTACATGATGTAATTTTCTGGAGTAAAATTGTTATCTGTCTCTGATTCCAAGAGCTTGCATTTATTGCAATGAATAAAACAGTATGTCTGCTAAACTATTATTTGTACTGAACCATACTGGAATCCCAAGTAATAAAAATGGGGAGTCCATTGTAACATAGGAACATGGAAGTCAAATATTCCCCCTTAGACCAGTGGCAGTATCTAAAGAACTGAGTCTATGTTCAAGAGCAGAAAGGAGCAAGCCCCTATCAAGCTCAGGCCCACTTGACCTTCTGGTCACAAAGTAGAAGGCTCTGGCCGCTCACCACCTCTGTGTTCTCTCCTTCCCAGGGACGTCTCTTACACCAGCGTCGCTGCCCTGCCATCCAAAGGCCTGGAGAACCTGAAGGAACTGATCGCAAGAAACACGTGGACTCTAAAGAAGCTTCCACTTTCCTTGAGTGTCCTTCACCTTACGCGGGCTGACCTTTCGTATCCAAGCCACTGCTGTGCTTTTAAGAATCAGAAGAAAATCCGAGGGTAAATGGCAGGTGTCTGGAAAAAGTGACAAGAGGTCTCGGTGGAAGTTGAAGTAATTTCTGGGTTTGGGGAAAGTTCGTGGTTTAAAAGCCAGGCAGAAAGAACTGAAGCATCCATAAACTCCATAGGACACAATGTCCCTGTAGACTTAAAGTGACTGCAGATGAGAAGTAAGACCAAGGTCACTGCATCATAGCAGGGAGTGGTAGAGATCTTGTAGAATCTTGTAGAGATTATACAACATGATTCCTACTCTCCAGGTTCAACACATATTAGGTCCTCAACACATACTAGATGCTATAACTATGAGGACAAACTTAGAAACACAAGCAATTAAGACTTCGATAATGTCACAGCTTTCTGGATGCCTGTGTGTGGGCTTTGGACTCAGATGGCTTTGTACCCAAGCTCTGCCACTTTCTAGTTGTGTTATTCCAGCCTCCTTACTTAACTTCCCCGACCCTCTGTGAAGGGCAATTGTAATGTTATCATTCACAGAGGTTTTGAGAAGATTAAATGAGAAACTGAACAGAAAACACCTACTGCAATGACCTGGAATGTGTTAAATTCTCAATAAATATCAGCTGCTTTAAGAGTTATTTTATTATCAGACTGCCTGCAAGCTGCAAAGGAGGGACAGCCTTCTCTCCATGCTTTCTCTGCATCTTGTCTTCATGTACACTTTGCCTCTACTTTATTCCCCCCTTGCGTCTCATGTATTCCTGTTGTCCTAACACCACCTTCATTTCTCATGTATTCACTTCTTCTCCACATCTATACAATATCTACTGGCTGACTTTCTGACTCATTTTTGCACCAGAAATAAACTGAGACCTAGTTGTCTGGGCAGAAGCAAAAGGGAAAATTCAATGGCTCTGCAAAGAAGGCCAGTATGGGTGTGACACCTGCAGAAAGACAGAAGCAGGGTACAGGGGGGTGATAGGAGCCATCGAGGAGGCTTGATACTGACACCATGTGGCCCTGGCTAAGAAAGGACAAGGGATGGGTAGGAGGTCTAGAGAGGATCTCAAGGTCAGGGCCCAGATTTCTCATTAGCCTCCAAAAAGGTTGGAATATGCAGTCCATGGGGCATTTGAACCAGAGCACAACAGATAAATCAATACTTCAGCAGCTGAAGCAAGTTAAAGAATCCCTTGTGATGTCAGTATGGGGGACTAGGGAAAAACTAAATCTCACTTCCATGAGCATGTCTACATCCTAGCGTACATTTATTCATGTTTGATAAATATTTACTAAGCACTTACTATGTGCTTGGCACTGCCCTATCCCCTAGCAATGAATAGGTTGCCCTCTTGCATTTTGTTCACATTCTAGTAGGGGAAGCATACAGGAAGATACCAGATATTACTATAAAAGAAATAAACATAAGGTAGGACAATTTATTTAGAGAGATCAGGGAAGACCTCTCTAAGAAAGGGACACTTGAGTGGGGTGAGGTGGGTAATAGGAAATGATGTAGGAGAAACAGGTCTGACTAGATCATGTAGAATCTTGTCAGATCATGGAGATCTCAGGAAGTCCACATATTTTACTAAGTGTAGTGGGGACCATTAGGGGCTTTCAGCAAGGAGTGACTTATTTCTGTGCCTTGCAGAATCCTTGAGTCCTTAATGTGTAATGAGAGCAGTATTCGGAGCTTGCGTCAGAGAAAATCTGTGAATGCTTTGAATGGCCCCTTTGACCAGGAGTATGAAGAGTATTTGGGTGACAGCCATGCCGGATACAAGGACAACTCTAAGTTCCAGGATACCCACAGCAACTCTCATTATTATGTCTTCCTTGAAGAACAAGAAGATGAGATCCTCGGTTTTGGCCAGGAGCTAAAAAATCCACAGGAAGAGACCCTACAGGCCTTTGATAGCCATTATGACTACACTGTATGTGGGGGCAATGAAGACATGGTGTGTACCCCCAAGTCAGATGAGTTCAACCCCTGCGAAGACATAATGGGCTATAAGTTCCTGAGAATCGTGGTGTGGTTTGTGAGTCTCCTGGCTCTCCTGGGCAATGTCTTTGTCCTGATAGTCCTCCTCACCAGCCACTACAAACTCACTGTCCCACGCTTTCTCATGTGCAACTTGGCCTTTGCAGATTTCTGCATGGGGATGTATCTGCTCCTCATCGCCTCTGTAGACCTCTACACTCATTCTGAGTACTACAACCACGCCATCGACTGGCAGACAGGCCCTGGATGTAACACAGCTGGCTTCTTCACTGTCTTTGCCAGTGAATTGTCAGTGTATACACTGACAGTCATCACCCTGGAGCGCTGGTATGCCATTACCTTTGCCATGCGCCTGGACCGGAAGATCCGCCTCAGGCATGCGTATGCCATCATGGTTGGGGGCTGGGTTTGCTGCTTCCTGCTCGCCCTGCTCCCTTTGGTGGGAATAAGCAGCTATGCCAAAGTCAGCATCTGTCTGCCCATGGATACTGAGACACCTCTTTCCCTGGCGTATATTATCCTTGTTCTGATGCTCAACATAGTTGCATTTATCATTGTCTGCTCCTGTTACGTGAAGATCTACATCACAGTCCGAAATCCCCAGTACAACCCGGGGGACAAAGACACCAAAATTGCCAAAAGGATGGCTGTGTTGATCTTCACTGACTTCATGTGCATGGCCCCAATATCATTCTATGCTTTGTCGGCACTGGTGAACAAGCCTCTCATCACAGTTACCAACTCCAAAATCTTGCTGGTTCTCTTCTATCCACTTAACTCTTGTGCCAATCCATTTCTCTATGCTATTTTCACAAAGGCCTTCCAGAGGGATGTATTTATCCTGCTCAGCAAGTTTGGTATCTGTAAACGTCAGGCCCAGGCATACCGGGGCCAGAGGGTTTCTCCAAAGAACAGTACCGGCATTCAGGTCCAAAAGGTTACCCGGGACATGAGGCAAAGTCTCCCTAACATGCAGGATGACTATGAACTGCTTGAAAACTCCCATCTAAACCCAAATAAGCAGGGTCAAATCCCAAAAGAGTATAACCAAACAGTTTTATAAGCTAACCCTACCCTAGTTGCAGTGGTAGGGGGACTTCTAAAAGGCTGGTTTCTTGAACATGTATTCCAAACCCATTACATACACCAGACAGCTGGCCTAACCCTTGTGCAGGTGATGTTTCATGGGGAGAAAGTTCATCTCTGGAGAGAAGATAGCATTACCAACTAATCATTACCTCCCAGAAGGAAAAGAGACTACCAGCACGTCTGAATCCCAGTTGATATCAAAATAACTGACACTTTCTAGAAGGCTTGCTTGATGCTAACTGCAGTGACAACATTGTATAAGATGCTCAATAGATATCAACTGAAGCAGATCAACACTGAGCTTCTCACCTGTAGACAGTATTTCATACTAAAGATTCAGTAAATGGCAAATGCTATTAACTTAGTTGGTGAACACAAGATAAAATTGGCCCCATGTTGGCTTGGTCTACCTTCATGTTCCTGGATACAACCAAAGACAATGTGAATTCCTCGAAACTGAGAAGTCCAACAGGATACACGCATGGAGTAGCTGATATGAGGTGAAGGAGGGGAAAGGCTTAGCTTTGCGTTGTTTTTTCAAACTCTGAAACTATTAATCATCTCTTCACAAGGATCTACCTGATGTGACCCAACTATTATGTGTTTCCCGAAAAAAAAAAAAAAAAAACCTGGCAAGATTTCAGCTAATGTGGCTGAGCAAACTAAGAATTGTTCTTCTTGGCTAGTCTCATGGCATAAAGGATGTGAACTCTAAAAATATTTCTAAGTAGCTGCAAGTGGGAATTATGAACAGAGCACACTAAATCACCCACTGATTAATAAAGCAGGCTGGATACAAGGTAACTGTTGGCCCTTGGGCAAATCACAGGGCCACTTCTAAGTCTAGAAATGAAAGAGCTTGATGGCCTCTTCCAGGTTTAAAACTCAACATATATCCCTTGCCCTTAAAACGTGTTTCCATGACCAAAAAGAAAAGTGCTAAGAAAGAAGAATCTGTTTTTCCTCTCTTGTATGACTGCCATCTTTTTCTCTTTAGAGTTTAGACATATGACCCAGGAAATTTCTTCTTTGTTTCTTTTTTGGTTATGATGTCTGAACATACTGGGCTGGATCTGAATCATTCACTAAATTATTAGATCTACACAGCTATAATTATTAGGCCAAAAAGAGATTGGTATTCATATAATAGAATAAAAGTGGTTTTACAAATTTTTACTCTACAGAGTTACTATATCACTATTCAGATTAACTTGAAAACATTGAAGTTGTCTTCAGGGATTGGTTTCTTTACTTACTTGTTTCCAACCCACAATATGCACTAAAGCTATCAAATACTCAAATAAAGCAACACTAAAGCTATCAAGAGAAGTTTCTTCTCTCTGAAACTGCTAGCTCTTTCTAACCTCTTGATCATTGGGCATAATCTCCATTCCCCAACAGTGCTCCCTTATTTAAAATGGTTAGGAACAATCTTCATCCATAGATGTACTTTCCAGATTATCTGTCAAAACAGCCCCTTAATTTCCTCCCAAACAGAGATGGCATTTGCTTTACAGCTTTTGTTGTTTTAAGTCTGTAGAGTAGGCTTAGTGAGCCCACTGGGCCTTCAGAGATGGTTCCCTGACTCACCTAGGATATCCCCATAGCAATACCCATTTCTGATTATCACTGAGACTTGGACGTCTTCGTAGAAATATTATGCACACTTGAAATCATGACATATCCACCATTCATCCATCCATTCACTTGTGACTAATGAAACTAAACAGTTGTGTTATTTTTTGGCATGTGTTTCTCACCTGTGACATTTTGAAATAGTATATCCTGATAAATAATGTGTTTTAGCTTGAGTAGTTGAAATAACACTTTGGAAACAGTCCTAGAAAAGTAAGTTCAACACCATTATTACTAAAATTTGCATTCACAACGTGAAATAAATTTTCTTCCTATGAAATGATTGTGCTGAGTCCTATAGTAATGCTTTCACAATTTGTGAGCTTCTTTTAGGGTCCCCATTATCTGTGTTACAACTCAAGACAAGAAGAAAACAATTGGTAAATTTGGTATTGAATTCATATTAATAAATAAATTGTTGACAATGGTAACTTAAGTATAAAATTGCATCTTGATTATGAAAGGTCTTTATGTGAAAAACTTACTCATGATGAATTGAATTATGATTCACTGACAGACAGCGATGGCTAAGAGAAAAATAGATTAGTATTGACATTGGGAATTTAAATAGAGCTCTAATGAAAATGACAAATCTATGCTACTTGGTCAGAGTTTAGTTTATCTAGCAGCATTCAACTATCTGAAGATAGACCAAAATCACTAATGATAAATGGCCTTAAACCAATCACAGAGATGTCACGAAATTCACGCCCTAAGTTTATACATGTTGCCTAAAGGAGTGTCTCTCAAAACACCCTCAAAGTTTATTAATTCTTGCTTGTTGGATAATCTACTTTTTATATCAGAAAGAGCCAATTAGAAGAAAAGAGTATAATTCAGAGCAGCACCATGAGAGTGTCAATAAGGCAAAAATGAGGACCATAAATGAAAACTATAATCACAAGAATTCAAACCAGTAACAGTTTAAGAAGAAATATTCTTAACTGCTTAGAGTTTGGGGGTGGGGAGGGGAATGTATTATAACACAACAGAGTGATTCTTATCCTGAATATTAAGGGGTCAAGAAAAACTGGGTAGCAATGCATCTTGTTTTAAAAGAGGAGTGAGCTGAGTCCTAGCACCTACCAACCTTCTTCTTTCAAATTCCACTGAAATAACAGTGAAAAAGCATAAAATAGGACCAAGCCAAAATATACTGTGAACAGGACGAGTGATACCTACTCTCTGGTGGCTTTCTGGAAGAGGGAGAGTCCATGGCCTGGAGTTGATGGATAATAGAGTGGAAAAGGCTGCAGCTGGAACACAGTGACTGGATAAGGCAGCTATGGAGAGATGTGTTCTTCCCTCCAGAGTCCCAGAGAGACCCCAAAGCCTGAAATCACATGACTGAGGGGCTAACTCAGATGAACTGGAAATCTGTTTCACATGGCCACCCCATCGCCTCTCACTACATCAGTTAAAACAACTGACACATTCAGTGTTTGCCCCAGGCTGAAATCAAGAAAGTGATCTTAAAGGAAATAAGTGATCAGTGCAGATGGGGCCAAGCTCCTGGTCTGGGGCGGGGTCAGACCCAGCCCTCTTGCCTACCTCTGCCTTTGCATCAGAAAACAAAGCCTGGATGTTGACACAGGCATCACCATCAGCTCCCCAGTCAGGGAAAGGCATGTTGGGGAAAAAATATATATGCCATTAGCCCGATATTAGTCATCCTAACTTTCATTCAAAAATATAAGTGAACCCCTAGAATTACCAGACACTTGAGAAAAATGAACTGTATATCAGTAGCAAACACAAGAAGATCAAATTGCATAGGACATGTCTCTCCCTCTCCCCCTCCCTCCATGCTCTCTCTCTCTTTCTCTCTAAAATAAATAAATAAATCTTTTAAGAAAAAGAAATGAAAAGAAATAGAGGTCTGTCTCTAAGGCTATAACCTTAGAAAGTTTTTCTAAGGTTATAAAGGCAACCAATTGAAAAAGTTAAAATTAATACTAGCAAAAATTTTTTTAAAGCTGGGAGTTAGCAGATAGCCTGTCAACTTATTTCTTATTCTTCATTATATTCAGCGAAAAGATATATTGTCTAAATATCTATACCCTTAAAAAAAAGTATTTAAGTGTGTAACAGAATTATGAAAGTAAACACTAGAAGAATTAAAATGAAAAATTGAGCATAAGTGGTTTTCTCTGAAGATTGAGCCTAGGGATTGAGTGGTGTTATACACCAAATTGCGTCTACTATCCTAACCCCCAGTGTTTCTGTATTTGGATACGGGCCTTTATGGAGGTAATTAAGATTAAATGATGTCATAAGGGTGGGACCGAGTCCTTATGAGAAGAGGAAGCTCCACCAGAGATCTCCTTCATTCTCATGTACTCACAGAGAAAAGGTCACAGAAAGTCACAAAGGTCCACAGCCAGAGAGTGGCCATTGAGGAGAGCCTACCCCAGAAACTAAATCTGCAGGCACTTCATTCTTGGACTTCTAGATTTAGAACTTTGAGAAAGTAATTTCTGTTATTTGGGCCACCAGTGCCGTACTGTTACAGCAGCCCGAGCAGACTAATACAGATGGGAAATTTTCAGGTGGTACTCTTCTGCACTGCTGATTTTTTTTTTATCATATACATACTTTTTTAAGACAGTGGAATGCAAATTATTATAATAGTATTATGCTTTAAGATAATTTACATTAAAAATGTGACATTTTAAAAAAGGCACAGATTGGTCAATTTTATCTGATATTTGAGTTAATATGTCTTTAGAATGATCAGAGAGGGAGTCAGATATCACATTGAAAGTGACTTGAACAATAATCTAGCTATTACAAAATTTACATTTTTAGGATGTGATAAATCCAAGCCAGTGAGTCTTAAAGTGCCTATTTGGTAGCTATATCTGGCAAACTAAACACTAAAAAAAGTAAAACCCCTTTATAATTTATTCTATTGGATGGCCTCATCACATTAAACCAGAATTTTCATTTCCTATAAATGCATCGCTGTTTAAGTTACGGCGGGAAAACTAAACAGCTAATTGTTATCCATCATATGAATTTAGTAGGTAAAAAGTAAAGCTTTAAACAAAGTACGGTAATCAAGATAGTGTAAACAACTTGGATTCTATCACTCATGTAGTATAATTTGGGGATCTATTTGGGGAATATTTTGGAATATTTAGGAATACTGTCTTCATTTACTGAAATATTTTAGGTGGAGGGGATTAGGAAGTTGATGGCAACTGCTGTTTGACGGCACACAATAAAAAAGTTTAATTGTATGTCAGTCATGCGCCTCTCAGTCTTAAATGACAACATGGATTCTTGTAGCCCATTTGGGGGTAGTAGAGTCACAGCTCACTATGGAAATAGCTCAGGCATATGGAAACCATGTAATGATGTATTCATAATTCACCATAATGGGATTTAAACAAAGGATTCTAATCATTAGGAAATTTACAATCGAAAACAGCATTACAGATCTGCCCCTCAGGCAGAAAATATTTTGACAAAAGCCTATTTATAACATTCCCATGACTCCATTTTCTTTCACCGCATCTGAATCTGAAGGACTAACCCCAGAGAGAGTTGCAAAAAAGTCTGAAAGAGTTTCTAGGAGGCTTTTCAAGTTTCCCAGCAAGGGCCATATTAAGTAGATGAGGTAAAAGTTTGAGAAAAACAAAACCATATCATCCCTGTTTCTTTTTAGCAAGTTCCAGGTTTAAATTTTATTATATTCCACATCAGCTCTCTGGACATTGCGTGAAAGGGCTTCTGGTATGAGAGTGAACAAACTTAGGTATCGTCAGACTAGACTTGTAGATCTGTGGGAATACGGGTCTCCTAGCATTTGTTCCTAATAACAAATAGGACCACTTCACTCTATATGCTCTCAGATATTTCTCTGATTTCTCCAAGTGTTTCTTAAGCATTCTGACAGAAAAAGAACTAGGGAAAGTATAATAGCTTCACCAAATGTTGGAGAAATGAGATACCCGCCCAACTAATGCCATGGTCCAGATGAAAAAGGAGCTGCCTGACATCATACCTGTTTTCATCATCTGTGGGCCAACTCTGGAGAAAGGGAAAAAGTGAGCACACACCTCTGGCAGTCTCAGGTCTTCCCAGACATCCAAGCTGAGCCACTAGTGGGAGCAATAACTGAAGAAAGTTGAAGTATTTTCTTCTGTTTCTTTATCTGACCAGCCAAGCTATATGGTCCTGGTGAGTTCTCTCTAAACCCACTCGCCCTGCAGCCACACTCTATCTACTATCTGGAAGACCTTCAACCTACACCAACTCTTTCATCTATCCTGGTCCCAATACCCTCTCTCCAACCATTCATTCTATTCTATCCTTGAGATCTAAGAATACCATTTCTAGAATACCTACACCATGATTAAAAGGGGGGAAGGGGCCCCTGATGGTTGATATGCCATCTGGGATACATTCAGAAACTTTTCAAAAGTCATCATAAACTGGTAATGGCAACAGTACAGAGCATAGGAGTAGAAATGGCTGAATGATTCAGAGTTAGAGGTGGTAATTTTATAGAATGAAAATGAAAACTGTGGCTGTTGCTTCTTATTGTCTGTCCCAGTTACCTGAAAAGGAAATGCAGAGCTAATAATTTCATACTCACATGGCTATCTCAGAAATTATACAGTACTGTCCACCATTTTCAGAGGAAGATTTTTAATTTTTTAATATACTAATAACAACCATCAATAATAACAAAAATCAGTGTTTGGAAAAAATGTCTGGAAGCATCTAATCTATCTATTTGCTTTAAGGTGTTATTAAATAAACCATCTCAAACATGCCTAAGACAATCCCTAGTTTTGTCTTCTGTTTTAAGAGATGGCCTAATTTAAGTGATAATTAATTGAAAGACAAAACTCAACTTGTTTATTCCAAGTCTGAGTTTAGGGAGAAACCAGCAGGCTGGAAAATCAGTAGATTATCTAATATTGGTCTTAATTCCACAGAGAGGTTTGGAAACTTTTTTAAAAAAATCTCTGCTAAAATCTTATGACTATTTCTATGACTTTGGTTTCCAATTACAAAGCCTTCTGAGGGTTGCCAACTCAGTGTTAAATGGGAACATGGACGTTGACAACTGAATTATTTCCTAGTCCCCTGTGTTTCCTCTGATTGTGCTTGTTCCGAATTAGCTAAGAAAGGGAGGACAAAGTATACAAGTTGATATTAGCCTTAACATTTTTCAAGGGAAAAATCATCATCGACCTTGTTGATAATAAAATTACTGGTAAATAAGGCTAATGATGATAACTCTAAGGTCAGTGGAATGCTATCAAATGCCTTTATTATAGGAATATTTAATAAAGAGGAAAATTAAGGCATCAGCTCAGCTTCTTCAACAGAATTGGGTCACAAAATTCATCCCCAAAGAAAAAGTCCTTCTAAATTCTAAATGATCAATTAAACATCAAAACCTTTTTACAGCTAATCATTCTAATTAAATTGTTTTTGCTATCTCTGTACATTATTTACCTTGTATAATTATGGACAAGGATGCCCATGTTCTAGTAAATAGAGTACAGATCTTCTTTTTTGAGGTGTTGTAAAACAATAAAGTTACCATACTTCGGATTATCCTCCTCTATTGTCATCCCCAACAGCATATAAACATGACATTGTTTTTCCTATGTTAAAAGAAAAAACCTTTACTTGACTCCACTTCTCCCCCAATCATTTCTTTGGCGCCTCTGTCACAAAGCTAGACAAAAAAGAGTTGCCTTTACTCACAGCTATAAATTGCTTTCCTCTAATTCCTTGTTAAACCCAATCTAACTAGGTTTTCAGACCCACAGCTGCATGAAAACCGATCTCATTAAGGTCATCCATGTTGTTAAACCCAATGGTCACTTTTATGGTCTATTAGCAGTATATTGTTATAGTAGGATCTGGCATATTGCTCACCTCCTCCTCACTGATTCCTTTTCTTCCCTTTGCTTCCAAGAGACCACACTACTGGTTTTCCACTTAAGTCACCGACTGCTCCCTTTTCTCTTTGCATCAACATCTTAATATTGGGATAACCTGGGGTTCAGTCTTTGGCTCTTTTCTCTTCTCTGTCAATGCTTATTCCCTGGCTGATCTCACACAATCACAAGGCTTTAAATATTATCTATTTGGGATGATTCCTCAAAGAATATCACCATACCACACCTTTCTCCAAACTCCAAATTTGTGCATCTGGTCTGCCTCCTCACAATTTCCACTCTGATATCTAATAGGCATCTTGAAGTCAACATGCCCAAATGAAACTTCTGATCTTCTCCCTAAAACCCACTTCACCTTCAGCCTTTCCTATCTCAGTTGATCATAATACATCCTTCAAGGTGCTCAGATGAAAATCCCGAGATCTTCCTTGATCCTTCCCATTCTCTCATACCCCACATCCAAATCATCAGCAAGCCTTTTCGTTTAACTTTTAGATGTATTTAGAATAGGACCACTTCTGGGGCTCCTGGGTGGCTCAGTGGGTTAAAGCCTCTGCCTTTGGCTCGGGTCACCATCCCAGGCTGGGATGGAGCCCTGCATCAGGCTCTCTGCTCAGCAGGGAGCCTGCTTCCCCCTCTCTTTCTGCCTGCTTCTCTGCCTACTTGTGATCTGTCTGTTAAATTAATAAACAAAATCTTTTAAAAATAAAAAAAAAAACAAAATAAAATAAAATAAAGACAGAATAGGACTACTTCTTACACCTTAACTGCTATTGCCCTCTTCCTTGGATTATTAAATAGTCTCCACTGTTCTCCTTTTATCCCTTTACAGTCTATTTAAGAGGTTAACAAACTACTGCCTATGGGCCAAATTGGTCCAACTTCCTAGTTTTGTACATCCTAAGAACAAAATTGGTTAAAGAAATCAAAAGGAGAAGAATATTTTGAGGCAATATGAAAATTACATGCAACTCAAATTTTGGTCTCTATAAATAAAGATGTACTGGAACACAGCCATGCTCATTCATGTGCATGGGTAGACATGTGCTACAGCAGCAGAGTTGAGTAGTTGTGAGAGAAACTATATAGCCCACATAGTCTTAAATATTTACTCTCTGGCTCTTTACAGAACAATCTGCCAACCTGTGGTATATTCTCAACAGATCAGAACGGAGTGGTCCTTCTAAAACTTCAGTCAGATCACGTCATTCCTCTGTAGTCTCTTAAGTGGCTCTCCAGTTCTCTCAGAGCAAAAGCCGAAGTCCATAGGATTTGGCCCCAGATGCCTCACTGCCTTCATTTCCTACAATCCTCCTTGTAAATGTTGTTCCAACTGCTCTGCCTCCCTGCTATTCCTTGATTACACCAACAGACACCCTTACCAGACCCTTGGCATTGACTCATCATTGTCTGGAACACTTTGCCTGAGATAGCTCCATGGATAAATCCTTCACCTCCATCAAGCCTTTGCCTAAATGGCACCTTTATACTGAGTCCTGTCTTGACTATTCTACTTAGAGTTATTACAAGTTCCATGCTGCTATATTTTTTTCTTTGTTGCACTTGCTCATAGCAGACTATATTATTTATTTATTTATCATTATAATAAACATAATAGGACAAAAGCTCCATAAGAACGACATTTTATGTTGGTTTTGTCCACTGATATATCCCAAGAGCCTAGACAAATAGCACATCATAGATGTTCAATAAATATTTGATGGTTTGACTTGAATTTCTGATATGTTACTGTTCATGTCTATGACATTTTTAATTGATCCTGGGCCCTTAAATGTAAATCCTACCCAATATAACACCATATCTCTGGTGGAGCACAACTACTCGGCAGTTATCTACTTTATGATATAGTTAAGCATCCTCTGTGCTAAAAATTAGAGATGGCCTTATATGAATTTTTAAAAACCATGAGAAAAAGATTCTACCATACACATTTCCTTGGCAAGGAGTCCCATTTATTGAGGCATCAATCTTTTTTTTTTAATTTTTTATTTTTTATAAACATATATTTTTATCCCCAGGGGTACAGGTCTGTGAATCACCAGGTTTACACACTTCACAGCACTCACCAAAGCACATACCCTCCCCAATGTCCATAATCCCATCCCCTTCTCCCAAACCCCCTCCCCCCAGCAACCCTCAGTTTGTTTTGTGGGATTAAGAGTCACTTATGGTTTGTCTCCCTCCCAATCCCATCTTGTTTCATTTATTCTTCTCCTACCCACTTAAGCCCCCATGTTGCATCACCACTTCCAATCTTACAGAAGGAAGTACTTGTAATCACTAATCTAAAACTCCTGAAACTCCTGATTTTTAAAACTTCCCTTTTAAGAACCCAGAGAACTGGTTATCCTCACCCAAGAAAAAGGATTTGAATGTGACACTTTTTTTTACTTAACTCATTATGTGTTTGAGTACTTATTATATGTAAGACATGTAAGTCAAAGATTTTTTTATATCCCAGTTTTTAAGAAAACTTATAATCTAGAGAAAAAGACAGATGTGTTCATTGTACTATAAAAAAAGATTACAAGGAGTTCCTAAATGTTAGTATAGAACATTTTTGTCCAATAGAAATATAACCCAAGCTACTACATCACTGCAAATTTTCTTGTAGCCACACTAAGGAAAGATAAAAAGGAACAGGTGGGGGACAAAAAAGGAACAGGTAAAATTAACACCCCAGTGTTTATAGCTGCGGTATCGACAATTGCCAAATTATAAACACAGCCCAAATGTCCATGAATAGGTAAAGAAGTGAATGGAATATTACTTAGCCATTAAAAAAGAATGAAATCTTGTCTTTTGCAATGACATGGCTGGAGCTAGAGAGTATTATGCTAAGTGAAATAAGTCAGTCAAAGAAAGACAAATACTATATGATTTCACTCGTATATGGAATTTAAGAAACAAAACAAATGAGCAAAGGGAAAAAGAGAGAAAGAGGAAAATTAAGAATTAGACTCTTAACTATAGAGAATAAACTATAAAAATTTAAGGCAAAAGACCTTTTTCCCAAAGACATACAGATAGCCAACAGACACATGAAAAGAAGCTCAACGTCACTAATCACAGAGAAATGTAAATCAAAACCATAATGACATATCACTTTACACCAGTCACAATGGCTAGTATCAAAAAAGATAAAAAATACTAAGTATTGGCAAAGATATGGAGAAACAGGGACCCTTATGCACAACTGAGGGAAATGCAAATTTCGTGCAGACACTTTGAAAAACAGTACAGAGAATCCTCAAAAAATTAAAAATAGAGGGGTGCCTGGGTGGCTCAGTGGGTTAAGCCTCGGCCTTCAGCTCAGGTCATGATCTCAGGGTCCTGGGAGCCTACTTCCCTCTCTCTCTCTGCCTTGTTCTCTGCCTACTTGTGATCTCTATCAAATAAATAAATAAAATCTTTAAAAGAAAAATTAAAAATAGAAACACTGTATGATCTAGTAGTATTTTCTCAAAGAAAACGAAAACACTGGGGTGACTGCGTGGCTCAGTGGGTTAAGCCTCTGCCTTCAGCTCAGGTCATGATCTCAGAGTTCTGGGATGGAGCCCCGTTCTCTGCTCAGGAGGGAGCCTGCTTCCCCCGCTCTCTCTGCCTGCTGCTCTGCCTACTTGTAAACTCTCTTTCTGTCAAATAAATAAATAAAATCTTTTTAAAAACAAAGAAAATGAAAACATTAACTTGAAAAGATATGTGCACACCTGTGTTCATTACAACATTATTTACAACAGCCAAAGTATGGAAGCAATCCAAGTGTCAATCTATAAATGAATGGATAAAGAAGATGTGGAATATTAGCCATAAAAAAGAAAGAAACCTTGCCATTTGTGATAGTATGGATGGACCTAGAGGGTAAATTCAGAGAAAGACAAATACTATAAGAGTTCACTTAAATGTGGAATCTAAAAAAACAAAAACAAAACTTTAAAAAAAAAAAAACTCTACTTGAGAGAACACAAGCAGTAGGGTGACAGGGAAGCAGACTCCCTGCTGAACTGGAGCCCGGTGCAGGACTTGATTCCAGGACCCTGAGATGGTGATCTGACCTAAGGCAGATGCTTAACAGACTGAGCCAGCCAGTCTCGCCAAAAACAGACTCTTAAATACAGAGAATAAACTGGTAGTTGTCAGAGGGGAGGTAGGTGGGAAGGTTGGTGAAAGAGATGAAAGGTACAAGCTTCCAGTTATAAAATA
Organism: Mustela nivalis; assembly: GCF_964662115.1. Classification (NCBI taxonomy): domain Eukaryota; kingdom Metazoa; phylum Chordata; class Mammalia; order Carnivora; family Mustelidae; genus Mustela; species Mustela nivalis. Next base: position 21,360,180 of record NC_139025.1, read on the forward strand.
AATAAATAATAGAGATGAAAAGTATACCATAGGGAATATCGTCAATAACATTGTATGGTAGCAGGCGATGACTACACTGATCGTGTTGAGAATTCAGTAATGTGGAGAATTTTCAGATCAGTGTGTTGGACATCTGAAACTAGTACAACATAGTATGTTAATCACACTTAAAAAAAAAAAAGCCAGTGTATCCTTATGGCACACTGCAATTTGAAAATCAAGTTTTCTTCAGAAATACTTGATCCATATTAAAAGTTCCTGAAATTTACAGTTGAAAAAAGCAGAGTTGCACATCCAAGTTGCTCTAAACAAACTTGCGGTCCACAAGTAGGCTGACTGCCTCCTTACCTTGATCACACCTTTCTAGCTTTCTCCCATCAGTCACTCTGCTCTTGTGACCCTTTTAGCTGGGTCTGGTTCTCTTGGCTGGCTCTTCCGTAGGTAGCTTGACCTTCTATGAATGCTATACTTGCATATCAAATACTATATTTCCATCTTCCCATCATATGCTGAGTTTTAGGATCTATCTTGATAACATCCAAGATTTCTGGAAGTTGGACCATGTCTATGTCTTCTTTCTTGAAGTTTCTGCTCCTGCTTCTGCATCTGGTCTACCCAGTAGCTGGGCTCATCCCATTAATCCAACAACATAATCCCGAGTATCAACACCCTTATCAAAATCAATCCCTTGCCTGCCAAGGTTGACAATAGAGAATGTAAGGAGAGGAAAAACAGAAGTTGAAGCTTTAAAGTTTGTCGCGGCCAGCGCGACAACACGACCAGGGTCGAGAAGATAAAAGGATGGTGAGGTAAAGACAAGACGTAAAGAGCTGGGGACAGGAGGGACACAGTGGATGATGTTCAAGCAGTGCCAACTTTAGTACGAAGTGTGCACGATTATATAGAAAGCAGAAACACTTAGGGGAGACTAACCACCCACCACGTACCAAAAATAGTTTCTCCAGGCTCCTGTTTACCAGTTCCCTTAGGTTAAATACGCAGACATCCTACTGCCAGCATGTTGCTTACTTATAGATAAGTTCCCTATTGATGAAGGGACTGAAGAAGGGCGCCAGGTGCATTTTATGGTCCATGCAAGAACAGCAAGGTCCAGGCATGGATTTAGGACTTAGGCCTGCATTGTCCTGTTCCTGATAAAGCCCAATGGGGAGTCACGTAGGTGATCATGAGACTCATAGCACAGACCCTATCTCAGAGCTACTCAACCTTTCCATTGCTGAGGTTGCTTAACCCCTTAATGTCAGGAAGGCGCAAGTCAGGGTCTGGTTTGGCTCATATCTCAAGCTTCTGCGTGGCTTCCCACAAAAGTTCAGGTACCTTCTCTTTGTGGAAAGTCCTGCTCCTTGGCCAACTTAAATCTAAGCTTGATTTCATTAGGGAATTGACAGAGAATTTTAGTTTTTACTTCATGTAATGTAAGTATAGGAAGGTCTCCCATGAGTCAAATGCTCGTGTTCTCACACTGAGGTTAACAGGGCTAACGGGCCCTAGTTACATGCCTTACGTATACATCTACATTCTCACCTGTGTCCTGGATATGTCCAGCTGCTAGACAAATGCACTCTTTACCAGCAGCCCAAAATGGGTCTGACAGACCCAGCCTCAGAGTCAAAATGTGGCAAGGGATGAACTCTTCTCCAAATGTGGGTAAGGTCAACATGACCTAATACCAAAGCTCCTCTGTTCCTTGCCAAATATGAATGAGCTTGTTGTGAGTAATAAAAAAGAAAACCTTAATGAGACATACCTGCGTCACTAGGTGTGCTTTCTGCAGACACTCAGCTCGTCTGTCAAGTCAGTGGTGAGGTAAAGGACTTGCCACGTTGAAGGGCTATCATCAACCAATGGAACAGAAAGAGAAGAAGGAGGAAGAACGTTAAGTAGCTTTGAGCCGAGACGTGAGGCCCAGTTTCCCACTGAGAGCTACTTGAAAATAAGTTTCTCCCCTCTCCTCTTGCCAGAGAAGCAGGGCCTGTCCAGGTCTTCACAGCTGACTGGTATCACAAACCAAATCCTCACCTGGACAGCATGCTTTGCCTCTGAAGGCTGCACAGCTGGAACACAAGGAAGGCACGTCTCCTCAGCTGTCCCCAGGTATGACCAACAGACGTGTCTCCTGTGTCCCTGACCCTTAGATGTCATTCTCTCAGCCAGCATATTATGATAATGACCAATCGCTCTGCTGACTTATACACTGGGACATACAAAAACCAAAGCCAGTGTGTGGGTCTGAAACTCAGCTCAGCTTCTTGATCTTTTCACCTTTATCTGTAAATCAGGCCATGAGTTTGATGCAAAACATGTTAGCACGGCCCCACTGGTATGGGAAAACACCAAATGAAGGCGCTTTCCCACATTCCATGACCTTTCAGCACCTTCTTGTTTTAGGTCAAACTCCCAGATTGCTCGTCCCATTTTGCTAATGAAGGTAGATTGCGTCACTCTCCCTCCTCCTCCTCCTCCTCCTGCAGGGAACCACGGAACCACTCAGGTGGTTTGAAAACAACTTCCTTTCTTTAGAGGGTGGGGCTCTGGAATCCAGACAATCTGACCCCAAGTTACCTTGTGACCTGTCAGGAGGCAGGCTGTTCTGAGGAAAGAATCACAGGAGATAGGGATGTTACTTGCAACCTAATAATTCACAAACTTATATACACCTAACCTAATGATTCACAAACTTATATACACATCTCCACATCAGCCTTCCTTTCAGTGACTGAAATCCGGCCAGTGGAATACAGACAGGGGCAAGGAATGACACATCCAGGAAACCTCCCATACCTAATCTTCCTATGCTCTCTACCTCCCTGCTCTGTTAGACCAATGCAAAGGATCTTGGGAAGAGGCAGAGAGTAATGTCCCAGGGAAAGACAAAACCACTCCATGGGAGGAGCTTACATTCCGGAATTACTGCATGGAGAAGAACCACCCCTACCAGCTGTCCTGGGACATGCAGAAATAAACCTTTACTGAGGAAATCTTGGGATTTTAAGGAACATTACTAAATTCACCTTCCCTGACTAATTTACATTCTTACACTGTATTCTTATCCCTTTACTTCAGAAACTGAGCATATAGGAAAAACACATATTTATTTTTTCCATAATCGGAATGTATTTGAATTCTTTGTCGATGTTACTAGAGTTCCTTTCATGTCAATACAATTTGACATAATAATGAGAAATTGTGCATAAATAATAAATAAATAATTAAATAAAAAAAAATAATAATAATAATAAATAAATAAATAATTGTGCAATCATCTTTTACGGAGTCCCTTCAGCAACCATGTTGACTTGTGATGCTAAATTCAGAATAAAAATGCATAGAATCCAAATATAAGGAGTTGGAAAAAATCTGTTTAATAGTGTTAGATACCACTATTAATCATCTTATAAAGGTCATTTCGTGGAAAAGTAAATATTTTCCTTAATATACATTACTGTCAACAAATACCTGCAAATTACACAAGAAATAAGTCACTGTCATTGCTCCAATGTCTAGGACAAGGGATTTTCAAAAAAACTCTTTCCTAAAAGGAAAAAATTTTTTGACACGTGTGGTAATGCTACATGACCATTAAAACCCTGCGAAGTTATCTGGACTAAATCAAGGATCGGTATGTGTCAGGAGTGAACCCAAGTCAAAATGCTTAAGAGGGAGGAACATAGCCTTCACCACTGGTACATCTCCGCCAGTCCAAGGTAAAATATCAAAACTGGAATAACCAAAATGTGCATTTTCCCAGTAGAATCAACTTAGGAGGTTAACAATAGTGGCATTCACCAAAAAAAAAAAAAAAAAAAAATCTTGACACCACTATTTAGTTATCTTTGAATTTTTGTTCTGTATTTATATATAAGAGAGGTTTATTGGGCTATCACCTCTGAGGAGAGACAACTTTACTGAGATCAAGCCTAAAATTTGTCCTCATCTATATGGAGGAACTCCACTATCTACAGGTCACAGAATAATTGAATTTTGGTCTAATTATATTTGTTTCATTTTCTTTTAAAAGTTTCCACATGAATGCTTCTCTCATGGTTAATATTTAGATTCATCCCTCCACACCAATTTTCTCACTCTCCATCCCTTTTTTCCCTAGTCCCCCGCCATAATCCTTCCATAATCTTTTTTCCTGAAAAAAAGATTATTTAGTAGTTTTTTTTCCAGTCTGGGCCTTAATAAATAGTAATCACTTTCCATTTTTACCTAAGCTTATCTTTACTTCTTCCACATTCAATAATAGCTTCAGCTGGCTAGAAGCTTCTAGGTTGAATTATCCCTTCTGAGCACTCTGAGTACTAACTAGATCATCGCTCTTGTTTTTGAAGATGAATCTGCTCTTAATGGTGAGCAGTCGGTTTCTAGGGTCAGCCTGGGTTTAAGCTCAGCTTCACTTGCTGTGCTGTGTGGCTTTGAACAAGGTTATACAATCTTTCTGACCGAGTTTCCCTATCTGTACACTGGGGGGCAGGGGGTGGATCCTAAAGTTTTGAGTTATTCAAGATTCACGTATGACCAGTGTTCAGAACGTAAAAAGCATTTGGCATCATTTTTAATCTTGCCTAGGACTAGACATTTTCTTGAATCTGTGAATTGTTTGTATGTTATTTCTAGCAAAGTCTTGGTGAGTATCTCTTCAAATATTGCCTTTCCTTCACCATTTCCTATGAGAACTCCTGATAAATGTATGTTAGGCTTTCTGGCTTTCTCACTACCATCTCCATGTCTAGCAACCTCTCCTGCTTTTATTTATTTCTTTATTTAGGTGGGGAGGGGCAGAGGGAGAGAATCTTCAGCAGGCTCCACGCCCAGCGTGGTGCCCGATCATGACCAGAGCTGAAATCAAGAGTTAGATACTTAACTGACTGTGCCACCCAGATGCCCCTCTCCTGCTTTTAATATCTCTACTTCTGTGTGCCATTTTTTAGGTAATTTCCTTATGACTGCTTTCCCAGTTTACTAATAATCTTTTCAGTTATGACTAATCTGCTGCTGAACATTTTTGTTGATAATTTTAAAGATATACATTTTCAGGGGTGCCTGGGTGGCTCAGTGGGTTAAAGCCTCTGCCTTCGGCTCAGGTCATGATCCCAGGGTCCTGGGATCGAGCCCCACATTGGGCTCTCTGCTCCGTGGGGAGCCTGCTTCCTCCTCTCTCTCTGCCTGCCTCTCTGCCTACTTGTGATCTCTCTCTGTCAAATAAATAAATAAAATGTTGAAAAAAATAATAATGGCATAAGTCCTGCTCAGTTATTTTCTTGTGAGTACAGAACTTCACTTATCTAGTCATTTTACACATATTAGAGTCTTTTTGATATTATTTTTATCTTGAATTTTATTTTTTTTTTACGATTTTATTTATTTATTTGACAGAGAGAGAGCGCGCGCAAGCAGGGGGAGTGGCTGGCAGAGAGAGAAGGAGAAGCAGAGCACCGCTGATCAAGAGTCTGATGCGGGGCTCCACTGGACCTGAGCCGAAGGCAGACATTTAACTGACTGAGTTACCCAGGTGCCCCTATCTTGAATTTTAGAGTATGAATCGTCTTGTTTGTAGTATCTTCTGATTCTGTCTCAACAGTGAACTGGTTCCTCTTGTAATTTTTCATTCTTCCCCGTGTGCAACTCTTTAGCCAGCTTTGGCTTTTTCCAGGTACCCCAAGTGGTGGGAACATTCTGGACAGAAATGTTGCACTGCTTTTGCTGCAGACTCCATATATTTCTGGGACCAGTTTTTATATTATATTTTTTGGCTTCAAGATTCTTGAGTCAATGCCTAGTGTAAATTTAGATTCTATACATATGCTCAGAACCTTGAGTTTTCATGGGAGGCTTTTTGTCTCCCCAGAGCTGTAGGCAGACAGAAGCATGCTTCCTTGAAAGGTAATACAGGAAATAGACTAAAAGCACCAACGCTAAATACTTTCAGGGTTTTAATCTTCACTTGACTTTGTAATTAGCACTGAAGCTCAGACATGTTCTAAAGAAAAAAAAAAAAAAAAAGACAAAAAAAACCCCTGTGACAATTTACCTGTCTAGAGCCTTTCAATGAAAGGGAATTAGAAAAACTCCACATACAGGGATGTCTGGGTGGCTCAGTCAGTTAAGTGTCCAACTCTTGATTTGGGGTCAGGTCATGATTTCAGGGTCGTGAGATCAAGCCCCACATTGGGCTCTGCACTGAGCATGGATCCTGCTTAAGAGTCTCTTCCCACCCCCCTCCCGCTACCCCTCAATCCCCCACCAAAAAAAACAAGCAAACAAACAAACAAAAAAAAACCTCCACATAACAGCACAGAAATATGGCAATGACAGCTAACACACAGCACAGAGTATGTGCCCTGCACTGTTCTAAATGTTTTACCTACATTAACTCATTAATCCTTATAGCAACCTTACCAGGTAGGCAATATTAGTTTCATTTTACAGACAGGAAAACTAAATCACGGGGAGGTTTTGTTTTACAATATGAACTACTTCAGGCATATGGTTTCAGATATAATCTGGATATAATCTTTTTCCTTCTTGTGTACACAAAAGGTTTGGTGGAATAGTTGGAATAAGGAATGAGCAGTGGGGGGTAGGGGGTGGGGAGTGGGGAATGCGGCTCATACTAGCACAGTTGGCAATGCTGCCAAAATCCAAAGTCTGCAATCAAATTCTTAATACTCTTTTCATTCAAAGCCACTGATAGGAAAGCCTCATTTTCCAATACCCAAAGTTCCTTCTGAAGTCATTCCTTCCCTAATGCCCCTTAAGAGAGTGCTCTAGTTTTCTAAAAGCTGGCCGCCGACCCATAACCATTTCCAGAGCACATCACTCCTCTGAGCTGAAAGCACTTCTAATCTGTAGAACATGTGCAAAGGCTACCCAAAGTCACCTCTGATATCCCTAGCCTCTTCCCCAAAATCACCTACCTTAATTATTAAACAAAAATAATATTCCTAGATTCATTAGATCATTTCATATAATGGAAAAAAAAACAATATATTTGTCAAAAATATTTTGCTTAGAAGTTGAAAGAAGTGAGTCGAGCTAGAGACTTTTTCTGATACAACCAGCTTTTTATTGTCCTCTGTGCATAGGAAGAAATAAAAAAAGATTTTGGGGAAGTAAAATCAATACTAATAAAACTTAACCATCTAGAATTTAAACTGGTGAAATTTCAATATTACTCAAAACATGCTATGATTTTCTACACCATTTCTCTGGCAGCTGCAAAACTATAGTGGGTAGAACCATCTGGAAATTGGTCCGTGATCCCCTCCACTCTCCCATCCCAGGCTCCTGGTGACAGAAGTTCACAGAAGCAGAAGTGGGGTGCATTGGAGTCTCTCAACTGGCCCTCCACTGAGAATCAGTGACAAGTTCAGGGCTCAACCCTGGGACCTGCTGTATTCAGGTCACTCAAACCCTCTTTGTTTGTAAAATGAGGGACAACCAAAGTGTTAGCCAGCCACCTGATGATACCCCAACTCTCCAGTCTTATTGGTTACCATTTCTTTAATATTTAAATTAAAATGGTGTAAGCTGCCACTCAAACACAGAGAAGAAAGCAGCACACAGGCTACCATCTTGAATAGTTATGGAGACACCCAAGAGTATCCATTTCCCTGGATGACTTTCTGCTCAGATTTCCCTTAGCCCCTAAATCTTCAACTCTACTCACATCTTGCCCCCTCCAGTTTAATCTTCCCTTCACTCTCAGTAGCGCAACCAATAAAGCAACCCCTTTTTCCTTTGATTCCCCAAAGCCACCATGATGACCAGCCTTCTGAACTTATCAAACCAACTTTTTGAAGGCTTATAAGTAAACGGGTTGTGGTGATGGGGTGGGGGAATGCCTCACGTCACAGAATCAGACCCTCATGAACCTTAACTTTGAACTATGGACACTGCTGTTCTCAAAAGTCCCTCAACTATCCTTGATTATGGAAACTTGTCCCTGGTGGTTTTGTCCTCTGGGATCTTCATGGAGCTCAGGATTAGCCCCTTCTACTTCTTTCTTCTCAAACCAACCTTTAAGTTCCCACAATGTCTTACCATTTTTTGTATAGCAATTCTTCATTCCTTACTCTAAAGTTTCTGCAGCCTACTTGTTGACAGGGGAAACTCATTAAGGTGATTTAAAAATTAATTGATTGATTGATTGATTAATAATAAATTATTTTTCTATTTTTCCCTATTCCCTAGCCCCATCCCCAAACGCATTCCTGGAAGTGGCTAAATTTGCACATCAATGTCTTTAAGGAGAAGGGATCAGTACAAAAACACATTCTTCCCTTTTTTTTTTTTTTTGACACATCCTTCCTCTTAGATGAATTATGCCCCTTCCTCCTGTTATCTCCTGTGAAGAACCAGAGAGTCCACTTTCTTGTTTTAAATAGCAACGTTTCCCTTCCAACTGCAGGGAGTAATACCCATTCTCCAGTGGGCGTGAGGATGACACATGTGCACCAGCATATGCAAACTGGCAGATCTGTACTGAGTGTAAGAGCGTTGTGGTTGCTATGATTTTTTGACTGGCATTATTTCCAACCCTCCCCTTCTGGAAATACACAGTAATCTTAAAAAAATAAATAAATAAAATAAAAATAAATCATATTACCCCCTGCTTTCAACTCCCCAGTAGACTCCCACTACTCTGAGGATATAATCCAGTGTCTTTCTCACCTGGGCTCCAGTTCTCCTTCCTAGTCCTTCCGTGTTCTTTGACCTCACCTCCTAGCACTCTTCTTTTTATTTACGACACTCCACGTGTATGGGCCTTCCTTCAATGCTTTCATTCAAGACACATGTAGTGAATGCTTGCTGGGTCCCAGGTAATGTTCCAGATACTTGAGGTATATCACTGAACAAAATATGAAACACTTTCTTACCCAGAAGCTATTGTAGCTGCTATTTCCTCCTCCTAGAATATGTTTACCCCAAAGCCTGGCAAGGTCCAGCTCCTCCGAGTGCTTTGTGTCTCAGCTCAAATGTTACCTCCTCTAAGAAGACTTCCCTAACCCCCCTTTGGAGTGGTGCCCACTTCCTTGATCACTGTGGATTTCATCATCCTTCTTTGGTTTCAATTGTACTTATTATCTTCCAATACTATCTCTGTTCCAGTACTGTCTCGTACATTTATCTATGTATTTAATTTTTAAATTGTACTTATTTTTTTTAAAGATTTTATTTATTTGACAGACAGAGATCACAAGTAGGCAAAGGCAGTCAAAGAGAGAGGAAGGGAAGCAGGCTCCCCACCGAGCAGAGAGCCCGATGTGGGGCTCGATCCCAGGACCTTAGGATGATGATCTGAGCCAAAAGCAGAAGCTTTGACCCACTGAGCCACTCAGGTGCCCCCTTAAATTGTACTTATTAGTCATGTGTCTTTCCCAGTTAGAAGGTAAGCACCAATGAGAGCAAGGACTCGGTCTGTTACACTCCCTGTTGTATCCCCAGCCGTATTGTAGGCACTCAATAAACTGTATACACTGAACGAGTGAGCGAATGGAGGAATGAATAAATGAAAGAAACTATACCTACTTTTGTTTGAGGACATTTTTCCTGTTCTATGTGGTCCTTATTGAGTTGTCAGTAGTGGTACAGCCCTGCCATCCCTGGGTAGAGGTGACCCAGCTTGGGTCAGTTATGGACCTGCATTCTTTTGGATACAGTGATTAGTCCAAGCCAGGCCAACTAGTACATTTTTCCAAAATTGTCAAAATAGGAAGTTAAGAGGGATATATAAGCTTTAAGGATATATTTGCAAAGCTACTGGCGGCCACCATCTTCCTTTGACATAGACTCTGTCGAGGGTAGATCAGAATGAGATTAAAATTTAAGGTGAAACTGACCAAGAGATAGAGCCAGAGAAAAAAACCACCTTAATAACATTAATTGAGCCTGTGTTTCTAGTCCTGCTTAAAGTCTAAAATCCCGAGTCATTAAATTTCTATTTTTGCTTAAGGCAGCATGAGTTGGGTTTTTGTGCTATGCAGCTGAAGAAAGTCCTTTTCATGAGTTGGTACTTAAACTGGTAACTTCCAAGCCCCTCTGCTTGTCTTTTCCTAATGAAACAGTCAAGCACAGCAGCCCCCAAGCAATAGCCATGGCATATGACCCTGTCATATTTGAATGTTGTTTAAAACCTGGGCTTAATAAAGGCAGCCACAAGTGTACTCCCACAATTCAGGGAAGCTGCAAGCTGCTTGAGAGGACACCCCAATTTTTCCTTCCCCTCACTACTCGATAAGCAACAAGGAACAAGGTTTATGGTCAATGGAGTGCGATTTTTTTCTCCCACCCCAGACCCACTCTGAAAAGTATCCTTTGCCCGGGATCTGTCCATCAAAAGCACTGGCAATGGTTATTTTCCTCTCTCCATTTCCCCCAAACCTCACCCCCTTTCCCAGTGGCCAGAAGAGAGGCAAACCAAAATCTTACACCTAAGAGTAGAGCATGGCTGGCTTATTTATTCCACTCTGTGAAAGACAAAAGTAATGATACCAGTTGGGCTGATTATGCCTAGATGGTTGCAAAAGATCTTTCCTGCCAAAACCAGACCCTGAGCAATTCATATTGGATGCTTTAAATCTCATCAGAAAACCCAAAGCAAAAAGCAGCAAAAATCAGACAATAAAAACAAGGCAAGGTGCTGATCTGGCTGTGCTTAGCACTTGAATGAGCCACCTGACTTTTCAATCTAATTCTCCCTCTTCTTTTCTTTTCTTTTCTTTTTTTTTTTTAAGATTATTTATTTATTTGACAGAGAGAGAGCACAAGCAGGGAGAGTGGACGAGGAAGAAGCAGGCTTCCCACTGAGCTGGGACCCCGATATAGGACTCGATCTCAGAACTTCCCTCCACCCGCCAAGATCTAGGGGCAAGAAAACACTGAAATGAAGGAGTTTCTAAGGTTTACCAAATTCTCTGAACCACACAGTAAAAAGAGACGATGAAGAAACTTGGCCTTGACCTGTGACTAGTGTGGAGAGGCCTGCCCTGTTTCTTGGATATGCTCTGCACAGAGCCCAATGTGCATACAATGTTTAATAGTCATACTATGGCTAGCTGTAGCAGGTTATGTAAATGTGACCTTATTTGGAAAAAAAAAAAAAGTCTTTGCAGATAAGGATCTCCAGAAGAGAATACCCTAGATTACCTTAGTGGGCCCAAAATTCAGTGATGAATGCCTTTATAAGAATGAGGCACAGGGGCACCTGGGTGGCTCAGTCTGTTAGAGGACCGGCTCTGGATTTTGGCTCAGGTCATGATCTCAGGGTCCTGCGAGTGGGCTCCGTGCTCAGGGGGAGTCTGCTTGAGGATTCTTTCCCTCTTCCCCCTGCTCATGTGCATATGCACACTCTATCTCTAAAATTAATTAATTAAATTGATTTTAAGAAAGAGTAAGGCAGAGACTGGAGTATGAAGCTGTAAGTCAAGAAACATCGAGGCCATCAGAAACTGAGGAGGTAAGTAAGGACTTCCTTTCTGGAGCTTTCAGAGGGGAACACAGCCCTGCTGACCCTTTGACTTCTTACTTCTGACCTCTAGAGCTGTGAAAATAAATTCTGTGATTTGAAGCTGCCCGGATGGTGGAAAATCATTTTGGCAGTCCAGAGAGAATAATGCACCAGCCCATAGCATTGGTCCAATAGCTGTTAGGTGCTTTGCGGTCACTTTCTCCTTTACTCATGGCAAAATATCTTTACAAGGGAGGGAATTTAGCCCCCTGAAACAGACAAAGGGCTTAAAAACCTTGCCCAAAGTCTGCTGAGGAAAGATGACATCTGACTTCAAATTTGAATCCAATTCTGAAGCCCAGGCTCTCTCTACCATGTCACTATTTCTGTAGTTGGTACAAGCATTTGTTTTCAAATCATGAAAGAATTGGGTCTGCTCTGGAGGCCCAGTTTCTAGCATCTCTGACTCCCAGAACTTCTCATTTTTTAACACCTCCTTTTCCTTTATAGGACACAATTATTTTCAGTCATAGTCATGGACTGCAACAAATATATTTGTTTACAGACTAAAATTTGCATTTACCAAACAAAATGACTGCATTTCACACCTTGCACTGTTTCTATGTTTTATATTTAAACACACAAAAACTCCCAGTGGTCACACTGAAGGACATAATTAAATAACTAAATTCTGTTTCTGTTCTTACCATTGTTATGCTCCAACTGTGTCTTTCTCATCTACGGCCTAAACACAAATACATGTAATACCACAAGAGCTGGACGCATGAGTTTAGCCCTAAATGGGAACAATTCTGAACCCACAGGAATTTACTCTTGAAACAAATGAACATGGCTGTGCCCTGAGTGTTGGGATCTGACTGTATAATTAAGAGTTGTCCAATTGACTTATATACTAAATACAATGATTATTAAAAGATACATAGACTTTTCTTTTTTTTACTGCGGTAAAAACACATTAAAAAAATTATCATCTTAACCATCTTTAAGTATATAGCTTAGTAGTGTTAACTATATTCAGGCTGTTGTGCAGCCAACCTCTGGAACGCTTTCATCTTGCAAAAAATGAAACTCTCTACCCATCCAACAACTCCCCAATTCCCCTTCCCTCTGGTCTATAGCAACTATTTTCTAATTTCTGTTTTTATGTATCTGACACCTTTAGATACCTCATACCAGTGGAATCATACAGTATTTGTAAATTTTGTGATGGTCTGACTTCATTTTAAGTGAAATGTAGAAAATGTAAAAATGTTTTTTTTTTTTTTTTAAATATATTACACACGGGGCACCTGGGTGGCTCAGTGGGTTAAGCCTCTGCCTTCGGCTCAGGTCATGATCTCAGGGTCCTGGGATCGAGTCCCTACATCGGATTCTCTGCTCAGCAGGGAGCCTGCTTCCCCCTCTCTCTCTGCCTGCCTCTCTGCCAACTTGTGATCTCTGTCAAATAAATAAATAAAATCTTTTAAAAAAAATTACACAAAGGAACCTAACAGATATATTATTATTAAAACTCAACACTAATACCAAAATACCAAAAACTTTATACCAAAAAACTATTTCTTATAGGGAGTGTGCATCATAAACATTGCTGAGAATTGCTGTTAGGTGGAATATAATGAAATATAATGAAATACACTAAACTCATAATCAGCTTTGTTATCATGTTTAAACTCTGCACCAGCGGTTCCCCACTTCTTGCCCACTCTGGGGACTGACTACTGCCCACCTTGGGCACACCCCTGCTACAGAAGACGCCAAGACGCCAAGCATGTGAGGCTCCAGGCGATCAGGGCTACCATGCTCACCGATTTAAATTTAAAAAATCAAAGTATGTTTTCTGATGACCAGGTCACCAGCCTCTGGGTTTCTATATCCCTGCTGCATCCTGCTATGAGCCACTCAGAAGCCAGGACCCACTTTGATTGCATTAGGAAGCTGACTTGGGAATAAACTTCCAGAAAAGAAGTGGTATGAGCTGAATGCAGACAACACTCCCTCAAGCAAACAAAAATACTGATTTTTTTTTTCTGAAAACACACTGTTTTCCTTTAATTCATTTAACTTGACACTATCAGTACAGAGAAAAAAAAAAAAAAAAAACCGAACCCGCCCCTTTGAGGATCCCCAGCTTGGCACAGAAGCACTCACCAGAGTGACTTTGCCACCATGGCCCTGGGCCATTGTATTTGTCTCCCCGTGTTTCAGAATGGTAAGTGTGGACAGTACTGACTGGGGGAGTGCTCTTAGAACAGAAGTGCTCCCCTGAACAGGAACAGGAGACCAAGCTACTGCAAAAGCCGCAGTCTCATCAGCAGGCTTAGCTGGAGTGGACACCATTTGTTTCTGCAAACTCAGGGATGGAGAGACCTATCTAGACCTAAGCATGATCTTGACCTCATTCGCCCCCCCCCCCGCCCCAGCTCCGGCCTCACTGTTGTTTTGCCATGGGATCTGAGGCAAATTACTTAACCTCCCTAAAGCTCAGTGAACCATCTGTAGAAGGAAGATACAGAGAATCCTTCAGTGACCTTCTTTAATGCCCTCTTTATTTGAAAACAAGAACTCCTCACACATGGGTCGTTGACTGTGGAAGTAGAATGCTATGGGAAAGCTCCAGAATATATGAAGCATGTCAAAAACAAGATTTTAAGAATTTGAAATAACATTATGTACATATTATACACGTATTCCTTATAATGCAGGACTTTAAAACTAAATGTCATCTCAGGACAGAGCCCAGCATCTTGATATGTGCTTGCAACCAAGAAAAGAGAGAAAGTTTGGGAGCAAGGGTCCCAGTGCAGGCAGAGTTGGGCTACAATAGGTTTAGGGAGATGTTGATAACTAGGGAAAATCCATGCTCCTTCATTCCCTATAAATGGGCCTCCAGTGGCTTCATCCCGACAAGCCCTAGTTTGACCTCGAGGGCAGTTATGTGAGGGATGAAGCATCTCCACCTGACCCTGCCAAACCTCCCTACCGGCCATGCCACTAAGACTGCACTGGGTTGGATTTGGGGCCTCGCTCTCTTTGTGCATAGTAGGTACTCAATATAGGAATAATACAAAAATAACTAAAGGGCTAAAATGTACTAGAACTCTTACGCTTAAGGATGATTAGTCAGCCAAAGACAATTGTGACCAATACTGAAAAACAATAAATACTACTACTAATAATAATGTCCATACATTGCTGTTTTGTGTACCTGTGAAGATTATAGGATATTGAAAGCTTAATGGAAAGAAAAGGTAAATATAAAGGTAGAAGCCCCTCTGCAAGGGAAGGAAGACGAGTCTTAAGCCATGCTTTGTTATTTCCACAGTTTTGCTGAATCAAACCTTGTTTACCTCGGCTTACCAAAAGATAAATGTGGAGGTGTGTGAATGCTGTATAGACGTGTAACTGAGCATGAAGCTCGCCATTGGCCCATGCAACATATCCTGCTTTGGCATGATAAAGCTTTCATGCTAACTGAATGCTTAACGTGGTTCCTTCCCAGATGAACTGAGCTATATACCATTAGGGTTCTTGGTTGCAAATACGAGAAATAGACTCTGGTTAACTGGAGCAGAAGGGGGAGTTGATTTATTTATTTATTTATTTATTTATTTTAAAGATTTTATTTATTTATTTGACAGAGAGATCACAAGTAGGCAGAGAGGCAGGCAGAGAGAGAGGAGGAAGCAGGCACCCTGTTGAGCAGAGAGCCCGATGTGGGACTCGATCCCAGGACTCTGAGATCATGACCTGAGCCGAAGGCAGCGGCTTAACCCACTGAGCCACCCAGGCGCCCCCAGGGGGAGTTGATTTAAAGGACAGGGTAGTCTGCAGAATCAACAAGAAGCCTGGATAACCAGCCTCGGGGAGAAATCAAGCAAGGGGAAGCAAAACCACAGTTCTGCCCCTGCAAAAATTTGTTTAGAAGGCTGCCACTGGCACCCTTACCCAAGACAGTCACTGTCACACCACTGGACCTGAACATATGTAAGACCCCTGACAGCTCCTATAACTTCATCCCATGCCCTCAAGATTTGAAGTCCTCCAATTTTAAAACTTACTACAAAGCAGCAGTCAATAAAACAGTGTGGCACTGGTATAAACACAAAATAGAGATCCTGGAATAGAGATCCCAGAAACAAACCCTTACATACCTGCTCAAATTATTTTTGAGAAGAGTTCTAAGGTTATATAATGGGGAAAAGGCAGTCTATTCAACAAACGGTGCTAAGAAAACTTGATATATGCAAAAGAATGAAACTGGACCTTCAGCTAATACTATATAAAAAAATTAACTCAAAGTGAATCACATACCTAAGGGCAAGACCTAAAACTATAAAAAAAAAAAAAAAAAACAGAAGATAACTCGGGACAAAAGCTTTTTGACATTGGATTTGGCAAGGAGTTCTTGGAGGTGATACCAAAGGCACAGGCAATGAAAGAAAAAAATTGGCAAACTGGACTTCATGAAAATTATAAAATCTTGACATCAAAAGACAGTATCAACAAAATAAAAAGGGAAACCATTGAATGGGAGAAAATATTTGCAAATCATCTATCTAATAAGAAATTGTATCCTGAATACTTACAGAACCTCTAAAACTCAACAATGACAACAACAACAACAAAAAAAATAAATCTGACTCAGAAATGGGCAAAGGACTTGAGTAGAAATTTCTCCAAAGAAGACACACAGATGGTGAATAGATACATGAAAAGGAGCTCAACAGCACTAATTATTAAAGAGCTGCAAATCAAAGCCACCATGAGATATAATCTCGTTAGGATGGCGACAATCAAAGAAAGAAACAAAAAACAGAACAAGTGTTGATGAGGATGTGGAGAAATTGGAACCCTTGTGCTCTGTTGGTAGGAATGTAAAACAGTACAGCTGTTAGAAAACAGCATGGCAGTTACTCAAAAAATTAAACATAGAATTGTCATACAATGCAGCAATGCCACTTCTGGGTATATCCCTGAATATTAGAAGCAGGGTCTCAAAGAGATATTTGTACATCTATGTTCATAGTAGCATTATTCACAGTCACTAAAATGTGAAAGCAACCTAAGGGTCCATCCACAGATAGACAGATAAGCAAACTGTGGTATATACATATAACATAATATCATGCAGCCTTAAAAAGGAAGGCAATTCTGACATAGGCTACATACAGCGTGGTAAAACCTGAGGACCTTGTGCTAAGGGATATAAGTCAATCACGAAAAGACAAATACTGTATGATCCGTCAAGGTACCCTACTTAGTTTAAATCATACATAAAGTAGAATGGTGGTTGTCAGGGTTTGGGGAAAAGGCGGAATGAGGAGTTACTGTATAATGGGTATAGAGTTTCAGTTTTACAAGATGAAAAGAGTTCCAAAGATGCATGGTGATGAGGGTAGCACACTTCAAAATGACTGAAATGATGAGTTTTTATGTTTCTGTCCTTTACCACAAAAAACTGAAAAAAAAAGGGGGGGTCACAGTCTGAGTGCAAGCATCAGACTGGGTACCTTGAGATTTTAGCCCCTGTTTCTGGACAAAGAGGCAGGGAAGGGACAACCTGCCCCATCCCATTTCCCTAACAAGAGCTCTAGCCTTGTTCTCCATCCTGCTTGGCATGAAGCAAAATAGGCAGAGTGTGCTGTGAAGCCTGAAACAACAAATGTCTCTCATTCATCCCACTGAAATCAAACAACCATTAGGAGCCTCTATTCTCACCATCTATTAAAACTAAGCTGGATGGCATCCCTGGTTTTCCTGCCCGGCGTTGCCGCCCTAACGTGGGGTATCCTCCGTGTGGACGTGCTGGCAGCTGAGCAGGAAAGGCAGTGGGCTCTTTCCAAAATGAAGGAGACGAACCTCTGACTTCCTTCCAGTTAACAAGCACATCACTTCTATTTAGCATCACTCATTCATTCAACACACATGTGTATGCCTGGCAAGGAATCTGGTCCTAGAAATACAGTTGTGAAATGGAAAGACAAAACAGCCTTGATGGAATTTATAGTCCAGTGACCCAAAATTCACCCCTAAGGAAACTCCCTATAGGATATTCTTTTTGTTTTGTTTTGTTTTTAAATTTGAGAGTGAGAAAGGGAGAACAAGTCAGGGAGAGTGGCAGAGGGAGAGGGGGAAGCAGACACCCCGCTGAGCAGGGAGCCCCACATGGGACTCAATCCCAGGACCCCAGGACCCCAGGATCATGACCTGAGCTAAATGCAGGCTTTTAACCGTCTGAGCCACCTGGGCACCACCACCCCCCCCATAGGATATTCTTTTCTGGAGGCTTTTAATAACAGCCTAAATTCTGATCAGCTTCATGGCCTCCAAGCCGCTATCCCTAAAAAGATAAAAATGACCTCAATGACCACTCAGCTTCCCTCAACCTAGGGGATGTATGAAAGTGTTCAGATGTTGAGCTTTTTCACATCTTAGAATTTATGTAAACAAATGATTATTAAGGAATGGAAATGACTCCCTTTAACTCAGTTCCCTGAAACATAAAACAACAAAGCAGCCCACTGTGCCCTGTTTCCCTAATTATAGTTAGGCGTATTTCACAGAAGGAGGTACAAAGCTGAGCAAACACAGACATTCTGATGGTTCCCAGGCACCCCCCTCTAGCCCCCCATAGCTTGCCCTGTGGCAAAATACAATTTACTTCTGAAAAGACCACAAACCTTTCAGCAGCTTCTCACTGATAGGCCCTGAAGAAAACAGAAAGGTCTAGGAGGGTAACTACTTGACTTTAAATTAATGGGAGATATCTATATCTATATCTAAATCTATATAGATATATAGATATCTTTTTTAATGGGACATTTTTGTAAATCATTTCACATCTGTTCTTAAAACCAACAGGAGGGGCTGACAAGTTATCACATGGGACCACAGACTCAGTGCCTAAGAACAGGTACAGTTGGTATAAATACATAAAGTCGGCTGGGTATAGGAAATGAAGTCCGATTCCTGCATTACAACTAAACATAAATAACCACCATTGTACACTGTTAAAACAAATACAACAAAACATGGCCAGGTAACATCCCTCTCTATAGGCTGTCTGCCTCAGGAAACAGAAGGGGAACCTACCTAGGTATTCGGCCTTCTGGGGGTAACTTTTATTAGTTGTACAACATTAGTCAATTTGCATCACTTTTGGGGGGTCTTCAAGTCTCAACTGTAAAATATAAAGCTCAAACCAGAAGAACCTGAAGTCCTTTATGTTAACAAAATATTTTCAGAATCCAGTATGTGCCCCACACTTTAAATACACTGTACTTTACAACAAGGATGCAAAATAACCATTATTGTGTCCATTTTTTCAGATGAGGAATCAAGGCCCAGAGAGTGTAGTTATAGCTGGCACTCAACTTGAGATATTCCACCCTGTAAAATTTTCCACTTATGTGTCTAGGGCTATGCTTACAGGCCCCTGCAACTCTAGGGAAGCAAGAGAGTAAAGACAGTCTCATCACCTAGGCCTAAACCAAGCCAGCAAATCAGCAGGGAAAATGCTTAATTGTATACAACTATATAGGAAGGCAAGGGCAGAGTGGGCAGGGGGTAAGATGGATAGAAATAAAGAGAAAGAATGACAAACAGAAAAATATAAAATCAGAATCTATGATAACTAGAAATAAAATGGATTAACTACTTAGCTGTGTAACTAAGGACCCTGTTTCTTTCCATCTTCTGCTCTGCCTCTGTATTTCATATGTCTGTTAAGCTTGGTTCTCCTCAAGGTCATGAAATAGCTGCTGGTGCAACAGAGCTATGTGCTTCCTCATATAACTCTGCTAAGAGAAAGAAATATTTTGTTTGAGCATTTCAAGCAAGAGCCCTGAAGTTCATGGAATGACATCTTGGGTCACACTCCCAGCCCTCAATCAATAACCGTGGCCAGAGAAGTAGGATAGCTGAAGCACCCGGAACCCAATCCCCATGAAAATACTATCTTATTGATAGATTCTCCCCTTTCTTCCTAGTTTACCGGGCCTTAATTCCTCATTCACCCTACTGATTCTCCGGGATGGCTTCAAAAATGTGTGACATGTGCAGTCACACAAGGCCCCACTTTTGGTTTAATGCTCTGCTGTCACCACCTTGAAATTCTTAGGAAGGTATGAACAATGGGCCCCACGTTGTCATTTTGCATTAGGTTGTGTAGATTATGTAGCCAGTCCTGTTAACTCCTCCTCTTCCCAAATTTCTGCATTGGGAGTGCCTTTCGGATTGGTTTGGACACTCTTAAATTCTCTATCATCTCTGTGTTCTGGCTTAGGTGAATCATTTCTGTGGCTTTCAATGCTCTCCATCCAAAGATACTACTTAGCTCAAACACCCCTGCCAAGCTCATCTACTTATATCCAACTTGCCATAGTGATACCTCAACCTGGATGTCTTAATGGGCAGTGCACACTTAAAAATATATAAAATATGAATCTTTTTTCATTTTTTTTTATTTATCCTTATTATGATCACTTAGCCACCATATAGTACATCGTTAGTTTCTGATGTAGTGTTCAATGAATCTTTTTATTTCCTCCCCCCAAATACCTCTACTCTTCCATGCTCACTACAATCAAGGTTCTTTGGGTAAATTTCTGTACCTTTACACACCATCTCCCTTTCCTGACTCAAAGCATTTGTGTGTTTATTGCTCCCTCTGTCCACCAGAATGTCTGTATCAAATTACATTTCCATAGGCAATCTATCATAAAGCCCATTTACCCACACCCTGACCATGACAGTTTATTCTTTCTTCTACTAGTCATTGGATAGGTAGAAAAATGGTTTATTGTCTTATTTCCTATTCTTTCAATTATGAAAAAGGTAAATTAATTGACATTTGCCTTTCTTCTTTGAAGAACTGATTTTTTTGTTCCATGTGTCCACCTTCCCTGGTAGAATATCTTAATTTATATGAGTACATTATATATGAAAAACATCAATTGTTTGTCTTAAAATGAGTTGGAATATACTTGGAACAAGGAAAGACAAATCATCATCAGGTCTCAATATAAGATAAAGCTTGGTAGAAGCAATAGGAATGTTCTTTACTCTGAGACCATAAAGATCGAAAGGGAGAGTGTTGGGGAGCCTGGATGGCTCAGTTGGTTAAACATATGCCTTTGGTTCAGGTCATGGTCTTGGAGTCCTGAGTTTGAGCCCCACATTAGGCTCCCCGCTCAGGGGGGAACCTGCTTGTGCTGTGTGCATAAATAAATAAAATCTTAAAAAAAAAAAAAAATTTAGGGAGAGTGTTGTGGGCAAAGGGCAAAATCAGGTGTAAATGCCATGTTTAGGAATTGAGTTTTGTATGTTTGTGCTGTCAGATGGGTCCCTATGTGGTTGCCACTTGTGCATCAGGACTTTGAATCAATTCCACATGGACTAATGGGCTTTAGTGAGACATAGCTACTTGAGTCAGGTCAGCAAGAGAGTAACGGGCCATGGTGGGGCCCTCCTCCAATGGACACATTTGAGATCCAGTTGAGGGAGCCTGACTCACTTTGTTTCTCCCTTTATATGAAAGATCAAGTACAACAAAGCAGCTTTGTCAGACTGGTTGATGGCAGTCTGATTTCGGGGTGACTTAGACTAGCTACTAGTGGTGTCAATGTTTATATTGACAGTAGGCCCAGCAAAACTTGCTGATAGATTAGATGAGGTAAAATGAGGGGGAGAAAGGGCTTCAGGGTTAACTCCTGGGTTTTGTTTTGAGTGGACGGTAGAGCTATTTACTAAGATTGGTTAAGACTAGGAAAGGAACAGGTTCAGATGACACTAAACTTCAAATCACAGTGAGTGGGAAAACAGTAGTTACTGATAAACAAGGTTTGGATAGGGAAATAGAAACAGGAATGAACAGTTTCTGTAACATTGTGTTTAACAAAGAGGGCTATTCTGGAAGTGCTCAGGAAGCAACTGGTATCATTTCAGTTCCATAACCTTCAGAAAGGTGAAGTTTGAAGGTAAGTGAAGACTCAGAATGTTCTTGATTCAAGAAGGCAAAATTCAATTTCAATGTGAAGGTCACAACTATAATTAAGTTTCTAGAATTATTTC
The DNA here is from genome assembly GCF_964662115.1 of Mustela nivalis. Lineage (NCBI taxonomy): Eukaryota > Metazoa > Chordata > Mammalia > Carnivora > Mustelidae > Mustela > Mustela nivalis. Next base: position 21,381,745 of record NC_139025.1, read on the forward strand.
TATTGACAAACTCAGTGCCCAATATAATCACTACTATTGTCTTCTGAATCCGTCCGTTGCAGAGGCATCATCATAGGCTGTTAGCCTGTGTCTGTGAAGGTAGGAAGGTAAGGAGAACACACATAAGTAACCTAGCCAAACTAAGATCTTCTCCGGGACCATTATTCCTTGCTAAAATATATGGGTATATTAACACCATTATTGAGCAGTTACTATGTGCCAAGGACTGCATCAAATGAAACGTATGCATCATCCCATCTTCACAACAGCCCTGAGGTAGTCAAGTTTGGCAACACAACCAAGTTCACACCATTACTAATTCAATCTACACTAGGATTAGAACCCATACAATTCAACCTCACTTTTTTGAAAAGGTGGCAACTATCTTACTCATCTCTGAGTCCTCCAAAAGTACTGGTCACAATTCCTGGACCATGGGAGATCACCATAGAGTTGAGTTGAGTGAGACTTAATATATGCTCTGTGCTCAATTTCTTCTCAGACCAAGAAAACTATTTCAAAACAAAAGTAAGCAACTACTTATATCTGCCTCTTCCTTGACTGAGGAGTGGGAAGGTTTACACAAAAGCCAACCATCACTAGGAGAGGGATTCAGGTCAGACTCAAGGTGAGGTAATCAAAGTTTCAGAATCTTTCCGTAATAGTATTTTAGTATCAACGTTTTTCTCCATAAATGAATTGGCAAGAATCCACTGACATTTAGGAAAATGTGTAATTTTTAAAAATGCTCCCATTCTACTAATTTTAGCTTTGGGAAAATTCGACCTATTTTAGACCTCTACTTTAGAATATGTTTACTTTGGTGGGGGGGGGGGGGGAGAAGAGTTTAAAGCCTTCTAACCGTTTTTCATTACCCTCTCCCAAGCCTGTCCTTCGCCTTTCTTCCCTCAGGCACTGCTCCAGCCACTGTGCTTCACTAACTCAGTACCAGGCTTGATTCGTTTAGCTGGAACCAAATCTTCCACTGCCTCAACTTCATCAGATCACATCTTCTTCTGCTATTTTTCACCATTAGAAAAAAAAAACAAAAACTTTTTGCAGCTCCACTAATCATTTCATATTATGCAAATAATTACAAAATTTGTAATTTGTGACATCTGGGTGCTTGCTGGTACCAAGCACGATTCTAAGAGCTTTACATGCTTTATACTCAAAACCACAGTCATCATTTTACAGAGGAAGAAATTGAGGCCAAAATGGTTAAAATCATCAACATAGGAGCTTAAAGTGCAAAAATGCAAGATTTGCTGGCAATAAATGTCTTTATTATGATTGTTTTAATGGTTAAAATTTTATTTCCTAGGTAAAATAGTAACAGGATAAAAAAATTACAAAAAAACCCTCCTTAATAATTCATTTGAATTAACTATAAAATTAAAATACCTAATTAACACCTTCTAAAATAACACCTTCTAAAATAAAATATATATGTAATAAAAACCTCAATAATCCAGTTCTCCTCTTATGCAATTATTTACAGACTCGGAACTAAGTTAAAGATTTAGCCAAACAGTAATTAAAATATGCCCTCAAATAATTTTATTCTAAGTAACCTATACTTTGGAGTAGAATTATTCCTTTATTACAATGTTAATTATATCAATTTTTAGTTACATTTTGTTGGTGTGAATTTAGCCCAATTTAAAATCCTGTGTGCCTGGAAAATACAACTAATTCTTCTTAAAAGCTACTAAGAACTTGTAACAGTTTAATATTTAGATTTACATCTCACCCTATTTATTTTGCAGGTAGAGGATTTAATGATACCCTTTTCTTTTGTGAAGTGGAACTTAACAATGTAAAAGCAATTTCCTTTCTAAACTGTATAGTTTTATTTAGTTATCTATATAACAGTCTTATACACTCGTAAGCAAAGCAAGCAACATTACTTTTTTAAATAACATCTTTAATTAAAGTTTTTGCAAAGGTAAAATATTAAACTTAAAATAGGTCTTAGTACATCAAAATACTAAGTTCTCTAATTGTATTCCAAGATGGTCTTTAAAACATAATATCCTGTATATCACAGAAGAGCAACCTTGATCTGCAATTGTACAGAATGAATTTTACAAACATAATAAATATATTTACGCCCTTACACATAACAGTATGTACAACAGCAGTTGACAATAGTAGCTCAGAACAGCGAAAGGATTAGCCCCTCCCCCAAAATTGTAGCCCTGACACATACTGGACCGATTTAAGGAAACTTGACTAAAATAGTAGTTACTAATTCAAAGCAGTTCTTCCCTTAAGAGAAGAAAAACATTTCTCTTGTTCCTCAAAATAATCACAAATATTAAGTTCGGTATGTTCTTCCTTAAATCATAAAAAATGACAAAAGATAGGCTAAGGCAGGTTTAAAAAGGGAATTATAAACTTCAGAATAATTTCCATAGCATAATAGATTAAAATGCAAAACTATTTAATATAAACTCATGAGGAACTATTTAAGCAACTATGTTTTAACCAATGAATTCAAAATCTGAAATAGCTGACTCAGACAGATAGATGGCAAACAGACATGAAATCAAATGAAAATGTACAAAGATGGATCAATAAAATATTCCATTGCACAAAAGTTCAAAAAAGTTCAAGATGAAGTAATCTGAAAATATAGGAATTTTCTCAAGTGGAAGAAAATGCTAAGTTATAAAGGGAACTCCCAAGAGGAAATTATGTGTTTTCCTGTACAAGGCATATTTACCTTTTGAAAAGAATGCTGACATTATTGCTATAAGGTAACCAAAAATTACTTAGAGGGAGACAACCCTTTTTTATTCCTCCAAAAAGCCAGAAAAAAAGAAAACCAAATCTTTGATTTTCAATATAGCAAAAGAAAATCTTTATACAAAAGCTATTATATTTTTATGTTCTTGCTAAAACCAAAATCTATTAGAATATGCTCTTCAAGAACATATTTTAATCACTATACACACCACGCAGATCCTGATATATTCCTAAGAATAACATCAAGGTGGCTTTGATTTTAAGAGAGGCAACAATATGTGATATGATGACATTTAATTAACAGAAAGAAATGTGAACATTTAAAAAATATAAAAGCCCAATATAAAGATCCCCCTCATATAACAGACATTTTACTCTAGGAACTAATTGCACATTAAAGTTGTTGTAGCCAAATGTGGCTCTCCACAGAAATTAAATGTGCTCTCAGGCAATTCAAATGGTCTGATTATCCAAACGACCACCAAAAAAGAGTACATATACTGAAAGGCACACATTTCCACACTTTACCTAGTAATTTTGTGTAAATTTTCCTTAGCACTGTTAACATTAATCTTTTTTTTTTTTTTTTGTAGTAAAAGGTGCCAACACCATCTGTGCAAATCTCAACAAATTCTCTTCTGAAACCTTTACTTATTTTCATAATACCAAGTCTGAACTATTTCCCCTCTTTGAATAAACATGTTATTTTTATTTTAAAATTCTGAAAGTGGGAATCCTTGCCTTTTTCAAAGGAATGACATTTTATAGAACCTAATGAAATGATTTGTTAAATACAATGTAAAAGCATGATTAAGAATTCAAGTACAGTAAAAGATAAGCAAGTGGCATTCTTATAGCAAGCCACTATAATAAAACCAAAACATTCTATCTGATTAAAAAGGAACACGATGCAGTAATATATAAGAGCACAATTTGGTATGCAGTGTTGTTTGGACCGGTTTTCAGAATTTTCACAGGTAAAAGAAAAGCATTTGCCAAGTATGCCATAATTAATATGCAATACACAGGTGCAAATACAAATGATTATTTCCTGCTTCAAAATAACCCTAGTGAGTCACTCTGAAAGCAGTGGTTGTTCATGTTTGAAAATAACGTTATAAAAACAGGCCTGTATACAATTCTACTATGAATACAAATGTTTGTCTACATAGAAGGCCCAAAACATGAGCTGTGTATCATATAGTAATTCAAGGTTCAGTAGCAGAAGAACTACAACAAGCCAAAGGGTTTCAATCAACATTGCAGCACTGCTAAACTTTTATAGGTAGTTCAGGTGGTTGACTTCTTCATTGGGTAAATACAAACCTATAAGCAACTAACTGAAGGACAACTGAAAAACAGGACTTCTGTGATTTCACTCCCTCCCTTCTCTTCTCCCAGATTCATTAACAAGAACAAACAAACAAAAAACCTGTGTGTGCTTTGAGTAGTGGGGTAAACAAACAAACCTCCCCTCCAAAAAAACTAAATTAATGTAGTAAAAAATAAAACCGTATTACACCAGTTAATGGTATCTAAATAAAACCTAACTACTAGCATGCTAGAAACCATCATTCACACCAAAGTTCAGAACATAAGTTAAAGGGACCAAGTTGCTATGTGGGGTGGGAAGTAGGGGAAAAAAAAAATTAGCCTTTTTAAGAAGTTTAAAGATTTCTGTTAAAAAAAAAAAACAACATATAACAGCTCACAGTTTTTCTTTGCAAATGTAAAGTGTTTCTGTTATTTCTGGAAACACCAAAGGCAAATAAAAGGAAGACAAAAATGGAAGACTTTAAAAAAAAAAAAGCAATGTACAAGTATCTTAAACACACGTTAATTTTGTCAAGATAGACCATGAAAAAGAATCAGTTATAAGAAAACACAGATGAAGTGTTCCTACAGTTCTCCCAGGCAACTAGTTCATACAGAACACAGCACTGCCATATTGTTCTTTAGAGGCTCTTACAGAATACAGAGCTGTGCATTCTTAATATACATATTACATTTCTATTATTCTTAATATACAAGTCAAATTTCTATGCTTTCTTCTCGATGTGCAAACTGGAGCCCATGCCTACATTACCAATGGCCTGGAAGGGCCACCAAATGAAAGAGAGGTAAATATGTACTTAGTGGCCCACCCCGTTTAACCCCAAAATTTCTCCCTCAAATTACCAAGTTGCAATTAAAAAAATTTGTTCAATTAGAATAGTTTTTAAATTCTTCACTAGTAAACACAAGAAACTTTTATAATTACTAAACTGTTTTAAAAAAAATCCAGGTCCTCACTACCCACTGCTTCAGTCAATGCACAGAATGTTATCTGAATGTCTGTTTAGCTTAAAGATTAAACACATATATAAGCATATACTTCAGCCCAACAGGAAAAAATCTGTATCTATTCTTATGTATGTAATTTCAGCTAGATGGTACCTCTGTGAAATAAAACTGTATTCCTGAGGAGCCATCCTGGGGTTTCTTCATAAGGAATGGGACTAAAAGAAACAAGCATTTTTGGTAAGGAAACCAAAGTTGTCATTTTAATTCTGTTTAACTCAATGAGGCCCAAGTCTTTAAATTAAGTTATATTTAATGAGTACAAAAACCTAATTAAAATAAATAACCATTCCTGGGTCAAATTTTGTCTCCAAACTGTGATTACTGATTACTTCCTTTAACTCTTAAAGAGATGTTTCATAAAGCAGGGAAGAAGAGGTATATATTACTGAGGGAGAATAGCTAGTAAAAATATTTAAGACCTATAATGAGAGTTCTAAGTTGTTTCCTTATACAAGTGATAAAATTCAACACCATAATTCTTACCCTTTTGTAAAAAGATCACACGCAATTTTTACCAAATATAACCACATACGATACGCAGTTTCAGTTCAATCTATCAAAAGGGAATTTTCTTCAGTTCGTTCCAAGTTTCTTCTGATTGAACCCAAGTTGAAGGAAGGAATATAGACAAAGCTTTACATGCTAATTACTGGTGGCAGGTACCTGTATTTAAAATCAACAGTTATGGTTTTCCAAAACCCCAACCTCCCCCACCCCAACAACCCCAGGTGCTACAGTTCCATGGCTTGCCAGTTAGTAGTGTCTATGTTGTCAAGGTCTCTTTGTTCCAGTAGCTTTGATTCTACTGCACTTTTCTGACATGCAGAAGTTAAGTTTTGGTTGGTGTATGTCCCAAGTTTCAAACTGTCCACTTTAATTTTTTTTAAGTTTCTTTGTTTTATTTATAAAAGAAAAGAACCAACTCTTCACCATTCTGCATCTCCAATGGCTTTGGAAAATATATAATCTCTTCCATTAAGATTCATAATGCCATCCTTGAGATGAAATTTCCACTTGTTTTTACTTCTGTGTATCTAAATAAATAAAAAAAAGAATGTAAAAGATACATTCAAAAGACAAAGCAAACAAAAAAACCCATTAATACACCAAAAAAATCTGTCTTATACATTACTACATTTATATTCTTTTAATTGATAATTGACATGTAACATTAGTTATAGCAGCACGATTCAGTATTTATATATATTACAAAATGATCGTAAGTCCAGTTAATACCTATCACCATAATACAGTTACAAATTTTTTTCTTGTGATGAGAATTTCCAGTATATAACATGTCATTAACTACAGTCATTATGCTGTGTATCACATCCCTATAACTTATTTTATAACTTCCAAGTTTGTACCTTTGACCCCCTTCACACATTTGCCCCAATCTACCCTCTGGACTCTAATAACCACCAATCTGTTCTCTGTGTCTATGAGTTTGGTTTTTGCTTCATTGTTTTTGGTTTTTTTGGCCTGGTTTATTGTAGAATTCACATACAAAAGTAAGATCGCATGATATTTGTCTTTCTTTCTCCTGTTCCACTTAGAATAATGCCTCAAGGTCCACCCATGTTGTCACAGATGACAAGCTTGCTTTCTTTTTTATGGCTGAATATTACATCATGTGTATATAAATATATATCACATTTTCTTTATCATTCATCCACTGATGGACCTTAGGTTGCCTCCATGTCTTGGCTATGGTAAATAATGCTGCAATGAACATGGGAGGGCAGAAATCTTTCAGAGTTAGTGTTCTCCTTTGAATAACCATTAAGAAAGCAGAATTACTGAATTATACGGTAGTTCTATTTTGGATTTTCAAGGAAACTCCACACAGGTTTCCACAGTGGCTATACAAATTTACATTCCTACCAAAAGTGTCTAAGGGCTTCCACTTCTCTACAACCATATGTAACACTTGTTAACTTCTTATTTTTGGGGGAACAGTCATTCTGACAGGTATGAGCTGATATTTTATTGTGGTTCTAATTTGTATTTTCCTAACAAACAGTAATGTTGAGTACCTTTTCGTGTACCTGTTGGCCATTTTATGTCTTCTTTGGAAAATGTTCAGTTCTGCCCATTTTTTAAACTGAATTGCTTATTTGCTATTCTCCATACATTTTGGCTATTTACTCCTTATCAGATATGTGATTTGCAAATATTTTCTATTCCGTAGGTTGCCTTTTCATTTTGTTGATGGTCCCCTTTGCTGCGCAGAAGCTTTATAGTTTAATGTAGTCCTGTTTATTTTTGCTTGTGTTGCCTTTGCTTTTGGTGCCAAATCTAAAAAAATTATGACCAAGATCCATGCCAAGGAGCTTAATCCCTGTTTTCTTCTACTTTTATGGTTTCAGATTTTTTTTTTTTAAGGTTTTATTTATTTGACAGAGAAACGAGAGAGGGAACGTAAACTGGGGGGTGGGATAGGGAGAAGGAGGTCCCCCCCGAGCAGCGAGCCCAATGCAGGACTAAATCCCAGGACCCTGGCATCACAACCTGAGCCCAAGGCAGACACCTAACAACTGAGCCACCCGGGAGCCCCATGGTTTCAGATCTTACATTAAAGTCTTTAATCCAGGCAGCACCTGGGTGGCTCAGTGGGTTAAGCCTCTGCCTTCTGCTCAGGTCATGATCCCAGGATCCTGGGATGGAGCCCTGCAGCGGGTTCTCTGCTCAGCAGGAAGCCTGCTTCCCCGCCTCCCCCGCTTTGTCTGCCTCTTTGACTACTTGTGATCTCTGTCAAATAAATAAATAAAATCTTTAAAAAAAAAGTCTTTACTCCATCTTGAGTTGACTTTTGTGTATGTCATAAGATAGTGGTCTAGTTTCATTGCTTTGCATGTGATTGTCCAGTTTTCCCAAAACCACTTATTGAAATGATTGTTGTTTCCATTGTATATTCTTAGCTCCTTTGTTGTAAATCAATTGAATACATATGTCTGGGAACATTTCTGGGTTCTTTTCTGTTCCATGGATCTACTGTCTGACATTATGCCAATACATACTGTTTTGATTCTTACAGCTTTGTAGTGTAGTATAAAATCAGAAAGCATGATGCCTCTCTCTCTTAAGATTGCTTTGGCTATTCAGGGTCTTTTGAATTTTGGAATTATTTGTTCCAGTTCTGTGAAAAATGCCACTGACATTTTGATAGGGATTGCACTGAAACTGCTGAATCTGTTTAACACTTTAAGTGGTATGGACACTTTAACAATATTAATTCTTTCAATCAATGAACACAAAATATTTTTCCATTTGTTTCTTCTTCAATTTCCTTCATCAATATCTTAAGTTTTCATTGCACACATGTTTCATCTGCTTGGTTAAATTTATTCCAAGGCATTTTATTCTTTTTGATACAATAAATGGAATTAACTTCCCCTTCTGATTGTTTATCAGCATATAGAAATGCAACATATTTTGTATACTGATTTTGTATCCTCCAATTTTATTGTATTTGTTTATTACTTAACAGTTTTTTGGTAGTTTTCAGGATCTTCTGTATGTAATACTTGGTCTTCCATAAATAGTGACAGTTTTACTTCTTCCTTTATAATTTAATTTGGATGCTTTTTATTTCTTTTTCTTGCATAACTGTTCTGGCTAGAATTTCTAATGCATTACACAATGGAATACTATGCAGCCATCAAAAGAAATGAAATCTTGCCATTTGCGATGACATGGATGGAACTAGAGGGTATCATGCTTAGCGAAATAAGCGGAGAAAGACAACTATTATATGATCTCCCTGATATGAGGAAGTGGAGATGCTACGGGGGGGGGGGGGCTACGGGGGTAGAAGAATAAATGAAACAAGATAGGATTGGGAGGGAAACAAAGCATAAGTGACTCTTAATCTCACAAAACAAACTGAGGGTTGCTGGGGGGAGGGGGGTTGGGGGAAGGGGGGTAGGGTTATGGACATTGGGGAGGGTATGTGCTATGGTGAGTGCTGTCAAGTGTGTAAACCTGGTGATTCACATACCTGTACCCTGGGGGATAAAAATATGTTATATGTTTATAAAAAATAAAAAATTTAATTAAAAAAAATTTCTAATACCATGTTGAAAATGGCAAGAATAAGCATTCTTGTCTTGTTCCCGATCTCAGAGAAAAAGCTTTCAGCTTTTCTTCTTTGACTGTGTTACTTGTAGCTTTGTCATGTATGTCCTTTATTATGTCGAGGTATATACGTTCCTTCTGATACTTTGAGTTTTTATCATAAACGGATGCTGAATTCTGCCATATGCTTTTTCGGCATCTACTGAGATTATCATAAGGTTTTTATCCTTCATTTTGTTAATGGGGTCAGTTGCCACATTGATTTGTGTATGCTGAATCATCTTTAGATCCCCTGAAACAAATTCCACTTCGTCATGGTCATGGTGTATGATCATCTTAACATATTTATAGCTGAATTCAGTTTGCTAATGTTTTGTTGAGGATTTTGGCAACTGTGTTCATCAGGAATATTGGCCTTTTAATTTTCTTTCCTTGTGGTGTCTTTCTCTGGTTTAGGTGTCAGGTTTAATACTGACCTTATAAAAGGAGTTTAGAAGTATTCCCACCTCTTCTATTTTTTGGAAAAGTCTGAGAAGGACTAGTATTAATTCTTCTTGAAGAATTTCTTCTTTATCCTCTTAGAGTTCACTAAAAACTATCTGGTTCCATGATGGTGTGCTGGAAGGCTTTTATTAGGAATTTATCCATTTCTTCTAGGTTGTCCAATTTCTTGGCGTATAACTGTTCACAGTTGTCTTGTGATTCTTTGTATTTTTGTGATATGTTATAACAACTCCTTTTCACCTCTGATTTTGAGTCTTAACCTTTTTTTTCTTGGTGAGTCTAACTAGAGGTATGTCAATTTTCTTTTTCTTTTCAAAGAACCAGCTCTTAGTTTCACTGATCTTCTCTATTATCTTTTTATTCTCTATTTCATTTATCTTCACTCTGATCTTTATGTCCTCTCTTCTACTAACTTTGGACTTCATTTGTTCTTTTTCTAGTTCTCTGAGATATAAAATTAAGCTGATATTTCTTGTTTCTTGACATAGGCATTTATCTCTATTCCCTCCTAAGAGCGCTTTTACTACATCTTATGAGTTTTGGTATGCTCTATTTCCATTTTCATTTGTCTCAAGATTTGTTTTCCTCTTTTGATTTCTTCTTTCACTCAATGATTGTAGAGTAGCAGGCTGTTTAATCTCCAAATATCTGTGAATGTCCCAATTTTTTTCTTGTAATAGATTTCTAGTTTCATACCATTGTGGCTGGCCAAACTGGTGTGACCTTTTTTTTTTCCCCCAAGATTGACTGACTGATAGAGAGAGAGAGAGAGACAGAGAGAGAGCGCGCACACGCGCACACACAACCAAGGAGAGCAGCAGGCAGAGGGAGAGAGAGAAGAAGCAGGATCGCCATTTAACAGGGAGCCTGATTCGGGGCTCAATCCTAGGACTTTGGGATCATGACCTGAACCGAAAGGAAGAAACAACCAACTGAGCCACCAAGGTGCCCCCAAACTGGTTTCTTAATAAAGTAAAATCTGAAAAAAACAGGGCGCCTGGGTGGCTCAGTGGGTTAAGCCGCTGCCTTCGGCTCGGGTCATGATCTCAGGGTCCTGGGATCGAGTCCCGCATCGGGCTCTCTGCTCAGCAGGGAGCCTGCTTCCTCCTCTCTCTCTCTCTCTCTCTGCCTGCCTCTCTGCCTACTTGTGATCTCTGTCAAATAAATAAATAAAATCTTTAAAAAAAAAAATCTGAAAAAAACAAAAACAAAAAACACCAAACCACCAGCCTATTCACTCATTAGGTGAGTTTTTAAAGAAATAAATATACCTACAATTAATATTATTTTACAGCTCTTAATACTTGTATTCATTAATAACAAAAAGTATCTTATCTTTGCCAGCTTTATATATACATGTGTCCCTTTTTCCACAGGAAATTTTCTACTAGCAAACTTTTAAAATAGGATAACCTTTGTTTTCTCTGATGCTTCTAGACCACGGTTTTGCCTTTTCTCTGTAACTCCTTTTATATCTACACCATGTAACCTTAGGCTTTTCTTCATTCTTATCTAGACTACTGGGACACTATCCTCAATACTGGAATCATGTTTATAACCATTCTCTTCCTCACACAGAGTAACAATTTCCATATTGCTAACTCTTCTGATACTATGGTCAAACAGTATTAATATCCATACTAATATTAGTATTTCTAACCTCTAATTACTTTATCTCTAATTCTACTTTAATTGTCTACAGGACATCTGGCAACTGTTTTCTCGATGGCCACCAAATTATCTTCTAGTTTACCACATCAATAGCCTCTTGTTACCTGATTTATTACAGTAACTTTCCAACTCCAGGCTTCACGTTCAACTTTCTTCCAATCTGCTTATAAATATTGTTGCCACAAGCACAGTTCTAACCAATCATCTCCACTTAACTATTTCTATTTCTAAATGACCTGGTAATAACTCACCTTCCAAGCTTATTTCCTACTTCCACATTCCTCAAAGACTGTATTTCAATCAAAATAAGTATCCCATTTCTACAAATTCAATTCCTACTTCAGGATCTACCTCAAAAACACTGCTGTGTTCTCCTCAAAGCGTTCCTTAATCACATCAGCTAAAAGTAGTCTCCCCTAATAATTTTCAGGGTCATTCCCAAACACATTTCTAGTATCATTTCTAAGTATATACAATTATGAAGAATTTCTTCTATCAAAGTAAAACCGCTTATAGTTTCCTCAAGACCTAACATGGAACATTATATGTGGCAGTATTTAACAAATACATCTGAGGGAATGCTGATCATCTGGTCACTTACAGATTTCAAAAACTATGTCCATCTGCAATTATGCCAAAGTGGTAAGGGCAGTGTTCAAATAGCACCAGATCCTGGGCACTCCCCTCCTTACCTTCATTTATAGTTTTTAGTTGTTTGCAATTCATAGACTGAAGGAGAAAAGGAGTTATAAAAGTTAATCAACTGGGGCGCCTGGGTGGCTCAGTGGGGTTAAAGTCTCTGCTTTCGGCTCAAGTCATGATCCCAGGATCCTGGGATCGAGCCCTGAATTGGGCTCTCTGCTCAGCAGGGAGCCTGCTTCCTCCTCTCTCTCTGTCTGCCTCTCTGCCTACTTGTGATCTCTGTCTGTCAAATAAATAAATAAATCTTAAAAAAAAAAAAAAACTTAATCAACTGAAATGACCTTTCTTCCCTTTCCCGATAAATCCCTTGCATCATTCAATTTTCAGCTTAAGCTCCCTATTTTCCAAGAAGGACCCATGGTTCTCCCTCTTCTCTGATCTAAAGGGACTTCAAAATCAAGCAGTTAAGGTTTTTATTTTCAAAAAAGATAATCATAGCTTAGAGAGGTTCAATGAACTGACCAGGAATATTTTGCTAGTAAGTAAGTGGCAAACATGATTCTCAAACACAAGACACTTTTGACTAAATCAGGCCATTTCATATAATAATCCAAAAATGCTCACTATGATAGATATTGTCTGAATATCCTTGCATAAAATTCCATGGTCTACCCTCCCAATACAAACATCTCCATGGCATATTCTTGGCAAGCTGTCATTCAATTTCTGCTTCAGTATGATTAGACACGGGGGACAAAGAATTGCAAATTAAGTTATTCCACTCTGGGCCTATTCTAAGTCTTTCATACTTTACCCCTTATTGAAATCTGCTTCCTCCAAGCTTCCACTCACTGATCCTAGCTCTATCTTCTGGGACTTAATTTAAAAAAAAAAAGAAGAAGAAGAAGAAAGGAAGAAAATCATACACTTAATGTATTTGAAAACTACTCCCACACTTTTCCTCTACATCACTGAATTAAGCTATATACACATTTAATATTTATCACATTTGTCTTTTTATTACAAGAAAATAGAGCAAAATAAAGTTAAAATAGCAGTTACGGCAGAAACTCTCATGTTAAGTGGTCTTGTATTTCTGGTCTAAGAATACACTATGCAGTCGGGGTGTCTGGGTGGCTCAGTTGGTTAAGCGACTGCCTTCAGCTCAGATCATGATCCTGGAGTCCTGGGATCGAGTCCCACATCAGACTCCCTGTTCAGCAGGGAGTCTGCTTTTTCCGCTGATCTCTCTCCTCTCATGCTCTCTCTCTCTCAAATAAATAAATAAAATCATTAAAAAAAAAAAAAAGAATACACTATGTAGATAAGATGTTAAACCTAACATCTTAAGATGAATGATTTGAATATCCAACAGATGAATGATTTGAATATTCAAATCCAATGATTTGAATATCTGTTGGATATTCAAGTCTGAGACTTATGCTCAGAACTAATCACTCTCCTCACCCAAACATGCTCCATCTTCAGCCTTTCCCATCTGAGCTGATGGCATCTCCATTCTTCCTCCTGGTTCCTCATCAAAAAATCCTGGAATCATTCTTGATTCCTCTTTTTCTTTTCTACCACTTGTCAAGAAGAGTCAGAAAATCCTGCTCACTCTTCCTTCAAAACACATCCAAGATTCAGCGCTTCTCACCACTTTGAGTACTATCCCCCTAGCCTAAGTCACCATTATCTCTCATTTGGACTACCACAGTATCTTAGTCTTCTTGTCTCAACTCTGCTTCCTCGGCACAGTCCACTCTCACCAAAGAAGGCAAGGTAATCTTTTTAGAATTAAAATGTAAGTGACACTACATCTATTTGAAACCCTCCAATTCGCTCATAAGAGGCCATGTCCTCACAAACTTTCATACACCTGCCCCACTTACCTCTGACTTAATCTACTAACTACACCCCTTCCCCTGCAACCCCAGTCCAACCACTCTCACCTCCATGCCACTGCTCACACACAACAGCTAGGCTTTGTTACCAGATAATGACAAGGCTAACTCTCCTCAAGGCTTTGTTCAAATGTCATCCATTCAAAAGATTTAACAAGACTAACCTTCTAACCTTTTAAAAACTCTAACCTGAATCCTTTCCTACCAATTATCAGCTTCTAACATACCACAATTATTTATTTATTACATTTTAGCATCCATCTCCCTTAACTAAACTTCCCAATGGCAAGGATTGCTTTAATTTGTTTACTAGTGTTTCTCAACCTCCTAGCACAGCATCCTGGTACACCAAAGACATTCTATTTATTGAATGAAAAGACTTCTGTCTCCTTTTTTTCTCTGACTCTCTAGGAAGAAAGTAGTAACTATCCAAAAGTGGGCAAATTTATTTCCAGCATGAACTGAGTGACTGCAACTTGAAAGACAACAGGATTACATAAGCAAAAAAGAGTGATGAGAAGCCAGGAAAAAGAAATTCCCCAGACAAGTAAAGAAACTGATCACATTCTTCTGTATTGACAACTTGCTAAAAGCAACAAGCTAAAAGCTTCAGGATCAAACAGTCTGTATGCTCAGCACTTCAAAAGAAAAGGCCCTTAAATTTCCTAATGACAAACATATTAAGTAAAATTGCCAATAAATAAGTCTGAAGCCTCAACACCTGATGCCATCAGTACTTATCTATCATAATAAGGGAGAACTCTGCTTCATTAAAGGTTTAACTATAATTTTTATTTGATTGGCAACATAAACTTCATTATTCTTTCTATAAGTTTCTAAAATTGACTCGTTGAAATTCTAAAGTTTAGTCTTCAAAAATAAAATCCTAAAATTCAAGTTGGCTCAAACCACTTCCAACCCCATTTTAATCATTCATAGAACACTAGCATTCTTTATTATTGACTAAAACATCAGGCCAAGCCCTCAAGAACTCATTTGATTCTAAAAATTAGATCTTTGTAAACTTTAAAATTGTTTATTGCTCAACACACTACTTAAAGCTATTTTCAATTTCTGTCTCAAACATTAAATTGTCTCTAGGAGCAAAACCAACCAATTTTAACATTTAAAATATTGTATGTACAATTTGTACCAGAGAATACAACCATTCTTACATTATGAAAATACTTAGAAGTATATTCTTCAGTCTAGCTAAGGTAAAGGACTCTACTGCCTGATAAATCTGACATCTTGAAACTGTGTTCTGACTAATTTGGTTACATGAGGTCTCTTTGAGATTTCCTGACAATATAAGGTATTTTCCTAACTATTTTAACACTAATACTCTTCCACTACACAATAACAAAAAATTACATTTATTGGGGAGCCTGGGTGGCTCAGTGGGTTAAAGCCTCTGTCTTCAGCTCAAGTCCTGATCCCAGGGTCCTGGGATCGAGCCCCGCATTGGGCTCTCTACTCAGCAGGGAGCCTGCTTCCCCCATTTCTCTCTCTGCCTGCCTCTGCCTACTTGTGATCTCTGTCAAATAAATAAAAATCTTTAAAAAAAAATTACATTTATTATAATGTCCCTGGTGTAAGGTTTTAAGAATGCTCACCCAAAAGTCACACAGTACAAAAGCAAATGCCCTGATAATTCTGTTTATGAATGACTTCACTGCTTTATTCTGTAATCTCACTGCAAGTAACTGGCTTGACTTCTCCTTTTCATTTCAAAATGATAAAACTGTTTTGACATTTCCCTCCATATATGTTTCCAGTAAGTATGGCTATTCATATGCAGTAAGGATGACTACTTATAAGATTCATTTCTATAAAACCAACACAAATGTAAAATTTTCATTACTTATAAAGGAAACTCATGCAAGGCACAATTTTGCATGATCATGACTACAGCTCCAGTGCCTGGCATATGCAGACACTAGGTAAGTATTTGTTTAGTGAATGAGTATGCTTATAAACAAAAGCCCAATTGCTTCTATTAAGGTTTTCCTCATTTGGTAAAAACCACTGCTGAAATTAAATTATAAATGCAATATAATTTGTGGACTTATTAGAAATTTAATGAGCATAGATCATTTTATTCCAAATTAATGTTTCAATAATTAACAAAATCTCAACAATAATGCTAATAACTGTAACAAAAAACGCTTGGCAAGTAGCAACCTTTTGAAGAATTAGGAAAACAAGAATTCAACAGTTAATTCTCACAGACCTAGTTTAAAAATACCTAGGCTATAAAAAATACAGCAAAGCTAAACAATTTTAAAAATGATTTTTAGTAAAAACATATTTGTTAGTTAGCAGTCCTGTTTACTGCCCTAGTTTTCTCCTTAGTAATAAAAAAGTGACAGGATTCAATTAAAGCCATTTAGTTTGGAGGCAGTTGAAACTAAAGGAAAAACTGGTTACTCTACTGGGTTATTAATGTTAAAGGACAACCCTAAAGTGACTGTTAACTTTGCTAGCGAGTTAGGAGATGGTATAAATTCAAAGAAGCCTACTTCTCCTCACGATGTCATTCTTAACATTTTTTCCAAATGTAAAGCCACATAATTTCTCATTTTATTAAAATAATCTACTAAATTTTAACAATGTCTACATTCACCCTGTTTATACTGAATGTAAGAGGCATCTGTTAACTGCCCAAATTTTTGGTAGAGAAGATACTGAGGGAAGAAATTACAACGGAAAAAATGTCAGTAACCTGATATAATCCTTACCTTATCATATTGGCATACAACAACATTTTCTGTATCAAAGAGCTCCTGTCCTTCCTCATCACTCACATCATCTTCACTGTTGAGGGGCTCCTACAATTAAGAAATAAAGAGTATTTATTTATACTTCATGTATTATTAGAAAAAGGCCCTTCTAATATTCAAGGAAAATACAATGACCTTGATGTTCTTGGAGAATGAAGGTTCAGACAGAAGCATATACATACATATATTTATATCAAACTTACTATTAATCAGCTGTGTTAAGATTTTGCCAATTTTACTGAAATTCCAACAAGAAATCAAAAATAAAAAGTTAAGGGACGCCTGGGTGGCTCAGTTGGTTAAGCAGCTGCCTTCGGCTCAGGTCATGATCCCAGCGTCCTGGGATCGAGTCCCACATCGGGCTCCTTGCTCCGCAGGGAGCCTGCTTCTCCGTCTGACTCTGCCTTCCACTCTGTCTGCCTGTGCTCACTCTCGCTCGCTCTCTGACAAATAAATAAAATCTTAAAAAAAAATAAAAATAAAAATAAATAAAAAAATAAAAAGTTAAGCTACATTAACGTTAAAGTCTGAAAAGATGTTTATCTCCTTCATTCTTTCAGAATAGCACAAGACTACTCTCTGTTTAAGAGACCTAGAAGGGGACCTAAGAAAATGTGAAGGTTTAATGAGATAATGGTACTATGTACCAACAGCAGCAGCAGAGCAAAAGGGAAAACAGTGGTAAAGTTGGAGGGGGGGAAATGGATTATAAAAGAGGCTAGGAATCTGGCTTTTCTCTATGTGGAGAACTAACTAATATTAGCATGTCTACCGTTATGATGGTGATTGTGGGAGGCTTATAGTCTAACTAAGGCATTTAGATTAAAAGGATACATGTCGGAGGGGTAAAATGGAAGGGGGTCTCAATCCCAAAAAGAATTAAAGGCCAAGACCTACTAAAGCATAAAATGACCAACTATGTTAAATCTGACCTCAGTTATTTGAGAAGACCAAAGATGTAACTCAGATTTCTAGTTAACAGAAAAAGAGAGTAAGACAAAATGAAAAAAGAGAAAATGTAAAGGAAAATAATCAAGTAGATATTAAGTCTAGGCTTATACCTCACACACATGTATATTTAATTTAAAATAGGTATCACCAATGTAAATATAAAAACAATTTATTGAAGCAAAATTCACATAACATAAAATTCACCATTTTTTCCATTTTAGAGCATACAACCAGTTATACTTGGTACATAATGTAATTATCATCACTATCTAATTCCAGAACGTTATCACCTTTACCATTAAGCAGTTGCTCAACCCCCATCCCCACCTCTCCCCAGCCCCCCACTAATCTGCTTTCCATCACTATATATTTACCTTTGGCTAGTTCATATAAATGCAAACATACAATATACACATATAACAACATGAGGTATGTATGGTTTCTTTAATTTATAATGTGTGAGGTTCATCCATGTTGTAGCATAAACTGGTACTTTGTTCCTTTTCACGGCTAAATAATACTCCATTAAAAATCACATTTTAATTTATCCATCCATCAACTGATAGACATTTGGGTTATTTACATCTTTTGGATTTTGTAAACAATTTTGAACATTCATGTACAAGCTTTTGTTTGAATAACAGTTTTCAATTCTCTTATACATATACTTAGGAGAATTGCTGGGTCATATGATAATTTTACACTTAACATTTTGAGGAAACACCAAACCATTTTCCACAACAGCTACACTATTTTCCATTTCCACCAGCAATGCAAAAGAGTTCCAATTTCTCCACATGCTCACCAACATCTGTTTCTTTTTTTTATCTCTTTTGATTACAGCCATCCTGGTAAATGTGAAGTGGTATCTCTTTGTGGCTTTGATATATGCATTCCTGTAATAACTAATGATGCCGAACATCCATTCACGTGCTTATTGTCTGCCTGTATATTCTCCTTGGATTAATGTCTATTAAAGTCCTTTACCCACTTTGGAATAGAGTTATTGTTGAATTTAAAAGTTTTCTAGTCTGGATATTGAGCCCATGTTAGATAGAGGATTTGAAATATTTTCTCCTATTTTATAGTCTGTCTTTTAACTTTCTGCATATTGTCCTTGAATATACAAAAGCTTTTAATCTACTAAGTCTGTTGTTGTTTTTTTAATCACCTGTGCTTTGCTGTCATATTTAAGAAACTATTTCCAAACCCAGTGTTATGAAGCTTCTACCCTATTTTCTTCTAAGAATTTTATAGTTTTAGGTCTTTAAGATCTTTGATCCATTTTGAGTTAATTCTGTGTAAGGTGTAAGGCAGGGGTCTAATTTCACTGTTTTGCATGTGGATATTCAGTTGTCCAAGATACGTTTATTTAATAAGATCATTCTTTTCCTATTGAATAGTCTTAACCCATGTAAAGATTTTTTAAGATGATAGCATACATAGCAGTATTCCACATTAAAAAAGATACAACTTCTAAAGCTTAGGGATCCAAAAATTTGAAAGTTAAAGAATGGAAAGAGCTATTATAACAGAAATAAAGTTGGTATGATTCCACTAATATAACACAAAACAAACTATATGGGCAAAAAAAGAGAAATTACTAGAGATAAATAGCATATAATCACAAATGGCTCAATTCACTGCAAAGTGTTTAAGTTTAAGCTAATATGCATCCACTTTTAGGTTCAAAATATAAAAAGCATAATGACCACAAAACAAAGAAATACACCATCATAGTAGGAGATGTGAACATATCTCCCTCACTAATCGATAATGGTGTAAGCACACAAAAAATATCAGTAAGGGTATAGATTATCCAAAGAATCTAATTCTAGTAATACATATAGAAGACAACCAACAGCTACAGAAAAGGTCTTTTTCAAATATACAGGAAGCATATGCAAACACTGACCACATAAAGCAAGTTCTAATCAATTTCAAAGGATGCATATGTTAGTTACACAGATCATAACTCTACAAACAAGAGTTAAGTCAGAATAAGAATGAACTACAAAAAAATATACTAAAGCTAAAAGTTGATTCTTAAAAAGCATTAATAATCAACATAACCTCTGCCTAGACTGAACAAAAGAAGAGCAGGATGGCACAAGATCAGAAATGAGAATATAAAAATGAAAACGACTACAAAGGATTCTGGTACCAAAACATAATTATCATTAACTTTATGCTAACTTAAAAATTTGCAGACATAGCTCCAGAAAAATATAACTTATCCAAACTGTTTCAAAAAGAAACAATACCTGAACACAGTAAGGACATTACTAGAATCAAATAATTTTAGCAGTATGCTTTAACAAATATTCACAGAATTAAGTACATCTTTTAAAAAAAAAGAAATCCAAGTGTGACAGAACACTCACCAGAACTCATTTTATAATGCTATCACAAACCTGAAAACCTAGCAAGAAGAGTATGAGAACAGACAATCATAAACAGTACAGGAATGTCCATGAAAAAGTCCTGAACAAAGTGAATTCAGCAATTCATAAAAAGGGTAAGAATAACCAAGTTGTGCTATCCAATGAATACAAAACTGGTTATAAGTAGAAAACCAATTAGTGCAATTAGTTATTAGATAACAGATTAAGGATAAGAAATTGTATGATTAACAGTTGCAGAAAAACTATTTAACAAAATTCAACATTCACTTAGAATTTAAAAAAGCAAAGCTCTTAGTTAATGTGAATAGAAGATAAAAGATGTCCATAAAAAGCCTATAATAAACATTATACTTAATAGTGAACCACAGAAAGGGTTCCTTTTAAAATTAAGAACAAGATAAGGCTGCCTGCTATTTCTAACCAATATTGTGCTAGAGGACTAAGCCAATGAGGCAAGAAAAACTGCCATTTTTAATTATTTGATTGTCTACAGAGAAAACATGAAAGAATCAAAGATGCTAAATCTCATTAGTAATCAAATTAAAACCAAAAGGAAACACATTTTCTACATATTAGACTGGCAAAAATTAAGAAGCGTGACAATATCAAGTATCGGTGAAGACATATTAGTATAATTTGGCATTTTATTGTAAAGTTAAAAATATGCATGCCTTAGAATCCAGTAATTCAATGGTTAGGTGTAACACTTAAAAAAAAGTCATGACTTCAAAATATTTTATAACTTTAAGAGGAAACAAATAGAAACAACCCTAATGCCCATCACATCAGAAAGAAATGGACAAATCAACTATGGTATATTCAATAGTGAAAATAATTACCAGTATATACAACAACTTAGATGAACCTCAGAAATAACACCCCCCCGGGGGGGGGGGGAGCAATCAACTTGTAGAAGAATAGACAGAATTACTCCATTTATGTTATAAATGGGCATTCAAAACTAAACACTATGCTCTTTAGGAATATTAATAGATGGTAAACAAAAAAAGGTTGATGATAAAAATCCATGAGCCTGGTTACTCTGATAACAGAAAGAAGAGGATGGAGGTTAGATAGAGGTACTCAGGAGACTTTAATAATGGATATATATTTTTTAAAAGATAGATTTATTTATTTATTTATTTATTTAGCACTCGTGAGCAGGCAGAAGGGGCAGAGGGAGATGGAGAGAGAGAGAATCTCAAGCAGACTGTGCTGAGCGTGGAGCTTGATGTGGGGCATGACCCTGAGATCATGACCTGAGCTGAAATCAAGAGTAGGACCTTAACTGACTAAGCCATTAAATGTATTTTTAACTAAATGTGGACATAAGAATATTTTTATGTTAAAATATTTTTTACTCATTGGTATCTATTCAACATTTAATATTTTTTTTAAAAAACATTAGATATAAAGAATTTTGTCCTAAAATAAAACTACATCTTAAGTTGCAGAAAGCAATGAACAATGAAAACTGTGGTTAAGACAAATATCTTGAACACAAGTAACCAAGCAGGAACACTGTGGACAACAAAGATATATTTATAAGCTTCTAGAAATATATAACTAAAGATGAGTAACAATGGTTTATTTAACTCACAGATAAGACACTAAGAGTAGGTAAAGTGATGTACAGAACTCGTATAGAATACAGACCAAAAGGAAGTTATGAATAAGTCTGTGACATTCAGTTTTTTCAAGTCTCCTCACTTCCCAGATGTGCCATACCTTTTTAATTATTGAAGCAGAAGATTAAGCTCATTTTATCTGCTCTGCCAAGGTCTTATGTTTCAATCACATCATGAATGCATAAGCCAGAAAATTAGAATTATTTACACTCTTCTCTCCACCCCCTTTATAAATACAACTCAGTATGATATATTTATATTTTATTACTGGCTATAAGAAACAGTATTTTATGAGGATAAATACAACCAGAACCACCTAAAAACCTTATTAGGTTAGAACAATCTAACTTTATATTTAAAATCCTATTTATATAACACCTTAATTAGTCTCTGAAAAAATAGGATATAATTCATCAGTTTGGCACCAAGTAAAAGAAATGATTGAGTAGTTTCTCATTTCAAGTCTTTTACTATAAACTTACTTCTTCTACCTGCCCATCCTCAGCTCCATCTTTCTCTTTGTCTTCCTCCTCATCATCATCATAGTCTTCTTCTTCATCTTCATCTTCTTCAGATGATGTATCCCCAGTGCCATCAACCTGTAACACCAATGGGGCTTGTGCTTGTGCAGGCTGGGCCTGTGGTTGCTGTTGGCCAGTTGCAGTTATCTGTGCTTGTGCCGGTGTAGGTGCAGCCACCGTTGTAGGTATAACTTGAGTCTTATTTCCTGTAAATAAGATTTGTTGTGGCTGAATGATGACACCTGTCTGTGGTGAAATCCCTCCAGGAAGAGGGGCCAGTACCTAAGGCAAAAGAAAACCATAGTAAAACTAGTAAGAGGACCAAGTAGCTCAGTTTCATTTTGTGGCACACAGAACTAGGCATAAATGCTAAAGAATCATCCAAAATGGCCTTATCTCATACAGTTAAAACCAAGCACAAAAGGGAGTTTAACGAGTATAATGATCCCACTTCCACTTTACCATTCAAAATTCTGAAGGAAAAAAGATTTTCTGAAAATAAGTATTTATTGAGCACTGGCTATGTACCTGGCAAATTCCAAGCCAACAGTTACACATATGATTAATTTATTTCTTTGATGTATGGACAAGTTTAGTAACTTGCCAAGTTCATAGTCACCGAGACACAAAATTTTAACCCAAGTTTTCTGATTCTGCACTAATTATTATGTTACACTGCCTCCCTGTGGAGAACACTGCACTGAAAATGTGGTCCTAGGCCCCAGTTTTGTCTAGGATCCCAGGTCAAGATATAGCAAAGGCATGTCATTTAACCTCCTCTGGCTTTTGTCACTTCACTGTTAAATTAGGATCAATGGTTCTCAACCCTGGCTACAAATTACAACCACCTGGTAGCTTAAAAATACTGAACTTGGGCCCCACTCCAACTATTCTGATTTAATTGCTATGAAATGAAATCTAATCATTCAAAGCTCTCCAACTGATTCTAACTATACAACCACACCAGATCAGATGATTTCTAAAGTTCCTTTTTGCTTCTGCATCTAGAATTCTAAAGTAAACTATAACTCAAAAAGAACACATTAACAAATATTAACTGTATCTTTTATAATAAATATAATCATAGGTATTAACAAACTAATAAATTAATCATTAGTGATAAATAAAAAACAGTAAATGGCAATTACTTGCCTTTAGGTTCAAGGAGTGCAAAACAAGACAGTATTTCCCTCAAGAAGTTTACAGATTAATGGTGCAATAGACAAAGCAGTAATACAACTCAAAAGGTAGAAGGTATAACAGAAACATGATATGGTGTTATGAGAACACAGGAGACTGGACTAAATTCAGCTTGAGGGCTAAGGTATGGGCATAAAGCCTTCTTAATAGGTAATACTTGAGTTCTTTTGTGCTTGGAAGATTAGCCAGGCTTTTC
This sequence comes from Mustela nivalis, assembly GCF_964662115.1. NCBI lineage: Eukaryota > Metazoa > Chordata > Mammalia > Carnivora > Mustelidae > Mustela > Mustela nivalis. The sequence continues at coordinate 21,405,321 of NC_139025.1, forward strand.
CATTTGATTGCTTTGTTTGATGCAGAGAGTAAAGGGAGTTGCTAGAAGGAAGGTCAAAGGGCTTTCTAAGTAAAATAACATCAAGTGAAAATCTGGAAAGCTGTAAATCGACTAGATTAATGCTTCTCTGATCTTACTACTATCATCACACTATAATATGGACATTATGTTTTCATGTGTCTCTTTTTTAAAGTACCTAAATTCTTTAAGAAAATAAATTATTTCTCTTTCCTCTTTGTCCTCATAGTACAAGAGTTTAACACCCAGCACAGAAGTAGATACAAAGATTTAACTTTGATCTAAACAGCAGCTAAAGAAGATAATTGGAAGCATGGCAAGAAATAAACCTGAAGAAATCAATAAAATCAGATCCATAAATAAACAAAGATCCTATGAATCATACTGAGTTTTAGACTTGGAAAAAGCCTAAGAGAAATTTTCAAAAGGAGAACTAGAAAATACAGAGTATCAAGTTAGGAAGGAAGCTTAAGAGTCAGGGAAATCAATTAAGAGGATAATATGCACACGCACACACAAACATTACATATAGTATATATACTTCTGGGGGAATAAGAAAAGTATTTTAAGTGGGAAATTATGAAAGCTTGAACTAAGAACATGATGAGAGAGACCGAGAAAAGAAAACTAGTTTCAAACATCAAGGAACTGCAAATATGTTAAGAATTGGTAGGACTTCATGATACTTTGCACATTAAAAACGCGTAAGTTTCATGAAACTGGATTCATGTCTGCCTTGCTCACTCCTAAATCTCCAATCCCTTGCAAAGACTCTGATACACAGCCACATAGTAAATGCTTGTTGAATGAATGCTAGATAACTTAGAGGCTTAGGAGGCTGGATGGATGGTGGTATCACTGATAAAAAAGCATGTCCCGGGGAATGATGAAAGATAAGCAGGGGTAACAACAATTTAGTCTTAAGTATATTGAATGTAAGTTAAGCTGTGAGGTATATAGGAGGAATTTGCAATGACAGGACATACAGCGTTGGGAGAACAGTCTAAGAATTCGTATAGATAAAGCCATGGGAAAGGGAAAGAGAACCACCAGAATTCATACAGAAGAAAAAAGAGCCACATCGTAATCACAACTTACTATTCTATTACCTGTTGTATAACAGGAGCTTGTACTCCACCAGGCTGCATTTGTGGTATAACTTGTTGTTGGAGAACCACTGACTGCTGAGGCTGAAAGATATACTGGGCACCATTGGCTGCTCTTACTACTTGAAGAAGCTGGCCTAAAGCAGAAGGTAAGTATTACAAGTTATCATTTTAGCAGTGACCATCTGAAAACAAATGAATTCATAAAGAATGTCAAAATGCCATAGAAATGGCTGGGCAAGAAGTCTAACAACTAAGGGCTGCCATACACAGTAAACTATAATCCTCACCTTCTCTAGGTTCCCTCCATGTTCAAGTATGCTGCTTAAAATCTTTTTCCTTACTTACCATCCTTATAAAGCTCTTTTCCAATAAAGTTTTAACAGATTATGGAAGTTGATTAGAAGTTTAAATTATCTTTACTAACATGTTAAGAGTTGTGTAAAAGCAGTAAGATCAGATGTTTCAAGGGCTGTTTCTTTTTAAAGCTCTAAAGACATGAAAGTATAATAGTTCATTAACATCTTGAGCCAAAGCATCAGGATACTTAGCTTCAAAATGCTTAAAATAAGTAAGTTTGCTGAACCAATTATCATTGTCACATAATACTGAGTATATGCCTGGCTTAAACACAGAGACATGAATCCCTCTCTTTGTTGTTTGAGATGATACAGAATCATCAATTAATTAAAAGGCAACAATTATACATTGATAAAATACATAGCAGGATAAATCTCTAGTTAGTTCTTTACAAATTTAGAATCTTATTAACAAAATACCAAGAAATTCTGTAATTCAGATTACAGAAAAAATACTTAAAATCCATGTAAATAAATTCTTCCAACATTAATACACCAAAAATCACAAGTAAATTTTGTCAGTCTATGCAGATACTATGTAAAACAGAATGCAGTAAAATATTATAGGATTTAGTTTGATCTCACAAATTCATTCAAATGAGTCACGTTTACCTATCTGTCAGGTTAAACGTGTTTAACAAAAATCTGTGCAAATAAACATCTCTATATAATCATACTTCAATAGGATTCTCATTCACAGATCAAAAGTTCAAGTGCGGGCGCCTGGGTGGCTCAGTGGGTTAAGCCGCTGCCTTCGGCTCAAGTCATGATCTTAGGGTCCTGGGATTGAGGCCCGCGTGGGGCTCTCTGCTCAGCAGGGAGCCTGCTTCCTCCTCTCTCTCTGCCTGCCTCTCTGCCTGCTTGTGATCTCTCTCTGTCAAATAAATAAATAAAATCTTAAAAAAAAAAAAAAAAAAGCTCAAGTGCAATTTTCATCTTCTCTACTGCATCCTCAGTAGTAATTATCATTTAATGTGCTATAGTACTCAATCTTTTTTAACAACCTAAGCCAAATGGTAAAAGAAATATTGATTTTGTCTTTCAATGAGGCCAAAAATGAAGACTAGATGTTACAATTTTCTGAATTATACATATAAATAATGGTACCATTACTCCTCATTACCTGAATTTGTTAGTATCTGCTGAACAGGAGTCACACCCGCAGGGAGTGCCAAGGTAGCAGCTGTAGCAGCAGCACTCTGAAAAAAAAAAAATCAAAACCATATATGTGCATAACAGTACCTCAATTTATCTCTGGCACATTTTCATAGTGTTTGAAGTTTATCATTTAGTACACACTAAAATGAAAAGTTTTAACAAGACTAAATCCCATTTTATAGAATGATACAATGAAGACCACCTAGCTTAAAGGCCTTACTTAAATACTTCAAACAACAAAGTAGAGTAATATAATTGGGTTTTTTCCCCCTGAAGAATGTGTTCTAAGGAAACCTCACACATACTAACAGTGCTATTCCACATATAAAATATCCATTCCATTATTTCTTTTCCTACTCTATTTCTTATTCCCAATTCCTTGTTGTCAATTACAGCTGACCCTTCAACAATGCAGGGGCTAAGGGCATCAACTCCTCACACAAGTGAAAATCCACTTGTGACTTGTGACTTCCCAAAAGTTAAATAGCCTACTGTTGACCAGAAGCCTTACCAATAACATAAATGGTCAATTAAAACCTATTCTGCATGATATATATACGTATTATATACTGTATTCTATAATAAAGTAAGCTAGAAGAAAATATATACCTTATTTATTGAAAATAACCATATTTATCAAAAAAAACCCTGCATATATATGGACCATACAGTTCAAACCAAACTGTTCAAGTTCATACTTGAAGCAAAATGTTAAGTATCTTTGTTTTAGAAATCTTAATATTTTTAATTTATACTAGAATGAACAGGCCTAAAAGAAACCTTGTATCAGAAGGATGAGCTTATATAGCTAGCAATTCTATGATGCCCTAAGATGACAATACTGGTACTCTACCTAGATGAAACATATTAGTAATAGTTTAATTAACACTTAAAATACCTAAAAATCTTAAGAAAAGTCATCAACTTTAATTTCTACATTCTAAAATGAAGGTAGTATCTGACATTTAAGTTAAAAAAATATATATACATGGGTGTACTCTGAATCTCTTTAAATCCAGGATAAATTTTTCATTTACTGCTTCTGGAGACTTCTCCTCTCCCCTTTCCTCCAAGAGTTACACCACATTTTCTTTTACTGTTTTTTTTTTTTTTAATTCTGTACTCAAAAGTATTTCCATGCATCTCAATATAACTACATATGGAGGTAATTTTTCTCCCTCATCCTTCAATCTTTTTACAGGTACCAAGTCTTTACATACCAATCTAACATATACATTTCTAGAAACATCTCTATTTGGCAAGCTCTGAGAAATAAATTTAACTGTGCTTTGAAGATATTAATGCCAGAGAATCTCAACAATACTTGGAAAATCATATGCAAGTAGGTTCATGACACTATCTAGTATAGACTTCACGTATGGTATTCCAAGAAAATGTGCTTCTTTTTGCCATTTGATAGGCCTACCTAGTTTCTACATCTAAAGCCTCCAATTCCCACTACACCCCAGAATCCAGCTATAGCCCCACCAGGTTTCTTCATGAAATCCTAGTTCTGCATTTCATTTATTTTAAATAAATCTTGTCCATATAGGCAAATGTAAGATAATCTAAGTCTAAGGACCACATTAACAACCACTTACTACTGAGAAATACTATTCAGAAATATTAATATTCAGATTTTATGAGATTAATAGAGCTCCCTCTACTGGCAAAGTGAGAAATGTAGTTTCTACACGGCATACATGACACAATAACCACCTGCACACCTCTGCACATCCAAGACACTATTAGTAAGTATTTGTTGAGTGACACACCATACACAAAACACCTTTTATCAATGCCTACTGGGGCATCTGGGTGGCTCAGTGGGTTAAGCCTCTGCCTTCAGCTCAGGTCATGATCTCAGGGTCCTGGGATAGAGCCCCACATCGGGCGCTCTGCTCAGTGGGGAGCCTGCTTCCCTCTCTTTCTCTGCCTGCCTACTTGTGATCTCTCTATCAAATAAATAAAATCTTTAAAAACAAAAAAAAAATGCCTACTAAAAATTTCTTCTTGTATTTTATGAAATAGCCCTAAAATGAATAATGAATTAGAGCAATTATCTCATTAAGAGAACCTGTAAAACTGGTTTGACGTCAGGTCCTATTTGTTTTGTAGGTTCCCTGAAATAGCTGTCTACCTAATATATCACTATCCTACATTCTTATTAAATTACGTAACTTTTCAATGTTCATTTCCAAAGCATGCATAGCTTTAAAAAAAAAATCAAAACCAGAATAAAATCTTGCCATCTGCAATGACATGGATGGAGCTAAAGTGTATTACATTAAGTGAAATAAATCAGAGAAAGACAAATACTCTGTGATCTCACTCATATGTGGAATCTAAAAAAGAGAACAGATGAACATATGGAAGAGGGAAAAGACAAAAAGGAGAGAGAGAAACAGGCCATCAGAGACTCTTAACAAAAGAGAACAGACTGAAGGCTGATAGAGGGAGGTGAGCAGGGAATGAGCTAAATGGGCGATGGGTATTAAGGAGGACAACTGTTCTGAAGAGCACTGTGTATTGTATATAAGTGATGAATCACTGAATTCTGCTCAAGAAACCACTATTGCACTGTATGTTAACTAACTAGAATTTAAATTATTCTTTAAAAAAAGGAACTCATTCATCAAATGGTTATCTTTGAGTCAGGAATAATTTGAACAAACAAAACAAAAAAAAACCCTTTTATTTGTAAAGAGTCTACAGTGATTGTATTTCAGAACATATAAAATACATGGATAAACACTGATACACCAACTAAAATACTAAAATACACATAAATGCTACTAACACCTTTTACTGACAGATGTTTCTGATGTATGATCTATTTAAATACATGCTCTTTAGAATCAAGACATAACAAACAACTAAGAGACGTGCCACTAATTTTGACTTAGTCTCTCTTTTTCTTTTTTTTAAGATTTTATTTATTTATTTGTCAGAGAGCGAGCGAGCGAAAGCGAGCACAGGCAGACAGAGTGGAAGGCAGAGTCAGAGGGAGAAGCAGGCTCCCCGCGGAGCAAGGAGCCCGATGTGGGACTCGATCCCAGGACGCTGGGATCATGACCTGAGCCGAAGGCAGCTGCTTAACCAACTGAGCCACCCAGGCGTCCCTTGACTTAGTCTCTTTAAACACTATGTTAATTCAAAATTTTCTTCCAAACACTAAAAATTCTTAGAAATCAGAGGGGCCTACTCCAAGTGATTCTACAAAATTTTCTGTTTTAAAAAGGACAAAAGTCAGGGCGTCTGGGTGGCTCACTGGATTAAGTGGCCAATTCTTGATTTCAGCTCAGGTCATGATCTCAGGGTCCTGCGATCAAATTCTGAGTCTGCCTCTGCACTCAGCAGGGAGCCTGCCCCCTCTCCCTCTGCCCTGCCACCTGCTTTGCATGTGCACACGCTCTCTCTTTCCTTCTCTCTTAGATGAATAACTAAATCTTAAAAACTAAAATAAAATAGAAGGACACAAGTTATTCCTTAGGAAACAGTCTCAATAGTACCAACTGCAATACAGATCCTACAGTGAGACTTGCATTTTAAAGAGTGGAGGTTAAAAAGAAATTTGGGCCTGAGACTTGAAATAGAATTTTCTGAATGATAATAATTCTTGTGATGCCATGACAGACTGGAATTTTGTGATTTTTTTTTTTTTTTTGGAATTTTGTGATTTATGAAGAACTGATTCCAGCAATTTGAACTAGAAGGACAAACAGATATCCTTGATTCTTTTGTGAATTTAAAAACTACAACTTCTACTATCATGCAGAAATTTGCAAAAACTGCAACTTCTACTATCATGCAGAAATCTGTAATTCTGTCAAGCTATAAATTTGTAAGGCTGGTATATTTAAAAAGGAGTCATCTGTCTGGTAGGTGAGCCCTGTTTTGTATCTGCTTATCAATCACAGATGAGCTCTGAAGTTAACTATTCATTACTCACCAAACAGAAGTGATTTTTTAAAATACTGCTTTTTCAGGGCACCTGGGTGGTGCATTTGGTTAAGCATCCAACTTTTGGTTTTGGCTCAGGTCATGATCTCAGGGTTGTGAGATCAATGGAGCCCTGCATCAGGCTCTGCATTCTCTGCATTCTTTCCCTCTCGCCTCCTCCCAACCCGCCACCCCTCCACGCATACGTACACACAGGCATACTATCAAATCAATAAATTTTTGAAAAATACATATTTTTGCTTTTTTCATTTTAAAAAAAGAACTATCTGAAAAAAAAATCTCACTGCTAGCATTAGACTAAGATTTTCTTTAAAAAGTGATTCTTGGGACGCCTGGGTGGCTCAGTTGGTTAAGCAGCTGCCTTCAGCTCAGGTCATGATCCCAGCGTCCTGGGATCGAGTCCCACATCGGGCTCCTTGCTCCGCGGGGAGCCTGCTTCTCCCTCTGACTCTGCCTTCCACTCTGTCTGCCTGTGCTCGCTCTCACTCTCTCTCTCTTACAAATAAATAAATAAAATCTTTAAAAAAAAAAAGTGATTCTTGCCTTTAAGTAAAGAATATGTCTGAATTTAAGAATGTAATGTCAGAGATGAGATTCCACTAACATTTTATTTATTGTAAAAAGAACAAAAAGCCATTTATGAGAATGCACTGGAATAACTATTCTAATAAGACTTCTTTTTAATGTCTTATTAAAAAAAAAACTTTAAGCATATAGGTAAAGACTCTCTAAGAATCTGAAGTAGTTTTTCTCATTTTATTTATATGGTACTATATTCGATGGGAAATATCACATGCCCTAAATGAAATTTGAAAATTTAGTTATGTTCAGTGAATATCCCTTAGAAATACCAAAAAACTAATGCATAATAAACTCAACTGTTTAAAATGTATTTTAAAGTAGTGATATACACATTGTAATAAATCTTATTACGCTATACTATGGTTAAATCAGAGCAAAAATTTTCAAAGGTTTCATCTTAAAAACAGTTATCCTGAACTATCCAAACAGTTCATTTTTATTTTTAAAGTTTTAATTCTAGTAATTAATGGGTCTTCTGAAACAGAACTATAATTGGCACATTATGTTTGTTAGCTCCCCTAAACCCATTTTCCAAAAATAGCTTGGAATGAAATAGCTCTCACAAAGCATCATTCTTTTGGTATTTTCAACAGAAAACTGCATTATTTTATGAAATCTACGTCTAAATACAAAACTAACCTTGAGATCTACTGCTAAATCTAGTAATTAGGAAACCAAATAAAACAGCTATTTTGTTCAAGTCTTGAATAAACTTCAAGTTGTTAATACACAACATACCTGGGCATAATCACAATTTTGAGTTAGAGTAAGTAGAGCCAAACAAAGTCTTATGTTCTGAGTCTTACCATGTTTGATGCATTCATATGTTGTATCAGCTTAGAATCAGGAACTATAACTTGTGGTGCAGCAGCTATTAAAAAAAAAGTACAAGTACAAACAAGGAACCGTGACATGAGGCTGTTTCATAATCCAAAGAATACTATACAATGCTGAAAACTTATTTCCTGTTTCCTACATTCAAATGTATTCACCCATTTGATACCTCAGAATGTTATAAATTTCTATAGCAAGTAAGAGCTGTGATATACCCATCTTATACTGAAAACATCAATTAAAAAGATTTGAGTAACAACACCTAAGAATACAAGGGAATTGGGCAACATGAAGTAGTGAGATACCTAATACCTACACGTATCCAGCTCTGTGCATTCTTAAACTGGAAATTTTCAAACACAACTTAATTGTCTTACTAACTCAATACTGTTTTATTGATATAAAGATACTACTGTTAGAATGAGTTAGTAGTCCATTAAGAATGAACTCAAAAAAACTATTAACTAGTTGTTTTTAATCTATATAGCCCTCTTCTCCCATCTGGTAGTTGCCAGAATTTTAAGTTACATCCACCAACTTTTTCAAAAATATAAATCAGAAATAATGACAATGTTAAAAAAAAAAAATAAGAAAGAAAGAATGGCAATGTTACATAAGAACAAAAGGAACTAAGTGTTTGATTCCGCAAATTTCAGAGAATAAACAGATAATCCCATTATCCTAATATTCTCTGAGTGAAGAAAATCAAATTTTAATTTATGATGACCTAAAATCCTAGTGCCAGCCCTAAAGGCAATAGGAGGAACAGTCATCAAAACCGATCAAAAGGATAAGATGATTTGATCCAGGAATAGAATAAAACCAAATATTAAAAGTCTTATTTGGTATAAACAGTAAAACAATCCAAACAGACATTTCTACCATACATTAGTTACTATATATCACTATCCATTAGAAGTCTTATATATTCTCAGATACTCTCAAATGGGGCAAATGGATAACTAAACCATTATCTTAAAATAAAACTTTTCACTAACCTTCATTCTCCTCTCCAGTAACAAGATTTACAAAACTAAAATACGTTTGAGTTTCAGCTCAGGTCATGATCTCAGGGTTAAGTTTTATAACTGAATACATTATGTGTCATGACCGAAAATACTTACTACATATTATAGGCCAAACTTCCTAACCTTCTCAGGGCCCAAATTTTCCTTAGCACTGAAATGTTGGAAGAGCTACTTCACAAAGCCTTTTATAAGGCTTCAATGAAACAAATCTATAAATTCACTGGCACATTACAAAGCACTATGGACACACTCTATAAATACCTGATTTTTCTTACCTTCAAACCAAGTAATATAAATTAAGATATGTATATACACTCTTCACTTAAAAGAAATCTAATTTCATCATTTTACATTTAAAGTACTAGGGAATTGAAATCTCAGACTGCCACACTTAAAAACTCCCCCAGTGTTTAAGATATATTTATAAAAACCAATTCAAATGTCTCTGAAATAATAAATCAATTTCATAAAGAAAGTAGATAACGATTTTACCATATAAAATAATGAAATCCTCAGTAAATAAATCTTTGTCCATCTGATGTATTTTAGGAAATCTACCATTATGTAGCCTTCTCAAAAGAAAATATTAATACACTTACATCATCTTAGGCTCTCAATTGGTTAACTACTTGTTTATTATTACTACAATACAGAATCCATGTTTTATAAAAATAAATTTGTATGTAAATACACATACTCAGACAACCCCTCAGTCAACAGAAAGAAAAAATCCACATTTCTCTTCTCTGAAAATGACAAATTTCATTTCCAAGTTGTAAGCTGAAAAATACATCCAGTCTCACCTTGCTGTGATGCAGGAATAAGGACCTGTTGGGTCTGCGCTTGCTGAGGTACTGTCTGCTGTGGCTGAGTTTGCTGATGGTGGTGGTGGTGGTGATGTTGCTGCTGCTGGGGTTGATGTTGCTGCTGAACTTGCAATAAAAGCTGCTGCTCTTCTGAATGAAATCCATCTACTGCCCTAGACTGCATTAGTTTATTCTCCCACAACTAAGGCAAAGAAAAGTAAAAAACATTCTAAGTCAATGCTAGTAAAGGTAACTCCAGCCACATGGACAAAATATATTTTACTAGTCTGTTTATAAAATTCTCCCATTTTCAATCTTTATTTTCTCCTCTCACCCTAGGACAGCTATTATAATGGGAAAAAAATCAGATACGGGCAAAAATAAGAAAGAAAATATTTATGACTATTTCATACTTTTCCCTAACACAGATCCTCTCTAACAGACTTAAGTGTTCAATCTGGAGAATCTCGACCCTTATAAGAAACTGCCCAAGAAAGAAATAAACCATTTTTTAAATATACAAAATGAAATTAATTTAGTTATTTTGGGGTGCACCTGCGTGGCTCAGTCAGTTAAGCATTTGACTCTGATTTAGGCAGTAAGCTCTGCACAGTTTGACCCACCTCCCAGCCCCCACTCTTGAGGACACATATAGTCTCAAAAAAGTAAATCTAATATTTTAAAAAAGTAATTCAGTCATTTTGTACACACACCTAGCCCATACACACACTTTGTTTTCTCCCCTAGGATATCCTCTTGGAATACTGCCTAACACACCTGAGACTTCGAGGAGATCCTTCAAAAAGGTCTTTTTACCATACTCACAATGATTTTTACATCTTCCAATACTTCGAACTGTTCCAGAAATTCTGTATTTGTAGCTACATGCTAATAACAATTCCAGCATATCTCTAATGGCTTGCTAAAAAAGTAAACTAAAGGTCAATCTCCCAAAGCAACAATTCCCCTTAGTAAGCTCACTGTTTAGATCTGCCTGAAGACTACAGAGATACTAACAGTATCTCCCTCCACTGGTTGTTGTGAAGATTCAGTAACATATTTATGTAAAACGTTTATCAGAATCTAGCATAAACTCAGTGACCAATAAATGTTAGTTTTCATTATTACAGTGCTAGTGCTAGTAATTGTGTAATAGAGCATTACACTAGAAATCAGAAACATGGTCCTCGTTCGGCCACTATTCGGTTTTGTGGACAAATTGCCTAACTTTCTTGGGCATTTTCCTCATCTAAAAAGAGGACAAGCTGATTTACTTCTAAAATCACTTCCGGCTAAGAAATCGTAAGTGTCTGAAAAATCTCAAATTAAAAACAGCTAGAATTCTACCTAGGGTAACAAAGAATTACTTTCGGAGAGCTCAAGTTGTATCTGGTTCATCTCTGTAGAGTAGGCATTTAGCACAACACACAAGACAAAATGGACACCTATTACTGTCACTATCCCTTCCAAAGCATTGTTCCAATATGTCCTTACTAGTATGGCCCTGGTTCAAGTCCTTTCCTCCCACCAGTACTACCATAAAGTGTAATGACTTAGCCCACTGAGCTCCCCATATCAAGTCATAAATTCTACAAATAATTACTGAGATCTCCTATATACTAGGCACTATTAGAGGCACTGAAACAGTGAACAAGCCTGACAAAATCCTTCCCCTCACAGAGCCCACCAATCTAGTGAAAACTTGCTCTTCCAATCTATCCTCTATAAATCAGTGGTCCTCAAAATACTGTCATCAGCATCACCTGAGAACTTGTTAAGCATACTAATTCTCAGGCCCCACGCCAGACCTACTGACTCAGCAACTCTGGGGATGGAGCCAAAAATCTGTTTTAATAACCTGTCCAGGTCACTTTAATGCATGCTATTAAAGTCTAAACCAATGCTTTTCAAAGTGCATATTGCAACCCATTAGTGGGTTGTTAAAAGTCAATTTAATTTTTTTTCTTTTTTGGTATAAGTAATTGAATTAAAAAGAAAATGTCAAACTGTGCCTCTATCAGGTCAGACTCTCTGCAACAGCAGTCCAAAAATCTGCATTTTAACTAGCACCCCAGAGAATCTTTCTCACTTTGAAGATTAAGCTCCTTAATACAGAATTATGTTACCTCTGTAACTGCTACTATGACTCGCATTCTACTTTCCTAACAGTGTCAACGTACTTTAAGTTCCCTGAATATAGCATACCTATCTCATGTCTAAATCTTACTAAACCATTCCCTCTGCCTAGCAGTCTTCCCTCATGATTCCCTAAACAATGGATATGTCAAAGTCACATAGCCTCGAAAGAAATCACTCACTGCCTCCAAATTCTAGAAATATTTTTTTTAAGATTTTATTTATTTATTTGACAGAGAGACATCACAAGTAGGCAGAGAGGCAGGCAGAGAGAGAGGAGGAAGCAGGCTTCCCACTGAGCAAAGAACCCGACACAGGGCTCGATCTCAGGACTCTGGGATCAAGACCAGAGCTGAAGGCAGAGGCTTTAACCCACTGGGCCACCCAGGCAGCCCTCTATCATACTTTTCACACCAAGTCTACCTTCTCTACTGAAGTATGAACTCCTTCAAGGCAGAGACTGTCTTATTCAGGAGGCAGCAGAATGACTAAGAGCTTATCAGACATTTAGATTTAATTTCAAAGAAGAGACGGGCAAACAAACTGTTGTTTCTAGCTAATGTACGGATGCTACTGACATCTTGGCCAAGACAATTTTTATTGTACAGGTAGTGCCACAGGAAGTATACCCCCCACCCCAAAAAACCCCCCAAAATCCATTCTGGACTGTAGCAGATTAAATGTCAAAGGTGCCCACTAGACATTAAGACAAGCAAACATGGCCCCACACATTTCCAACTGCTGCAGGTGGGTAGGGAGCAGAGGAAAAAGGGGTGTTGGAGTAGGCCACTGAGAATTCACATTTACCAAGTACCAAATACTGTCCCAGGTAACATGAAAAATACAAATACAATACTGTATATTTAGCATTAAACTTTAATATCAAATAATATAAAGTTCAAACTAATTATTTTGTTTTTATCCAATTTTTTTATGATTTTAATTGTACTTATCAAAATACTCTACTATTCAAATATCACCTATTTATTTTTTTTAAAGATTTTATTTATTTATTTGACAGAGATCACACGTAGGCAGAGAGAGAGGGGAGGAAGCAGGCTCCCTGCACTTTCCAAGTAACTTTACACATAGACTCATTTTTACAAAATCCTGTAACACAGACATTGTTACTATCTCCTTTTTACAGAAAAACAACAACAACAACAACAACAAAAAACAGAAGAACAATAAGTTAGATAATTTATCCAAGACCACCAACCAACAGCAGGCAAAGTGGTATATAATCCAGGCAGTCTGATTCCAATATTCCCAGTCACAGAACCTGGACCCTGAGAGTGAAGACTAAGTGTCCTTTAAATTCTACACCCTAGACCCCTTGCTTGCCACATCCTAATCCTAGCTCTGGTCCAAGTTTTAATCTCTACACTATATTGCTGCTATCACAGCAGGTCCAGTCACAACTCTGGTACCTTCCTTTTCCCTGGTAAGTATTATACATGTCATCTGAAGACAAAAGGCCTTCATTAAAGTCTGTACTATTTGCTAAATAATCTTATCAAAGCATATTCCTTCTGAATCTATTTTTTGACCTATAAATTTGTGATTAAATCTATGGTTTCCTGGCAGTTTGCCAGGCTAGAAATTTGAAGGATTCTACTTCCACAAAACATCTAGTTCCTGAATAAATACAAGAAAACTGCATTTCTGGGCTCCCATGAAATGAGGTTGGGGTACGGAGATCCCCCCAAGGAAAATGAAGTAGAGAATAATAAATTATTGTTCAAGTTATGGCCCAAGTATTTATATACAACTTGAGTATATTTAGAAGAGTGATTCTCAATCAGAGGTGGTTTTGCCCCCCAGGGACATTTGGCAATGCAGAGAGAAATTTTTAGTTGTCAGAAATGAGCAGTACTACGGGCATTTAGTGGGCAGAGGCCAGGTATGCTGTTAACATTCTACAATGAACAGAACAGCTCTCTGCAACAAAGAATTAACAAATGACAGTAATGTCAAGGCTGAGAAACCTGATCTAGAGACCAATAAACTGAGTTTCAGATTTGTCTCCAACTGAGGAAATTATTCTCACTTTATTTCATTGAGAAGAGAGGCCAAGTTTTATATGTACTTGCTATTTAGATATGGGTAGGTCTGCCAGTGTGGAAATGAGGATGACTTTACCATTCACTTTAAACAGGATTTGTAGACTGTCATTCCCACCCATAATCACTCACTAACCCAAAACACAATTTACATTCAAATACAAATTAAAGAATACCAAGACTATGTTTTAGGTGTTTTTTCTATCTCCCATAAGTTTATACATTCAAGTAGGTCCAAAGTGTTTCAAGAGATAACCTCTGTGACTTTTTTAATCACCTCTCTTCCAGCATTATCTAGTTAGACTTCAAATTACATGCACAGTCCTTACTCGTCTTAATTCGTCATCTAATTCACCACTGTATCCTTCAGCAGTGGTGAAGTTTTTGATAAGAGTCTGTGACACAGCCAAAAAACGGGGAGGAAGGGGTTAGAACTAGACAAAGTTCTCTGTGAATAATAAAACATAAAAGCAATGTTAGTTTTTATTAACAAGATGTCTAAACCTGTAGAATATAATACAGTATCTAGCAGCCACACATAGTGATTTATTTATTTTTACTTTTTAATACATGGTGATTTAAATTGCAATTAATTATAATTAAAAATTTAGTTCTTCAGTTCCATTAATTACATTTCAAGTGCTTAATAGCCACATGTCACTAGTGGCTACCACACTGGAGAGTACAGATACGGACCATTTATCACCACAGATAGGGCATATTCTGGAAATTCTGAGATCTTGAAGAAATTCAGTAAAGAGAATTAAAATAACATAAATTCCATTTAGTGTAACAGTGTATTTTCAAACAGTTACAACCCACAATAGAAGAGTATGCCCCATCTGAAAAACAGCAAAAATATTAAAATACTTTGTTCTGTTAGGTTCTGGAACCATGTTTGTTATTAACTAACTTAATTAAATATTTACTGAATACCAACCACATATGTGAGGCACTGTGCTAGAGACTAGGGATTCAAAGTTGAATAATTCACAATTTTTGTCATTATACATCAAACAATGTATAACACATACATAATATTCATATATTATATACATTATTTATCTATTACACTAATATATTTGAAAAATCAAGTGTAATAAAAATAGAGTGAGATCTATTTAATCTCAAAGACAGCTCATTCTCTTTGGATAATGCTTTGATGCTAGTGGGACCAGTAGAAAAAATAAAGTCCCCACACTTTGTGAAAAGCAAGAATAGATAACCAACAACCTGGATTGAATACCAATTTGATTTAGAGTGGATTAAAGAATTTGGGGCTGATTTTCTACATTTAAAAATGTTATATCGGGGCACCTAAAGCCTCTGCCTTCAGCTCAGGTCATGGTCTCAGGGTCCAGGGATCAAGCCCTGCATCGGGCTCTTTGCTCAGTGGGGAGCCTGCTTCCCCCTCTTTCTCTACCTGCCTCTCCGCCTACTTGTGATCTCTGTCAAATAAATAAATAAAAATCTTTAAAAATGTTGTATCTTGGGGTGCCTGGGTGGCTCAGTGGGTTAAAGCCTCTGCCTTCAGCTCAGGTCATGATCTCAGGGTCCTGGGATGGAGCCCCACATCAGGCTCTCTGCTCAGCAGGGAGCCTGTTTCCTCCTCTCTCTCTGCCTGCCTCTGCCTACTTGTGATCTCTGTCAAATTAAATTATATATATATATATGTATCTTCTAAAGAAGGTCAAAGTACCTCAAGGAAAACCATTATATGAGCGTAAGATAAACTGCAAAGTAGCTCCACATAACACAAAGGGATCTTACTCTCTCATTCATATCCTGAGACACTTTATGCTACTTAAGCAGTATATATTGCAATTCTTCCATCTTATGCCTCAAGAGTTGGCATTCTTTTGCTTGTATTTTAGGATGCCTACTCTTCACTTTTAATCATACCATCACATTTCATGAACCATCACATTTGTCTCAAGGTAAATACAAATTTCCTCATCTCACTTAAATCTACGTGTTTCCTTCCTTGCACAGGCAGATTCTTGTTAAAAACTCCACAGAAGCTACCCCCAGATGCCTAAACACTCTAATATTTCATGACCGTAATAAAGCTGAGGTTTACTTTAAGGTAAGTTCCTAAGCTGCAGCCTCCACACTGCCACTGAATAGATAAATAATAAAGTTCTTAACATTGACTATGATTACTGATTTGTACGTCGTCCTCAAGAATATCAATACCCAATTTTTAAGCCAGCAGTTCTAAAATTTTTTAGTCTCAGGATCCTTCACTGCTATCAAAAATTACTAAAGACCTCAAAGAGCTTTTATGAAATTGTAACTAAGTTGGGTATTTTGTTTACAAATTCATTTAAAAACATGTCTTCCCACACAGTTGGAATGGTGATGTTTCTTAAAAGGTAGCTACAATGTAAAATCTGAAACCACACACCAATGAACTTTTTGTACTCTTAGATTAAAATCCATTAACTTATCTTTCACTTTGAACAAGGGATTTTGCAACATCATGCATTGGTCATTTGGAAAATGTAAATTCAGTGAATTATGTGATATTCCAAATATTAACACATTTCATTAAAGGTATCAAATATTCTGATTTCTTAACATTAACAATGATCTCATCTTGATTCTTCAGTACACATCTTTTTTTTTTTTTTTTTTTTTGAGATTTTATTTATTTGACAGAGAGAAATCCCAAGTAGGCAGAGAGGCAGGCAGAGAGAGAGGGAGAAACAGGCTTCCCGCTGAGCAGAGAGCCAGATGCAAAGTTTGATCCCAGGACCCTGAGACCATGACCTGAGTGAGCAGAAGGCAGAGGCTTAACCCACTGAGCCACTCAGGCACCCCAGTACACATCTTTTTAAATATTCACTGCATCAAAAAGGGAAGCATACATAAAGCACTGTGCATATGAAGAGTTACCTCAAAGAAAAGTACTTGTGCAGTTGAGTAGCAAGTTTAATTGGCCACTTTTCATGGAACACAACTTTTACCGAAAACATGACAAACTCTGATTATTCAGATGGACATTTGGCCAACCTCACCTCCTGAAAGAATCTGTGGGGAAACCTTAGGATTTCACAGACCTTATTTTGAAAACTACTGTTCTGAGCAATAAAGCAAAATATTCAATGATTTCATGAGTTATTACAACAACAAGGAAACACAAATGTTAAATAAAAATATCTAATTACCATTGCGTAAGTCCAAAGAAATTCAAGAGATAGAAAACCAACACCCAGTGTAAAATATATCATAAACCTAGTATTTGGCCTACATTTAAAAAAAAACACTTAAGAACACAAAACTATTTTATCAAAGCACTTACTTAATCTCCACAACATAAATACTTATGATTTTATTTATGTACTTGACAGAGAGATAACAAGTAGGCAGAGACAAGCAGAGAAAGAGAGGGAAGAAGACTCCCTACCGTGCAGAGAGCCCGATGTAGGGCTCGATCCCAGGACCCTGAGATAATGACCTGAGCTGCAGGCAGAGGCTTAATGATGAGCCGCCCAGGCACCCCCATAAATACTTTTTAAAATATAGGTACATTAAAGATCATTAAAAAAGTAAAACAAAACAAAACAAAACAAAACAAAAACCAAAAACTGTACATATGTTAAATAATTAGACCATAAATACGCAATGTTAATGGTCCATTAATAATAGTGAATGCTATTGCCAGGCACTGTGCTTAATAAGCACTTTATATGGTTATTGTATTTAATCCTCAAAACAAACCTATAAGGCAAGTCTGACCAATTCTTGTATCACACATAATGGAACTGAAATACAAACAGTGTGCCTAGGAGCAGAGGAAGGATGGATGGTAGAGCGATCTAGAACTAGCATCCTTCACCCATCCACACACTGCCTCCTGCAGCAAAGTTGAATGTTCACCCCATGGAAAAATTATGGATCAGTCCCTAGCTGAAGAGAGGATTTTAAGGGGGGGAAAAAAAAAGGCATGACTATTAAAAATAACAAAAAGAGGCAAACTCACGGTTTTTAGTTCCATCAGAACTTGTTCATCAACTCCATCATCCAAAAAGATGTCTCTTACATCATTAATAACATCTTCAATCACAGATCTGTACAATTTAGGCTTCAAAGGAAAAAATAAAAAATCATTTTTCACATATTACAAACAAACAGTCATTTTTCCAACTAAACACAATTTATTTTAGAAGCTATAACTTAAGATATGGTCATCCTAACAAACACGATTTGCTTCAATTAAAATGGATTATTTTACGACTGCATATTTTAAAAGAAGTCTCAAAGACTAATACAATTCAAATACAGAAGTCCTTATGCATACAAGGTCCACACAATTTCCAGTTATAACTTCCTATGTTGTTATAATTAAAACATCTAATATGACCCAATAAATAGCCTTATGGGTTGCTTATGTCTGGTTCCTATTATTCTTCCCTTTGTTTGACCCCTGTTAGATCTCACAACCTCTTCACTAATACTTAAACTAGAGAACCTTATGTCCTGCAGTCATTTGCCTGATAGTATCTACAACCTAATTTAAAAATCACATAATTTCTATTTTCTGTTAACCAGTCTGTGCCTTTAAGCTATACCATTAAATTGTTCATATACCCACAATAACAGGTCTCAAAGGCCCAGATGAACAAGGCACACTGACCTCTTTCCCAGGATTTCTTTCCTTTAACAACTGCCCAGATCATGCTATGAAACAGAATCATGGACAGCCTCAACGTTTATTTTTCTAATTATTATTATTACTACTATTGTTGGTATTACTTAGGAAGGGTTGGAGGAGAAGATTGTTCTAAAGGTTGCCAGAAGAATAAAAGGAGAAAAAATGTGAAAGCACTTTCAAAAGTATAAAGTATTTTTTAAAAATCAAAATGTAACGGACAATAATCTGCTCAACCCACATCCTATTTTTAACATGTTAGGCAAGAAGCTTGCATGTCAGTATGATAGAACTATCTTGTTATGAATCCTAACCATTATCTCACACAATTAAGGTTATCATCCTTTTTCTTTTAATGTTTGTTATTATTTGTGTTTTATAACCTGCTGAAAGTAAGAATTACTGGTTCCCCAATAAAACCAAGGGTTTGCTCTCATAACCAAACCTCAAACAGAAATGCTTCACTAGCATCTCTTTCAGAAACATTGTTATCACAGGAGAACCATCTAAGAAAATGCATTTCTTGCACTGCCAAAACTACAAATAACGAGTTCCTCTGTATAACTTACCTCAACCATTAAAATCTATTCCTTTTCATCACAACCAGAAAAACAATTCATATACCTGGGTTCTGACCTTTGCTATTCCACACACTAACCTACTTTACCAAATTAACCTCTGTAAACTATTAAGTTATTCATGTGCAAATGTGGAACTCTATAGGATCTCAATTTTAACATTCTGATTGTATATATAAGGAAATTGTCACTGACTATAGGTATCACTTTATCTATGCAGATTTAACCACTAAATTACAAAAATAACATTTAAAAAGTGGCTTTTTTAAGCCAATAATGATCCTTAAACCACTATTAAAGTGACGGTATAATTTTAAATTTGTTACTATGAATCTTAAGTTGATGATATAAATTATTTTTTTCAGCAAACTGGACAGTTGGTGTTTTATGAAGTCAATCACTCCTAAAAATCTGCAGCTTAGAGATCCAGAGATTTACAGGTACAAAACTTGCTTTCCTCTGGCACTCCCTTCTTAATGAATTTATCTTGTTTTAGGATTTTGCTTATGCACCTTAGTTAAGTCACAACTTGACCATTTAGCGGATTCATAAAAGCACTATAAAGGGAAATGTGTATTCTTCATGACATACACACACAAAGAACAATTTAGCAGAATTCTTCCGAAGTTGATAAGCCCCCATAATACTGATGAATGCGGGGATGTAGGGACTATCTGAAATAAGCAATTTCCAAGTTATTATTTAAAATACTAAACCTTACTTGAGCCAAAGTTTTTGCCTTTTACAAAATACAAAGTATTTTAGGTTTGTCCTGGTTTTCAAAACACAGACATTCCAAACTGGTAAATTAAAGAAACATGACTGTCACTATCTAATGACTATTTAGAAGGTTCCTTTCAAAAGTGTTAGTTCCCTGAGGGAACACTGGAAAATAAATCAGATGAACATCCATCTAGAATATTAATATCCAATGAAATAAACTGCCAACTTACAATTTTAATTTTTTTAAGATCCAGTTTGCACTACGCCTCCTCACTCTCATTACTCACAATTCGTCTGTACATAAGTGTACTATAGAGATAAGTATATGCTGAGGCTTTAAACACTTGAATATTTCTTCAAAAAGCTTTGTGTCTCCAACATTATTACAGAAAAAAGACGTATTAGAAGCTTTACTTCTAACATATTTTCTGAATACTTGAAGAACAGAACACTACCAAAAGTCAAGTACCCTGCAGCTAACAGTTAATGTAGGAAGCATTTTTTTTTTTTTTAATTCGCGACAATAACGCATTTTCCAATACAAAAACGATTAGACATCTGAGCTACAGTTCTGTTTAAAAGCAAAAATAAAAAGAAGGGCCAGCAATTTTATTTTCCCCTAACAAAAACAAGAAACCCTAACTGCTGCTTCACAACCACCACCACCAACTTGGGACGCTGAAAGCGGCCCTGTCGGGTGCGAAATTACAGTGCAAGCAGAGGACCTAGAAATAAACTGAGCTCTGCACACTCCTGCCTCTCGCCTCGGGAGCACGCACCTCCCAGCCCCGCTCTCAGCAGCTCTCACTATTTAAAGCCGGATCTAGTGTTTAAATGGAGAGGCGGTGACGTAGGCCTGAAAAGCACCTTCCCATCCTGGCAGAGTCTATATTAGAGAGCGGCAATGGCTCTATATAAACAGGGCAGCCAAAGGGAGGAGGACCACAAGGCTCAGGGACTGAAAAGCAGGGTAAGCGGCCGCAGCCATGATGGATCGACCCGAGTCGCCAACGGTACGGAGTCGGGCGGCCGCGGGCTTATCCGCGGCGTTTGGGACCGGGCAAAAACGTGTTTTATTGTCAGAACAAAAATAAGAGTGGGGTGGACTAGTGATCACATTGCGTTGGTGACTGACAAGGTTATTTATGTGACTGCTTTTTGCAAACCTACGTGATCGCAAGTAACCAAAAAGGGACTAATGGGGAGAAGTAGGCAAATTTCAAGGCGAAAGCAGGGGCACTTTGACCACTGTAAGCTTTTTTTTTTGTTGTTGCTTTGGTGCTTTTGCTAGTGGAAGATACGATGGGGGTTTTGCTTCCCCTTCGCCATTTTACCGATTCGGAAGGAACCGAGATAAGTGCTTTTCAACCTTAGTCCTTTTTTTTTTTTTTTTTTTAAGAAATATAAAATGGCCCCAGTGAAGGCTCCCTAAGCACAACCGCCAGAAACACCCCAAGTGACCCCCAAAGTAGCCGTTCACCTTCCACTGCATTGAAGTGGACCACAGCGGGTCCTGGGGACTTGCCTAATTCCCCAGACGCGGTTTTTGTTTTGAGGCTGCTCGGGGTGCCCTTCTCGAGCCGGCGCGACCCGGCCCGCTTCAGGGTGGGGGAAGCGGCGGCTTCCCGCCCACCCTCCCACCCGGCGGCCGGGGTCTGGGACCCGGGCCGCGCGCTCGCCCCGGCCCAACGGCCTCTGCGGCCCGGGCCGCCCCGCGGCGGCCCCAGGCCCAGCCGGCGCCCCCGCCCTCCCGCCGCCGCCGTCGCCGCCGCCGCCGCCGCGAGCCCGAGGCGCCCCCCCCGCGCCCGCCGCCCCGGCCCGCTCCGCCCGAGGCGGGAAGCGGCGGCGGCGGCGGCGGCCGCGCGGGCGGCTGAGGAGAGTAGAGGCCGGGAGTCGCCGCCGTCCCCGCCCCCGCCCGTTCCGGCCGTTGCTGCCGCCTGGACGAAGCCCCCGCCGGCCACCAAACCACGTCCTTACCACGGTGTTTGTATTTGCCGAGTTCGCCATTTCCACACACAACACAAACAAGAGGGGGGCAAGCCCGAGAAAACAAGATAAAAACAAAACCAAAAAAGAAAAAAGAAAACCAAAACACCCGGAGGGTGGCCCAAGCCACCGCAAGATTGGGGGTAAAAATTTCAAACAAAATCGAATCCTGAAAGAGTAGAGGGGAGCGGTGAGAGGAGGAGGAGGAGGAGGGGGGCAGTCCTCCCAGAGCTAAAAACCTCGAGAATCGCCCTTAAAAAAAAAAAGCCACGACCCTTTTGGGGTCCAGGGGGCGTTGCCCGCTCCCCACCCCGCGCCAAGGAGGGAAACCACCACCGGTCGCCGCTCCCCGCGCCGCCGCTGCCGCCACCGGCTGCAGCTCCAGCCGTCCGGTCCGCCCGCTTCTCCCCTTTATATAGTGAGCCAACGAGCTGCGCGAGCCGCCGCCGCCGCCGCTGCCGCCGAGAGACAGGGCGGAGGGGGAGGGAGGGGCGGAAAGGGCGGGGGCAGAGGTGGGCGGGGTTGAGCGCGAGACACCGCGAGAGCCGCCTGCGCAGGCGCGCCGGGGCGGAGGCCGCCGTGGGCCGCGTCGTCACGCGCCGTGGAGGGTGCTGGGCGGGCGGAGCCAGGGAACTGGAGTAGTTCTGTCCGCTTGCCGACTCCCCAAGTCTCGCGTGATCACGTGGTTGCCAGCCAGGCGGAAGTGTTCCACAGCTCTTTTAGGGCGAGGGACTTGCAAAGCACTGCTGGAGAAGACGTGAGTTCTGGTGACCCTGGAGTCCAGAGTTACCTAGGACCGACTCTTGTCAGGTGTTTCTGCATCTCCCTGAGCTGGAGAAGCTAGGAAATATGGAAGGGGTGGTGGCTCCTGCCTCGCTAGCAATGGCTGCAGAGGACCTGTCACGTGTTCCCGCTTCCGGCCCCGGGAGTGCTCGGACTCCCGGCAGAGTTTTAAATGCGGAGTCATCTCAGGGCTTGAGTTAGTGATTCCAAGCTCTGAGGCTTCCGTTCGTCTCCTGAAGGGTGGGCCTTTCCCCAGCAAAATTGTGTGCGTCTTCCTGAAGGGGAAGAAATCTGATTTGGGCCCACTGTTAACACATTTCAGGATTAGTAACCCCCTGAACTGGCTGAGTTGTCTCCCCAGTACAGCTAAAAGTCTTTGGGCTCAAGTTTCCCAAGTTTCGGCCATCTACTAGCCTACTAGTACTTTAAGTGACTTACAACGGTGGTGGGAATGCCAAACAAAACAAAACGAAGCAAAATACGAGCTACCGGATTATGACAGCACGTAACGTTCTCCCCCCACCACCACCACCTCTTTTTAATACTGCCAAAATTCTGTAACCATATGTCCTGCGTGTATTGACTAACATCTGAAATACTTCCCCTTGACCCACCAACTCTCGTGGCCTCTCGCTGCGAGAGAGCAGGCAAAAAAAGTCCATGTCTTGAAGTATAAATCAAAAGGCGTTTGACCTGCTCTACTCGGGCAAATCCCGCCTTTATGGCAACATTTCACGCGGAACAGAGAATGCTCTGTTTAGAAGGTAGAACTCACAGTACCTAATTCTCTTGTCCCTAGGAATTTTGAGAAACAGGGAATGTAGTCTGGACAAGTGAGGGAGTTTATCCTCATAAAGCAAAACGAAATGAAGTTGGATGCAGCTGAGAGCAGTTTTGAAAAATATCAAAGACAACCTACCAGAGAGAGGAAAAAGATGCAACCTGCCAGGACCTGAAGGAAGAAATTAGAGAAAGCAGAGGCCGTTAAGATTCAAAAAATGGGAAGTTGTGGGTATGCTTGTGATGGGCATAGAGAATATCAATTTTGAGATTTCTTTTAACACCACCTGCCTTAAATGAGTTGCATTTCAGTTCCCTGCACAGCTTCCTGAGTGAAGGCACTTAAAAAGCCGTCCTAGAAAATCTTAGTGTTCTTGATACATAAAAATTGGATTCTATCACCTTTTGTAATTCTTTTAGAAGTATAGGAAATTTTTTATTTCCCACATTTTTTTTTAAGATTTTATTTATTTGACAGAGAGAGATCACAAGTGGGCAGAGAGGCAGAGAGAGAGAGAGAGAGAGGAGGAAGCAGGCTCACTGCAGAGCAGAGAACCCGATGTGGGACTGGATCCCAGGACCCTGAGATCATGACCTGAGCTGAAGGCAGAGGCTTAACCCACTGAGCCACCCAGGAGCCCCTGTAATTCTTTTAATATTCAGGTGATCATTAGCCGGAAAAGTTGTACTAAACAGTACCACTACTGGTAAATTTCATCACTAATTAGGACTTCTTTTTACCTCTTTATGTATGCATACTACCAACTATTTGCACTTGGAATCACTCACCTTCCACGTCATTTTCTTCTCTCACCACTTGATAGTCTTAACCAAATGATAAAATGTTTTGCCATCAGTTAAAAGACCACTGCATACAAAACATGGGTTTGAATGTATGAGATTTATTCTCCACAGACTTATTCCAATGGGATTAGTCACCATTTTGCTCTGATTGAACCTGATCTATGAAGTAACAAAATACAGTTACTGGATTAAAAAGACAGAAAACCCCGTCCTGGACTCCTTAAGATCTTCCTACTTCTTAGAGGCTCTGAGATGGCCTCTGTTTGTACATACTTTAAATTGCAACAGTGCTGAAGCACTTAACTAATATTAAACCAGATCTCTTCCCTTCTCTTTTCATTGTGCCTGGATTCCATTCCAATTTAGTTTTCCGTTCCTCATTTAGTTGTAATATGTTGTAATATGCCTTCAATCACTACATATGTGGGCCAGCCACCTTAGTTACAGAAAGAGACATTACCTGATCTTGCACCAAAATAGTGGGTCTGGATAATTTGGAGACTACAGCTGTTTAATTCACAAAACTGGAAATCTGTGAATAGAAAGCTCCTCCCATGTAAGACTAGATTTAGCATTATATGTAAATTGTTTTTATCTGAACTTTTTCTTGGGGAAGGGTAGCTTGAATAACTTTTCTAATTTTAGCTGTTCCTTGTACCATGTATGAATCATGAATCATTTTACTGCATATTCAGTTTACAAACTCATACTTTGTAACAGCCATATACTTAAACAGATAGATACTTATAGTGCTCTCTTTCTTTGTAATGCATCTTTTATTTATTTATTTTTTTACTTCAAAGTGATTTGTACTGGACGATAGCAAGTTACTTCTTCCTTTTAATGTTAATATTCTGCCTAAACACTGAATAATTGCTAAACAAAAGAAGCAATGGAAAAATTTAGTGCTTAAATTTTAATATACCATAAACAAAATGACACCAAACCTTATATGTCCAAACAGTAAAATGTTCTGCTCTGCAAATGACTATTTTAGCAACAATGCCAAGAGAGAAAAAAAAAATCTAAAAAGACTGCTCATGGAAATTAGCTTGAACTAAAATCTCATTATGTGGCGCCTGGGTGGCTCAGTGGTTAAAATCTCATTATGTAACTTACCTTCAGTTTCCATGTTCTTAAATAATAGATAGATAGATCAATAAAGGTAATTATCTGGTGTCTTTAGGAAGCATGCAGCCCTAGTAGTATTGGGCACTTTGGGAGAACACTGAAGTGAAGAGGGAAGATCTTGTAATTCAAGTCTACCAATCCTAGTGAAAGTCCCTATTGTATAGTGCATAGTTATAATATTCATTCAATATATTAAAAGCACTGATGTATTTCAGAACTAACAAAAAGAAATATATTCAGAATTCATATATTTTTAGGTCTTTATAAAAGCAAAACAAAAAACACCTGTTGATTTCCATATGCACTGATGTATAATGCAGTGTATAAAAAGAAATTACTAGCCACACCAATGACTTTATACATATGAGGAGATTTTTTTAATTATTATTTTTTTTACTATTCTCTTCCTTTTCGCTTACAGTTTAAAATTGCTGCTTCATGTCTTAAAACAGCAACTTACTTGCAATTATTTTTTGTATATGGAAATATAAGGCAGTTAGTGGTGGCTTAACAAAAATAACTTAGTGCAGAGTCTGTGCAATCATGTTTGACAGGGCCATTACTTTACTGTGAGACGTTCTGCAGTAACTAAACTTCTCTGTGCTTGATAAGATGAAATAGTAACCACCACCTATGGATTGTTGGTAAGATCAAAGGTACTAGAAAGTGCTTTGGTAAGTATTGGATGGACGTTTTTATTATTAACGGTAAGTTACGTCAACAACATCAAAAGGGGATGTTCTTTTTAACACACTTTATAGAACACTCCTATGGTTGATGATTAATTTATCCAGAGAAGTTTGGCTAAATCTTGATAACTTAAGTGGTGAGTATACAGAATAAGTTTTGTATGTAAATGTAATATATGCTGTTGTAAGATAAGATTCCATAAGCCAAGGGACACCTGGGTGTCTCAGTCAGTTAAGTCTCTGACTCTTGATCTCTGACTCTGGTCATGATCTCAGGGTACCTAGATCAAGCCCCATGCTGAGAGCACGTTCAGCAGGGAGTCTGCTTCTCCTTTTCCCTCTACCCCCTAACCCAACCCCTGCTCACGCGTGCTCTCTCTCACTCTCAAATAAATCTGGGGGAAAAAAAAAAAAAGAATTCATGATCATTGGATACAATTTAGATATAAGGATATATCCCACTGGATATAAGGAATTCCAGTATCATTGGAATTCATCAGGTTGCTTGGTTACATGTGTACAATTATACCTAGCAAAATTACTTTTGAATTTGTTTACTGACCCAGCAATGCCAATTCTAGGACTCTATCCCACAGATATAGTAGCAAAAATATGAAAAGGTATATGCCCAGACCTATTCAGTATAGGGCTGCTTGTAACACCAAAAGAAAGGAAACACCCTGATATGTCCATATAAGAAGATTGGTTGAATAAACTATGGTACTTGCACACAGTGAAATACTATACAGCTGTAAGAAGGAATGAGGAATATCTCTATATACCACTATGGACAGAATACAATGTAAAGTGAGAAAAGCAAATAGAGATAAGTGTTCCTTGTATGCTACCATTTAAGAAAAGAAAGACTATAAAAATATGTGTACATACACTTGCTTAAATTAAAAAAAAAAATGGAAAGATAAACCAAAATTTTTTAAAGGAAAGTTACCTATAAGGACAAGTAGAAAATATTATGATGAGAGCAGGTATAGAAACTAGGCTTATTTAAATATGTTCTTTATATTTTACTCTGGAAACCTATTCACTTAATTACAAAATGAAAATAAAACTTATTTATAAGATAAGATTAATTATAATTGGTCTCAAAACTAAAATAAAATGAAGGAAATAAACCTAATAATATATTTCATAACACACAGAGAGGAACCTTTCCAAGTGACCTTAAAACACAGTAATTTGGAGCACCTGGGTGGCTCAGTACATTAAGCATCCTGCCTTCAGCTCACGTCATGATCCCAGGGTCCTGGGATCGGGTGCCATGGGTCCTATGAGTCCCACCAGTTCCACGTCAGGCTCCTGCTAGCCTACTTTTCCCTTTCCCTCTCCCCCTCCCCACCACTGTTCTCTCTGTCTCAAATAATAAAATATTGTTTAAAAACAGTAATTTGATTATATATCTGTAAGGACATATTTTCTAAAAACAAGAAGAAATATGAAAGTTTTTTTCCACTCCTCTTTGTATTGATGTGATAATGTTTGTACATGTATTCTGGCTTTTTAAATGTGAAATGTGAGATAAATAAAATGAGTAATGTTCTAATGATATCATCTTAAATCATTCTTGAAAACCAGAATTCCCAGCATTGGAGAAAGGAAATGCAGATGTAAAGTACAAGTGGATAAGTAAAAATTCCATAGTCCTGAATTTGAATTAGAAGCGTCATGGTCCATTTTGTTGTGTTTTTTACCCTGCCTCTGAAAAGGCCTAGAACTAACCAACCCAGTAGCACTGTGTACACCTAATGCCTAAATTATGGCATTTCAAGACTGGGACTCCTTAGAGAAATGTCTCATTCTGATTCCAGGTCAAGACCAAGAAATGTCTTTTTTCTAAAAAACAACAAAACCCAAACCCAATGTTTTAGCATGTAAAATATACATAGCTCTGAAAGAGTCTAAAGACAGTAACCGATCTAGCAACTGTGAGCATCTCTAGCTCCCAGAAATAATCTTGAAATATTTTCCACTAAAAGGTATCAAGCCTCCTTGCAGATATTGCTGATTCCAAGATCTGAGCAAGAAAAATATCAGCTTGAATCAGATGAAATTGCCAATGATTGCCCAACCTAATACAAAATGAAATATCCTTTCACACAGATCACAAGGAAGATGTATTAGTTTCCCTGGGCTATTGTAACAAGGTCCCACAAACTGGGTGACTTAAAGATTAGAAATTTATTTTCCTACAGTCCTGGAAGCTGGAAATCTGAAATCAAAGTGTCAGCAAAACCATGCTCTATCTGACCCTCTGAGAAGAATCTTCGCAGCTTCTCGTGGTGGCCCGCAATCCTGGGTGTTCTTTGGCTTGTGGTTGCATCACTCTAATCTCTGCCTCTATCTGGACATGGCATTCTCCCTGTCTTTACATTGTTTTCCCTCTAGGCATGTCTGTCTCTGTGTCCCAAATTCCCCTTTTTGTAAGGATGCCAGTCCTGTGGGATTAGGGTTTATGACCACATTCTAACAACTGTCTTTGAAAGACCCTATTTCCAAATAAGGCCACTTTCTGAGCTACTGGGGTTTAGATTCCAACATCTCTTTTTTGGAGGACACAATTCAACCCATAACAGAAGACACCAAAGATTGCTCATGTCCTGTCGAGAGAATTTAGGAGCCAACATGAAGAGGCCCCTATTGGCCAAAGCTGAGACGCTTTGAGTTCCAATAGGATAGAACTTAATAGCAAGTTGAAGTACATCAAATATTTAAATCCATTAATTTATAATACTACTTAAAAATGAAACTTCTAATTGGTCACTATTGGAGGATGCTGGGGAATTAACTCTTTATTTTGAAGAGTGATAAATGAAGAAAACTAATTGAGCACTTATCTAGCCTTTCCACACGGACTGTACTACCAAGTACCAAATTGTGGGTGTCTTGGATTGAATGTGACCCCCCAAAAGAAAACGTCCTAATCCTCAGAACCTGTGAATGTTACCTTACTTAGAAAAAAAGTTCTTTTTTTACTTAAGGTTTTATTTTTTTGAGAGAGAGAGAACAAGTTGGGGCAGCAGGAGAGAGAGAAGCAGACTTCCCAGCTAAGCAGGGGAACCCAACACGGGTCTCAATCCCAGGACCTGGAGATCAGGTCCTAGCTGAAGGCAGATTCTTAACCAACTGAGCCACCCAGCCGCCCCAGAGAAAGGGTCTTTACAGATATAATTATGTTAAGGAGTTTGTGATGAGATCATCCTGGATTACCCTGGTAGGTCCTAAATCTGATGACAGGTGTCCTCATAAGAGATACAGAGAGGTGAGCAAAAAGAGGAGGAAAGGGAATGTAACCGCGGTGGTAGAAATTGGAGTGGTGCAGCCACAAGTAATGCCAACAGCCACCAGAAGCTGGAAGAGGCAAGGAACAGATTCTCCCCTAGTGCCTCCGGGAGGAATGTGGCCCTGCCAATACCTTTATTTTAGACTTCTGGCCTCCGGAACTGCATGAGAATAAATTTTTGTTATGTTTAAGCCACCAAGTTCATGGTTATTTATTACAATGGCCTCAGGAAACTAATACAGTAGATGAGAGGAAGTTTCTCAGTAAAGAAGTATTCCGACTAGTAAGTGAATAAAGAACGATAAAATATCACCATTTCACAGCCTCTAATGAATTGACATGGAGGCATTAAACACTGGCATCTGCTAACATCACAAAAAGAGAAATAACCAGATGTATATGGTTCCTGATGAAGAACATGCTACCACCAATAAGGTAGTCTTACCTTCACGGCCACGACCCAAAAATAGAAGCCCTGCATCTGACTGGGCTTATAGATCCAACTAACAATTTTCAAAAAATACAGAGGAGGCAAGGACATCACAAACTACAAAACTGGAATTCAGTCAGCAAAACTCAGACGCTGGGAAGCTATAGGACAATTGGTCCAATTTCTCAACAAATAAATTCAGGGAGAGAGAGAGGAACCTGCAGATTAAAAGAGGCATATCAATCTATCACAATGTGTGGAACTTACTGGAATCCTAATTCAAGTAAACCATAAAAGAAATGACAGTTATGACACAATTGGAAATCTGTAATTTACTGGATATTTGATGAAATTAGAGTTACTGAATTAAACTGAATCATTCGTGTAAAGTGTCAAAAATAAGTCCTGTGAAGCTTTATTTTACAATCAGTGATGGTTCTTTCTCCAGATGGCTTGTCTTCCAGTCAAAAAACAGTTCATATCCCCAAGAAGGCCTGGTATTGTGTTATAAAAGTAAACACTGTTTAATTACATGGATTATCTCTTTCTCTGATTCTTGGACCTCAGCCATATATACCTTATCTTGATTCACAAGTTCAACAGCTGTGATTTGAGACAGTTAAAAATGGTGAAAATTAAGGTGCTCACTGATGTATTTATAAAAGCATTCTTCTAGAAGACAAAATCTTTTTTTTTTAGAGGCTTTATTTATTTGAGAGAGAGGGAGTGCATGAACGCAGGAGGGGCACATGGAGAGGGAGAAGCAGACTTGCTGCGGAGCAGGAAACCCACCTCCCTCAATCCTAAAACACTGAGATCGTGACCATGACCAGAGCCACAGGCAGATGCTTAACCGATTTAGTCACCCAGGTGCCCCCAAATTATCTTTGATTTACATGCCAACTTTATCTTCTTATTCATACATCTTCAACTTGATAGAGGCCTCTGATATGACACATAATTCTACATAGATAATTTTCTAATAAAACACAATAAAATCTGTAGTTTATCTACAAACCCTGTCTTAGAGAATTATTATGTAAACTGGAACTAGATGGACCATTTTCAATTCTTCAGAATCTACCTTCCTCTGATAGTAGAGGTTGTACAGCTTGTAAAAAGGGAGGGGGTAGAAAGACTCTCATAGATTCCAGGCCAGAATGGGAGTACTGGTCTTCCATTTAATAGTTTCCTGTGAGAAAATCGAGGGGTGCATTTCAAATACCTTGTTGTGAACAAGGTTCTGGATTAATGTTGTAGGATGTTTCTTCAAGGTAATGAGATACCCAGCAGGCAAAACATAATAGATGATTAAACAGAAAAAATGGAGCTTAAAAAAAAAAATGAGGAATTTGCCATTTTGTGTTCCTGCCAAGATGAGAAGCAATAATAATAATAATGGATTTACTTTAAAAGCTTTAATCACAGGGTACCTCCTTTAAAGCTTGTAGCAGTCCAATGAGATAAGTAATATAATCCCTTCGCTGTGGATGGGAAACTGAGACTCACCTTCAGCAGTGACTTGTCCAAGGTCATACTGCTGTTTACTTGTGAAATTTTAGAGGTACAAGTTCAAGGCTCTTTCCACCTGTCTTAGGAATAAGAAATTATCAGTCCAGGTAAATGCTAAGGTTTTGAGTCAATTCACCTTGCTCCTTAAGTTTGTCAAATATATGTTAATTATATAATGCATTAAACTTCATTTGGGAGTAGAGAAGCTATAGCTTGTGCAAAACTGAGACCTGAAACTGAGACTTTTCCCTGATTAAGAAAATTGCCTTCATAAAAGTGACATCAAGAAGCGTGTATTAAATCATTTAAATAATTAATTTTTCTGTTTTTACATCAACTGAAAATCATGCATTTCCCATTTTAAGTAGGATCTACTCAATTACTGAATTTGTCAAGAACAGTTATTTTCTAGCAAGATTCTTTATAATCAAAACATTTATGTCTGGATTTATCATTTATCATTATCATGCTTTCATTAAACAAGAAAATAAAGGGTGACCATTAGAAAGGGGAATCCTTTCTATTTTACCTAATAAGCCAGTGGCATACCTCTGATTCTGTAGATAAAAAAAATATTAAATTGGGCATGTGCTAATGTCTTTGCACAAAAATAAATCAGAAGAGACAACAGTATACATTGAAAGGTATAGTGGTTTAGCAAGTAGCCAAGCGTGTGGACTTTGCAGTCATGTGCACTAAGATGCCTTTTCTTGCAATGACCAAGGGCAAGTTACCTCATCTGTGAAGTGGAAGTTTAGTAATATTACCTACTTTAGAGAGTTGTGCAATGATAATCCATGTAAAGCCGCTTAGCATGGTGATTGCCACAAAGTAGGTCCTGAGTAAGTATTAAAGACCGTAACAACAACAAGAAGAAGAATGCTGTTGGTACAGAAAATGAAATAGGTTCCATTTTGTCCTTGTCTTGATCATGTTGAGCAGTGGAGAAAATGTGAGTTAGAATGTCCTTCTGAACTGAGTTTACCAATTAAGCAAAGCCATCCTCTCTTTTGGATGTGTAAGAGTTTCTTTATTTTTTCCATCTGTAAAATTAGAATCAAAGAAGCAATTCCAAGTATGAGATGGAACACATACTATTCTCTGAATTAGTAAATTTTTCACCAGTTTCTTTGAGGTTAAGTCATTTGAATAACTGATTTCTGTTTTAAATCTGTTGAAAATCATCTATTTCCTGAAATGACTCAGACTGTTTAAAACTAGAGGCCTTATATAAATCTCTAGTCAAGAGATATAATTGCTCATTTGCCAAGTGTAGAATGCATTACCATTCCTCAATAAATGTTAAATGAAATGATAGATTTTCCAGCCGTCAGATATATTGTAGCATGTGATAAAGACAATCGATACTGTCATTTGGGCACAGGAGGACAAAATATACCTGAGCCCAGATAGAACACAGAACTCGGACCCCACAGTATGTAGAGTGGTGT
This sequence comes from Mustela nivalis, assembly GCF_964662115.1. NCBI lineage: Eukaryota > Metazoa > Chordata > Mammalia > Carnivora > Mustelidae > Mustela > Mustela nivalis. The sequence continues at coordinate 21,438,193 of NC_139025.1, forward strand.
TTCATTTCTTCTTCATATATTTTGCACACCCTTAGGGATATTTATCACTAACTGTTGTTTTACTTTCCAAGGATAGAATTCATTACATAATCCCTTCTTAATTTTCTCAAATTTTAGTGAACAATACGATCAATTCCATATCCTTCTTCCTGTCTCCCCATCCTTCTTCCTGTCTCCCCTTTTCCCTGAACTTACCTTCCTTTCTCCTTCCCTCCCTCTTGCCTCTCATTGTCTCCATTACTGTTCCTTTGCTTTTCTTTTTCCTTTTTAATAGACTAATTACAGAATACCAAACATAGCCTCTTTTCAGTGCCCTTAAGGTGTTTTCATCTTTCCAATATTGGCTTAAAAAATGAAATCAGAATTTCTGTCTGACTTTCAAAGAATGTGATTGGATAGTGATTATCAAATACAGACCATTTTCAAAATCTCTATGTTCTTAGTTTCCATATTTAGCCACTGATTTTTTTTTTTCCCAAACCAATCATGACATTCAAAAAATATTTTATTGGAGAGGAAAAAAACAACAATAAAACAAGAAAAGTTAAATGACCAAAAGCCATCAAATAAAAATTATATAAAAGAATATATGAAGCCCGTGTATTTCTGCCTTTCCAGTCATACCTTTTGATCACACATGTGTTTTTTCTTATGTCCACAAAGCATCTCTGGCTATAGATAGATGATAGATAGATAGATAGTTCTACCGCTAGATAGATAAATATAAGTACACTTTGTTTTTTACCAAAAAAAAAGGATTCATGCCTTCAATTTTATATACAACTTGCTTTTTTTCTTTTTAGAAAAAATGATTTATTTATTTGAGAGAGAGAGAGAACAAGCAGGAGAGACAGGGAGAGGGAGAAAGGATCTCAAGCAAATTCTATGCTGAGCATGGAGCCCGACATGGGGCTCAATATCACAACCTTGAGATTATAACCCAAAACCAAGAGTCAGATGCACTATCCAGGCGCTCGGTTTGCGTTTTCATAGACCCAGTATATCACAGACCTCTTTCTAGACCAGTAAATTTCATGTTCTCAGGTGACTTTAACGGCCCCCTCTGTGGGTACCCAAAGAGTAGGGCTGTTTCCTTTTGTGCTATTTTAAACATTGCTGCAATAATGTCCTTGTGAATGTTCCTTTATACACTTTTGCTATTGTATTTGTAGAATAGATAAGTAGAAATGGAGTTGATGGGTCTCAGGATTTTTACATTTTAAATACTAGTCGATAGTCACAAGCTACCCGTAATAGGTTGTCCCCACTCTCTCTCTGACTTTATACAAGTCCCACATAGCTGTCCTGTAAAGTTGAGACCATCTCCATTCTCATTGCTCCGGAAAAAGGAATTTTAAAAAAGTTGTTTCTGTATCTTTCTTCACATTACACTCTTAACAATGTCTTCCTCCACTTATGTTTTTTCCTTTCTAGAGAAATCCAGCTCCTGGAAGCTTTAATTCCTTCCATTATTTGCCCCATCATTGTTTCTCCATATTTATTTTCGTAAATTACTTGGAAAGTGGTAATATTTTATGTAATTACTTGTGTATTGTGCTTTAACAGGCATTTTAATGGGAATATTAAGACATATTTTCACAATGTTCTTTGTTCTTAGCTTATTTTCCTTTCATCCAAAAAGAAAGACTAAAGCTGTGTCTAATTCCCAAGATCTGGAACTCTCCTTTCTCAATTTTGTACATACTCCCATTTAAAAGAATGTATTATAGGGGGACCTGGGTGGCTTAGTCATTAAGCGTCTGCCTTTGGCCCAGGTCATGATCCCAGGATCCTGTGATGAAGCACTGCATCACATCACATTGGGCTCCCTGCACAGCAGGGAGTCTGCTTCTCCCTCTCCCACTCCCCCTGCTGTGTTCCCTCTCTCACTGTGTCTCTCTCTGTCAAATAAATAAATACAAATTTTTAAAAAAAAAATTTTAATTAAAAAAAAATTTTTAAAAGAATGTATAATTCAATTTTTGCGTGTCTGATTCCCACTAGACTTTTCTTCCAATTATTCAGTGAATACTTATTAAGCAACTGGCCCTATTCTAAGCTATGAGTGTATAGCACAAGATAAAACAAGCCAAATTCCCTTCACTCATAAATCTCATGAGGCTGGTGAAACAGACAACAGAAAAGAGAAGTAAGTAGAATATTATATGTTAGGCGTTTGTAGAAATTCAGGTGAGAAGAGTAGAGATAGATTCATTGTGTGTTTTGCAAAGGGCTCCAGTAAGGCCTGCTTTGGGTAGAACATGGGATTTTAGAAACACGAGTAATCAGAAATGATGCACAGGTTTCTGTTAGGTAACTGGGAAGATGTCACGGCCATTCAGGTTGGGGGAAATTGAGGGAAAGACATGTTTAGGTGATAAAAATTGTTCTGGTTAGGTTTAGATGTCTGTTGCGCATTCAAGTGGAGACATCAGATAAACTGTTGAATACAAGTTTAGAGCTCAGCAGTTTGACCTGGAAATAAATATTGGGGAATCATTTAGCATGTATAGGTACTTACAGCCATGGAGATGCGTGAGATGCTGTGAAGAGTGTAAGAAGAGAGTATAGAGGCATTCTGACATTTAGAGGCTGGACCAAGGAGAAAGAGCCAAAAAACAAAACCTAAACAAACAAACAAAAAAACCAAACCAAAACTGAGAAGGAGTTCGCAACGATGTAGCATACAAACCAGGAGAATGAGAGCGAAGGTGGAAGGTGGGTGTGGATACCAAGGTTAGAGAATGTTGCAAGAAGAGAGTAAAGCTGCCAAATGCTGCCAAGAAGCACAGAAGAGAAGGTAGGAAAGATCTTAATCTGTCAAGTCAGAGGACACTGGCAAAAGCCATTAGAGTATAGTAATGGAGACAGAAGACAAATTGGAGTGAATTGAGAAGAAAAGATGAAGTGAGAAAATGGTGATCTCCATGGTCAGAAGTAGCAATCAGCAGTCGGAAGACAGACTTCTCATATTGGGAGGACAGGGTTCTTTGTGTCTGCTCTTGCTCCTGCAAGAGCCTGCGCTGGGAGATGGGGGTTGGGTAGCTGCTTCTGTGCTAAGAGCAGACATTGACTGAACCTAACTGCACTTACCGTCCAAGCCTTGGCCTGGAAATTGCAAGCCTTCAATAGACTCCAGCGTTCCAACAGGTTGTATCAGATTCTGTCAATGCAATGGATTGTCTAGATGGGGAGACAAGAATCCTGGTACTTCCTACTCCACCAGCTTCCCAGAATCCTTGCCTCAAATGATTTTTTGAAGATGGGATTTACTAGAGACTATTTCTGGGAATAATCAATGAGGAAAAAAAATTCATAATGATACAAGAGAAATTCCATATTATTGCAGTCATCACTCTTTGAGAAAGGCCAGCGAGGATAGGCTTCAGAGCAAAAAGGGAGGCATTCATCTTTGCTGGGAGCAGGAAGCATCCATATACTGTAAAAGGAGAGAGGATGAGAACAAAGAAAGTTAGAATTGGTGGTGGAAGTGTGTAGGTAAGTTGATAGATTTGGTGGTAGGAAGGAAAGGAATTTCCTGTGATTGTTTAAAAAATTTTGGTAAAATACAAGGGCAAGTTATCAGCTGAGAATGCAGTGTAAAAAGTGGGAAGGAATTGTTGAAGTTTTGAGAAAAGAGGCGAAAATATGAATTAGTCATTTTTTGCAGGTACAACATCAAGGGTATCTTTAAAAGTATATAGGATTGTTATGGAGAATCAATTGCTTTCTTGAGATTTAGGATAAGAATCATCATGGCTGTGGTACTTTTCTCTGGTGTCAGTCAGCTGCTTGTGGGAAGGCATAGAGTAGGTAGGTAAGAGGCTTAATTAATGTGATAGAGATTATTACTTACTGTTCCCAAATATCCATTTTTGCCTTTCCCTTAGTAGTAGAATTCCCTGAGTGTTAGCTGGTCTTGCCCAGCAAGAGATTACATTTTGATCTTCCTTTGTGGCTAAATGTCATCCTGTGCTTACATTTGATCCAATGCATATAAGAGGTGATGTGAGCAACTTCTGGAACATCTTCCTAAAGAGTAAGCCATGTGCCTTGGGCCTCGGCAAGTCACTATTGTCAAAAGTACATTTATGACAGAAAACCAGCAAACAACCAAGTAGTAATTCATAAAAGTTTATTGTGCATACACCAAAATACAGTTTGCAGACTGGGAGCACTCAGACCAAAACATGGAATGAGCCCCAGGGTATATGGTTAGAATACAAGGTCCCTTCTGTAAGGGGCAGTTTATATAGTGAGAAGGCAGTGGTTATTTATACTTCCCAGTGATTGGTTATAATAGAATTTTCTTAAATAATAGGGAATTGGTCTGTAATGACCTCATATTAACCTTGGGAACCAGTTCAAGTTTTGCTTGTGATTTCCAGACACAATCGAGAAATAACCCAGGTCAAGTCAGTCTTCCAAAATAAGCTAAATTAAGCTTTGTATGAAGGTCAAGGAGATAGCAATATTTGGGGTTGTAGTGTCTGATAGCATGAACAAGATCCAAGTTCTGAAGAGGAAGGAGAATGAGTTACGAAGCAAAGAGGATACCTCTCTCCTCTCTCATCTTGAAGCCCACAGGTATCTGGTATAAGAGAGAAAAACCACATCCTGTTGCAAGGACTGCAGGGCAGTGGGAGCTTGTGGCTGGAAGGGGATACCAGTGTTTCAGTCAGGTGGGAAATGAAGGTGGATGGGAGTGAAGGGGCTGTTCAGAGAAGATATTATAGATAAAGAGTACTGATGACAGGTCTTGAGTCTTAGAGGCACAGGAAATTTTGAGGGAGCTAGAGAGCAGTGTAAGAGGAGTTGTATTCATGGATGAATTGGGGTGATGGGTGAAAACAGTTGGGATTTCTAGTGGTTCCTGAGGCTAATGGAAACATACATTGGCAAAGTGATCCTAAGGTCCAACTAGAGGAAGGTCAGGAATTGGTTTAAGGTGGGAAGCACAGACGACCCAGCCAGCTGCGATCTAACACCTAAAAAGCAAAGACATCATCTGAGACTTTGGTCTCTTAAACAGTTGCAGTGATGAGCCAGCCATAGGAGCAGCCGAGTCACTGGAAGCGCCAGGAACTCTGTTAATTCACGGTATTTAAGTTCTCTGTGCTGCAGTTTCTCAATGACATGGATGGGAAGGGGATGATAATGATACTTATTGGATAATTATGCAATAGATTGAATTAACAGCTCTAATTCTTCACCCCTCCCTATGTGTACACCCTCTGCCTGTGACTTTGCAGTAATACTAAACAGATGGATCTGATTTCTCTCCCTGTTAATCTTGGTCTGGTCATGGAAGTCCCTTTGGCCAACAGAATTTGGTAGAAGCAATGGTGTGCCATTTCTAACTGTAGGCCCTAAGAAGCCTAAGTATTTCCACTCTTGTTCTTGTGCTCTTGCTTCTCCATGAAAATGACATACCCAGACAAACCTGTCAGTTCCAAAGGAGGATAAGAGATACATACAATGGATCTGCCCTAAACTAAGATGCCCCAGCCAAGCCCAGGCTAAGGCAGAGCTCGAGGCAAACATTAAGCACCGAACCAAAGTGAGCCCAGCTTAGGTTGGCCTCAGTAGACCACAGATATGTGAGCTTTAATAAGCAAGAACTATTGTTTTAAGCAACTGAGGATTGGAATGGTTTGTTATACAGAAATGGCTAACCAATATAAAATATAAGGCATCAAACATGGTACATGGCATTTGGTAATTACTCAATGTTATTGTTCTAGTTACTATGGCTCTTAACAAGTTACCCCAGAATTATTGGTTGGAAACAATTATTTATTATGCTCATAGATTATGAGGATCAGGAATTTGGACAGAGTACAGCAGAAATGGCTTGTCCCTTCTCTGTGACATCGGATGCCTCAGCTGGAAGGCTTGAAGTCTTTGGGCTGGAAAACAACAGAATCTCCACGCACTTACATGTCTTAATTGATTTTAGCAGTCAGCTGAGACCTTCGCTGAGACTGTTGAGTGGGACACCTACATATGGTCACTGGACGTGGCCTGGGCTCCCTCAAAACATAGTAGCCAGGGTGGAAAGGTGAGTAAACTAAGAGGAAAGGAGACAGAAACTGCATTGTGTTATGACCTCACCCTGAAAGTCCCATAGCATCACATGCACTGTGCTCTACTAATTGGAGCATTCATAAGACCACCATTGAAGACCCAGATTCAAGGGGTAGGGAAATAGGCTCCACAGTCTGATGGGGGCTGGAAGGTTCTGGAAAATCATCTGGGACTGGAAATATTGGTATTTATTGCATTTATTTGAGGAAAATATAGTCTGTCATAGTTAGCCACTTTTGTTTCTGTTATTCTCGTCAAATAGGTATACTGACCCTATCTAAATCCACCATTTATGCTTAATTCTGCCTACTTACTTACCTACCGGTGTTCCCCTATTTGTTATGCACCTGACCCCTCACCATGCCGTACTTTGCCTTTGGAAGTGGCACCCTTTCCTTCAAGAGCTGGCCCCAAACCCATCCCTTCACAAAATCTTTTCCCTGGTTGAAATAATTCATTTGAATTCATCCACAAATTTCTAAAATCTGTCATTTTAGCCCCACTTTTTCAGCACTCTTTGTATATACCTTGCATTATACATTACCTTGCTATATATAATTCTTCCTGAGGGCAAGAATGATAATATTTAAACTTTTTAATGTACTTAGTGAAAACCAATTATTTTTGATGATCTTAAGAATGCCCCCAAACATTTATTGTTTTTGTTGTTGATGAAGATGATGGTAACACCAGATAGTCTGTAGTCACATGACAAACGCAGCTTTCTAAGCACATGTGAAATACTGCTTGCAAATATATTGCCGCCTAGCACGAACCAACGTGGGGCTGCCTCCCAGAGCCATTCTTAGGAACATTTCTGCGTGTGCTTGTGTAAAACATATGTATCACCTTTTCCTAAAGTTTCAAGATGAAGGGTGTGCTCATTCTAGTGTAGGTCCTTCAGCCATCCCCTCTTCATTGGTTTTGGTTTTTCCATTTGTGGCTCCTCTTTTTTCCCTTCAAACCCTTTAGACATCATCTTTCTTGTTTCTTGTAGGCTCGTCTCCTCGTCTACGTCCACTGATACAGGGATTAAAATGAAATATTAAAACATTGTTACTAATCTATATTTCCTTATGTATGGATTTATGTTTTTGTAAATTCTAGGCTCCAGATATTTTCATGTCTATTTTTACTTTTTTTTTTTTTAAGTAAGCGCCACACCCAGTGGGGGAACCCTACAAGGGACTTGAACTCACACAAGACCCGAGCTGAAATCAATAGTTGGATGCTTAACCAACTGAGCTACCCAGGCTCCCCTTTCATGACTACTTTTATTGTTTTAAATTTTTTTAAAAAGATTTTATTCATTTATTTGACAGACAGAGATCACAAGTAGGCAGAGAGGCAGTCAGAGAGAGAGAGGAGGAAGCAGGCTCCCAGTGGATCAGAGAGCCCGATGTGGGGCTTGATCCTGGGACCCTGGGATCATGACCTGAGCCAAAGGCAGAGGCTTTAACCCAATGAGCCACCCAAGTGCCCCTCATGCCTACTTTTAAAAAATATATCTCCATAAGCTCATGATTTAAGTACCAGCTACAGAACAAAGGAGGCCACATACTGTTGTGTAGTTTTTATATTGCACAGAAGGACTCTTATGGGAAGGCAGAGGTGAAACCCCGTGCTTGATCTACTTGCAGTATTCTCTATGTTCTGATGTGGGGCTTTACCAGCCCAGAAAGCGGGATGCCCTTTTGTAATTCAAATGAAGTTGTCAAATGTGCTACCCTTGGTCTTGATGATGCATTTCCTATCTGAACCATCTTCTGAAGGAGTTATTTCACGGGGCGGGGGGGGGGGGCGGTGAATGTCTCATTCACCTCTGCATCCTTCAAACCTAACAGAACACAGAATGGGTGTTTCAAAACGTTCTTGAATGACTACTATATTGATTAGCAGTTATTCCAAAGAAGAGTACTTTGCAGGTATGTTAGTCATTGCTGTCACCTGAAAGTGAGATGACCCACTGACAACCTTACTGTAGGTGGCAGAGTAGCATAGATAAGAGGATGCTGATTTAGATCTGATTACTGTGGCTTTCGGTGCATTTTTGCTGCATGCCCAGAAGACTAATTCTTTTAGTCGTGATTACTTTTTAACAAGGAGGATAAACCTAATAAAAAAAAAAAAAACATTAAAAGGCAGCACACAACTGTTAAAAGGTGGCAGACGAGATGTGTGCTTTATTCAAAAAGAGTTCAATCTGGTAAGAAATAATTGGAGACCATTTCAGTCTCTGGGGTATCTTCCTTTTCCCGCCAGTGCCCACCACACTACTCCAGGCTCTTGGGACTTTATAGTGTTTAGTGAGGAGAAGAGAGAGGAAGAGAAGAAGAGGTGAGGGAGGTGAAACAAGATTAAAAAAAAAAAAAAAAAGGAACCCCTGGGGTTTGCTTTCTACAGGTATAGAAGAGATTTACCTCATCCCCTCTGTTGACCTAGACTGTGTGGGGGAAGGAAAGTACATGTATTTCAGCTCTGAGTTCTTCTAAAAATAGTATCTGTAATGTTTTTAAAAATTAAATTATTTAAAAAGTGAACTTATATAAGTTCTTTTTGGAGATCTAGGATAGCGTTCTCTTTGGTTTGGAAAGATACTTCAGTGGGTTCATGACATGATGCAATGGAGTAGAACCAAAGATTGCTTTGCATAAGAAAGTGAACTATAAAGGATTCTCATTATACTTCTGTTCAGGTTATTTGGTCTGCCATTCCACTCAGTGGGTCTGTGAGGCGGAGAAAAGATGCCATCAAGCCTGAAACAGCAATTCATACTGGTAAAACTCAGGAAATAATTGTGACTCATGTTCATGGTTTCCCCCCATTGGCCATGAACTGGGACACATAGTTCAGGTGGCCGGGATTTGGGGCGGTGATGACTCTGTCAGTATTCTCAATGAAGAAATTTGAAAAATTAATTGAGGGTCAGAGGGCAACTTTCACTAAAGAAGACTTATGCCTTGGACTATTTTCTGGGCACTTTGATTTTCAAGAGTGATGACTTTAGAACTTAATCCCCACTTACCATGAGATTTTAAGAATTTTTCAGTTTTCTCTTGGCAGTCAGGGAGACCACAGTTTGGGGACTTGAGGTCTTGGCTCCATTTACTCGGGCTAGAGGTGGGGAGAAAGATGTTGAGCAAGGATTCCCTCAGTGGGTTGCGAGCAGTGAGCTTTCAGAGCAGGGATGTCTGATATTGAGTCTTAAGTTCTTTCCTGCTTTGTGCTGTACTCACTATTAATTGCTAACCTTCAGTAAATGTCCATTGTACCATCAGACTTGAATTATTAGTACCTGGCAGCATGGAGAGAGGGGCTGCCGGCATTAAATATGAACGCATCTACAACCCTTAGGACACATGGTTGCACCGGAGTATAACGCTAACTTATATTATGTTTTGGGAATAGAGAAAGTTGCCCAGCATGGAGGGAAAAAGAGGAAATAGAGGTGATCAAGAAAGAGTGGGGGGGGGGGATTTGGAAAAGAGCTAACAGATGATACAGAGGACATTTAAATTCTCTTCTTCACGTCCTCTCATTCCCAGCTTTTCTTCCCACAAATCCTGAAGAACACTAGGGAGCACCCTTGGCTTCAAACAGCCACTTGCATAGTTATTCCACTTGAATATTGAAGTACAGGGGGACCTTCGCAGACTGAAACCTTGTGCCCGTGTGGGACCTAGACAGGTCTCAAAACCTGCGCAAGAGGACTCTGGGCCGATAGGGATGAAAGAATAGGGGGAAGGAGTATATTATTCTTCAGCTAAGAAAATTTCACGCTGTTATTTGGCCATGAACCCTTCTGTGTACCTGCTATCAGTTACCAGTATCAATTAATTTCATACTGGCTAGACTATACAGTTCTGTGTTCTATTCAGGACAGAGTTCTCTCAATGACAGGGGACCCCTTATGGATCATTGTATTTTGCAGTAAGATGTCCATGGTCTATTTGAACTAAATAAAACACAAAGCTCCGTTTCTCTCTTTCCTTGTTTACTCAAAAACAAAAGAAAACAAAACAAAACAAACAAAAAAAAACCTTCTTTTCTTTGCCCTTAAGCTTTCCTCTTGCCCAAAAATACCTGGCACATTGTAGATGGAGGAGTCTTTGTAGAATAGTGCTTTATTGGTAAGATTCTAAAATAGCCTCATAGCATTTACTGGGTTGAGTCGGCCTCAGGCTAGCTGCGAGCCCTCCCTCAGCTTGCTTCGCAACCAACCTGACCTGCGGACGTGCAGGAGGCCTTCACTCAGGTCAGGCTCACCTCCCACGCATGCAGCATGCCCCTTCGCCACCTGACTCTTCCCCGTTCTAAACTCCCTTCCTCTTGCCACGGAGACCTCCAGGTCTCACAAGTCATCTTTTCTGTGAAGATCTTACAAGTAATCTAGTCCACATTGATTTTGCCCCCATCTGAGTTTACGATGACATTAGCCATTTGGATTCATCAATCAATTGAACAGTTGTTTGTTGAGCCCTGACCGTATGCCAGGAGCACATTGCAAATATGGTATTTGATGATGCACTTTTATATTTCTCACTTATAGGTTTATGCACTTGTTGCCAAGAAAACCTTAAGGATTCCATAATTTCGTTTTCTCACAGAATTGGCCAGAAAATAGGAACACAATAAGTATCTCTTGAATTGACTAAATTATATATGCGATAAACTAGGATAAACAGTTGTTAACCCTCCACTTGTTAACTTGTCCTCTTATGATCATTAACCATATTAACTGGGTGATGGGCCTTCTTTATAATAAACATTTTTCCTTATGCCCCACCTCATTAAATCTTCCATAGTGAAAAACTGTGTTTAAAAATGTTTATTAATAGCTTGTTTTCATAGCTCAAAAAAAGGGTATTACAGACAATAATCAGCAGAACAATAAAAAACAGAACCTTGCCTCTATAAAGTTAGCCAGTGTGTAGACTTTATTACATAGGCACATATTCTTTTTCTTTTAAAAAAAGTAAACTGGTTTGACATAAAATTAATCACACTAGTACAAGAAGTTACACCAAATGAGGATGGATGCTGAATGAAGGAAATACAAGCCTTGGATCAGCTGAATCATTCATTAGATCTTGGGTCTCTCCATTTTGACAGATTGAAATTCACTGATGGACATTACAAAAGTGGAGGGTCAGCAGGAGAGCTCTTTTATCACACTCCCCATGCGAAAACACTGATTCTGTTTATTTTCTTGCATATGGTAAAGTTTTCTCCAGGTTCTGTTGGCAGGTGGACACCAAGGTCAAATGCATGCTGGCTTAGGGTTAGAGGAACTCAAAAATCTTCCCTTTCACCTTTGACTTCAAAACCCTTCAACCCTTTGGTCCAGGGTCTGTGCACATCTGCTTTCCCAGATCTACTTGCATTGGATACTACCTGGGGTTGCTGATCCTGAAGCACATGGAGGCAAGATGATCGTGGCTAGATGGTGTCCATGACTGGCACTGCAGGTTTGATCTGAGGCACATGGGACTGACCAGGAAGAGGATGCTAAAATTCCTTGCTCAGTCCAGTTCGAATTGAGCCTTTACATTTGACCCCATTCTAAGTATAAGAAACTAAAATCATACTAACATAGACCACAAAAGAGATGGTATTTTGTGGCTTCTGGATGTTTAAAAAAATTTTCATCTACATTTTCATGTTACTAATAGACAGTGAGGATAGAGAGAACTGACCCTTGCCATAACTGTTTTACAAATAGTCCCAGAATGTTTACAGAGCATTTTTTTTCCTCCCTCAATTTCTGCAGTCTTTTGTGTAAAAGGACATAACTATAAATCATAGATCATCCTAATGTGGCCCCTCAGTACCTTGGAGGGTTAGACCTACGTTTGCTTCAAGTGGTCTCCAAATCCTAACATCCATTTTGGAGCCCTGTCTGGTCTGTTCCTCCTCACACTCGCAGCCCTGTTGTGCTGGGTGATGCAGGTAGAACTTACAGAGCAGCGTTCTCGCTGAGGGCCACCATCCTTTTGATCCTCCAACTACAAAACAGAGGACTGCAGAGTTTTCTGTGTTTGTCGTCTGGGCAGACAGTAAAGGATCGAGACATAAAAAGGAAAAAGATGGGCCAGCTGATATTGGTTCTTGGTTCTTGAGACTAAATGAAGAGTCCTACAGACACGAAGTATCATTAACAGTGGCACCAATGGCTCTTTTATAAAATAATCCATAAAACTGGAGCTGGCAAGGACCATTAGTTCAGCTTTTTCACTTTTTTAGCTGAGGTTACTGAGGTCCAGTTGTGAAAACAGCAAGTTACTTCACATGGTGATTGTCTCCATGACTATGCCCTTCAAAGCTTCATAGAAACTCTAATTTTCCCTTGATAAAGGGCAATCCCTCCAACAACTTCACATCAACAATGCTCAGTGTCCTTGGCTTTGACCTTACCTCCTTTTAAGGAAGCTGGCTGACAGCACGGAACTTGGACCAGAGTAGACACTTGATAAACATTTGAACTGAAATCGTTCTACTGTTTAGCCCCAATACATAATCTTTTACTTTTCCCAGAGCTCTTTCCTTTAAGGGATGCTCTCTAGTTCAAGTATCTTGAGGTTTGGTGGCCAGTGCTATATTTGTCACCTCTCTACACTTTGTCTTTTCATACTGAAATTCTAATTTTTGAGTCTGTTCTTTTATAGCTTTTCAGTATACACAGTTATTGTTTTCCTCTGTCCAGGTACCAAATACATTATTATGGATAATTTCTGTCTTTACAGACCTGGAATTCCAAGTTCAGAGTTGTGTTCCCCCCACCCCCTCAATTCTTAAAAGAAAAACAAAAAACTAGACTCTCAAGCAGATTCGCTAAGGCACACTAGAAGAAATGTGAAAATTACATAGTCCTTCTTTTAGTTAATACATGGGAAAATATTACTGATATGTTTATTTTCTAATCTTGTTCACTTTTAATTCCTTAAATACATAAATATGAGTCACAATATCCAAAGCAAGTTTCTTTTACAAATAGCACAACTAAAAAATGATGAAGAAATGGTGATTTGTAGGGAATTGGCACTTAAATAGTGGTTATGTTTAGGAAACTTTCATTTAAAATCTGGTGAGAATGCCACGGCTGATGTTGAATAAAGAGTGGTCATAGTTTTGATGGGACTTGGTATAAGGTGTTAAAGATGATTTGCTTATCCTAGCAGATATTTTTTGGTGGATATAATCTCTTGGGTCAGTTTTGTTCAAATTTTTTGGTAAACTGCATTCTTAACATGACCTAAACTCTAGAAATGCTAGAATTAACCATGATCACTGTTTGTAGAAGAGTTAAAGTTATCAGCCTCAAGTGGGAGAAATTCTAAATGTGGGAGAATTCTAAAAGTAGGCGAGGTGGCAATGCTTCCTACTCAAATTAATTTAATATTCCCAAGGCTTTTAAGAAAAAAAAAAAAATCAGATCATCCTGTGCTTTCCTACCACTAATCTTATAATGAGACTGAAAGCAGCCGTGAAATCATGATTTCATTTCACAAATTTCATTCTTACTCTCTGACCTCCATCTTCATAGGGTGACAAAGGAAGTACCCAGTAATGTTGGTCAGTGCTTACTGTTGGGGAAAAACGAGGACCTCACACACCAAGACCGGCCATGCTTTCTTCTCCTGCTGGCTATTCAAATGGGCAAGATCTGTCTGATCAAGATCTGGCTTGCAGAAATAAAATTGAGTCAATAATCTTACTATGGACCACATCTGTGCTATTGTATTTTGGGCACAAAAATGTCTTTCAATATGAGTAAAGTAAACTGTAGTTTAAATTCAGCTGCATGTTAAGTGCTGACAGCTATTGGTTGACAGGGGAAGCAGGAATTAAAAAAAAAATTTAAGTTTTCCACGAAATAAAGCATGCTTGCTTGCTTTAATATAAGTATCTGATGATAAGTAAGGGTTAAGTATCTAAGAGTTCCAGGGTCAGTGTTCATTCAGCACTTACTGAATACCTAATAATTTTCTCTCTCTCTCTCTCTCTCTTTTTTTTAAATTAAGCTCTACACCCAACGTGGGGCTGGAACTCAGGACTCCGAGATCAAGAGTGGCATGCTGTATCAACTGAGCCAGCCAGGCACCCCCTAATAACTTCCTTGTATTTCATGAATATATGTTTGTCCTATCAGCAAGGATTTAAAGTGGCTGAAACCTATTATACTCCCTAGCTTTGTCCTAGGAACAGGAAACAAAGAACAAGATACATTCTTTGCCATCATGGATTGTATTTCTTGGGGGCACTGATTTCTAGGGAAATAAACTCTTGCTCTCACCCACTGGATTTGAATAGAAATTAGTCCCATTTCAAATAGAAATATATTACATAAAAAAAGTTCTCAGGAGTTCTGAGTCCTGCCAATAATGCGGGAATGCTGAGAGCGGGGAAAGACCCAAGTAGGAAAAAAAAAATTGTCCGGATAATATTTAATATAAGTGAAATGCAAAACTTTGATAAGAAATAACTAGTATTATGTTTATAAGAGTGGCAAAAGGGGTTTAATGCCCCCCCCCAAATATCTTAACTTCATTCTCCTTTGACCTATCATAATGAGTACATTTCTTATCCTCTTTTACAATAAAGTCACAAAGCAAGCCACTGGACTCAGAAGAAAGCATAGCTCTTAATATCATGTGACATCTAATTTATGTCCTAATAATAATACTATGTATTGGTAAAATGAACTTACTTTTTATTTCACATTATTGCTAACACAGACAAGGATTTTTGGTGACCACACATACACACAATCCAGGTCCAGAGGCAAACTTAGAATCCGCACACCAAAAAGGCAATTTTCCTGTGTTTTCTAGGTAGCCTATTAACAAAACACTAGGCCTAAAATATATACTATTGTATTTCCCAAACCCCTAAATGCTACCCATAATTAGTTTCCCAAAAATACTAGTGGGAAAGCAAATTTGATGAAATCAAGGTGATAGTTTTTTTTTTTTTTTTTAATTAATAATTTGCTTGTTGAATGTGGATAGCATGGAAGGGATGTTCCTAAGCATTGGTTTAAAAAAAAAAAAAAAAAGTCCAGGTAAAAGCACAAAGGCAGTGCGAATTAACCACGGTGGGGGAAAAAGTTTCAAGAAGCAATACACACGCGATGCTAGCAGGTGAGGCAGAGATCTCGAGAGGGTGCACAGGCACTAACCTTAAGTAAGGAAGGTGCCAGAATGACCTTCACCTTGCCAGCTCCTTCAGTCCACCTTGATGTTTTTATGAGGAATCTCATGTGTGTCTCATACAACAGGGGAAGGGCGCTTCCTCACTTGACAAAGACCTCCAGGGAGCCCCACTGTATTTCAAAGAGCATACAAAACCACTTATCAAAGAAAAAACAACTCGAGTTAGAGAGTCCTGTTACTACTGAGATGAACCTATATGCAGAAGGGATCTTGGTAGCCATCCAGTCCAAATCCAATGTCCCTCTCATAGCATCTGGGACTGATGGTTATTTTAACCTTTGTTTGGGCATTTGCCACAAACGGAAATTTTACTGCTCAAGTCTATTCCTCTTTAGAACCACTCTTATTAGAAAATTCTTTATGTTGAAGCAAACATCTGTCATCTAGAAAGTTCCTCTTTGTTCCTATTTTTGCCCTTTGAAATTACACAGGGTAAGGCTAATTCCTCTCCTTTTTATTAAAACTCAACAGAAATTTCAAGGCAGCGATATTATTTTATTCTCTCCTATTCTATTCCCCTGCTCCTTATATCATCAGACCCTTCACAACCCTGACCACCTGCCTCTGGACACAATTTAATAATGTCTTTCATAAAATATGGTACCCAGAATGGAACTCAGCCTTCCATACAGGGCTCCCTGGGCTTTTGTTACCACAGGCTGATGCACTGACTTTGTGAATAATCATGATACACTCCTGATTCAACAATGAACTCCTATTTTGACGTGAACTGCTATAAAACCAGCACTTTTCAGCACCCTTCCCACCACCTCTCTGTATTTAGAGGGTTGCATTTAAGCAACTAGAATACAGTTTCTTACTAATGTCTACTGAATTTCATCCTTTTAGTTTCAGTCTTACGTTCAGGTATTTTTAAAAAATGGTGATGATGTCTATTTTCTAGTGTCAGTACATAGTCATAATTCAATTAATATTCATTGAATCAATTAATCCTAAATCTGCCAGTCGAAACAGGATATATCATTTATTTCTCTGTGTCATCTGACAAATCTGACAAGCATGCTTCTGTCCCCTTACTGTATTCTTCATGGGAGAAACAGGCATTTAGAGCCTACCTGTAAATTGCTGGGCAGGTGTCCCATATGCGATGGCCGATATAGGTCCGTGTGTGGTAAGAAAACACCAAGATACAAGTAAGAAGTAGAGGTACAGAGTGTAAATGGGACCATATGAAGGGAAAGAAAATTGAGTGTCCTAGCCTCTTGGGACTGGGACTAATATTCTCAACATTAGAAAAATATGGCTTTCCCCCATTTCTACCCTAGAGACTTCTGCCTTGTAGATCTGTTACAATACTGTGATTATGGAACTCTGAATTTTAGGGAAAAGATCATATAAGTTCAGTTTTAAAACAGCTCTTAAAATGATCTTTTCCACTTATATTCCGTGTAAAGTCTGAGTCAGAGAGACATGCAACTGTCTATAGGCTTGAGGTATAAAAGGAGCTCCCAAGTTCCCCGACAAATGCCTGAGGTATTATATATATACATATATCCATGTGTTTCAGGAATTGGAAATGGCCTATGTTTTTCAGTGTGAATTTGGGAATTCATTGAGATTGCAAATGTCTCCTGAATTGAATATAATCTTCTAATTAATGTCTCTTTTCCCCCAGAATGAAGAAAAATAAGCTCAATTTTGCTTTCCCTTTCATAGCCACCCTTTGCCAAATATGGGGCTAATCACAGAATAAAAAACTATCCTATTGTGCCTTTTCCCATTGTCTATTGTGACTCAGGATGGTGAACCGTGGGACCAGAGAGATGGAAAAAGTGTCTTCATCAAAACGATCCCAAACCGGGAGGGAAATGTCTCAAGAACTTGTGTTGCATAGCGTTAACATTGCAAGAATAGAGACATGTATGAAAGGCCTAGTAGACCCAAAAAGGAAATGTGTTTTGTACTTCTTCTGAACCTTTTCTAGAGGGCATGACAGAGGGGGATTCTCAAGACTGTGTTTTCTAGAAAATCATGGAAGTGACAGATGAACACCAGAAGGAAATCCTGCCAACACTGATGTGGAAGGTTCTCTTCCTAACTCCAGTACTCACAACAAGCCACACTCAAGAGCTACAAGATCAACAGAGCAGAAGGAGGCTTAATTAGACAACAAGCTCCAGAAGTCAGGGAAACCACCTGCTTCAGGTATATCAGAGTCTCTCCAAAGCAGTCATCTCAAGGTTTCCTGTGAGATTACAGGTAACCACAAACAGGAAAGTTCAACATACTGTTCCAGTAAGGAGTAGCCATGGTAGGTACTGCCTTGAACTCCAGCTGCTCAGGAAAACGTCCTGTCATGACGCTTGGGTCAGGACCCCCTGCAAGAGGGTTTCATCACTGGACCCCACACTCCTTGGGATTTTCCATTTCATCTCCTTCAAAGTCTGGCTTCAAACTCTTTTTTTGCTCAATTTCCACCTGTCGAGAGTAGAAGTTGGAAAGAAATATCAGAAAAAAGAAAAACCATCCCAATAAGAAGTAATCCCAAAGAGAATACCTCACCAGGAGATTCCCTATAATTTTGTCACTGTTTTGAGCTTTGGCCACACTGGAGCTACTCTGGCCTGGAGGACGGCACGGTTCTCTCTTGGCACATGCTTTTTGCTTGGTCTGGAACTCCCTCTTCTTCGCAGTCCACCTGGAAATTTTTTATTCTTTGCCTTGCACGCTGCTCAAAGATCACCTCTTCTGTGAAGCTGTCCTCAAGTCGTTAGGTGCGTCTCCTATCCATATCTCCACTGTCCTTGGTACATGAACCTGACTCCAGCATTCCACAGGCTCCCTGGGACAGGAGCAGGCCCTCCTTGACTACTGTATCCCCATAATGCAGGCATGCGGCGGGCAAGCATAAAGGTTTGCAAATAAATGGATTCCTCTCCAGCCAGCTGTTTATACTCTCTATTACTTTATGGCTTTACAAAGTCTCCCAACTGGTCCTGGGATGTAGCCCTGCATTGGCCTTTCTGCTCAGCAGGGAGCCTGCTTCCCCCCTCTCTCTCCACCTGCCTCTCTGCCGACTTGCGATCTCTCTCTGTCAAATAAATAAATAAAATCTAAAAACAAAAAACAAAACAAAAAAACCCCAAGTCTCCAAACTGGTAAGTATTGTCTTGTTTATGGTTCTACCTGTGTTTTCAGCAAAATATGGTAGCTGTAACTAAATGGATTAATACATTCACATCTTGCCTTGAAAGAGACACACAATGAAGCCTTTGACAAGTCAGAAAAGAAGTACATCAAGTAAGAGAGTTTCACAGTTAAAGCCGCTCCACTCTTTACCACTTTGGATATTTTATGACGAAGGAAACAATTCAAGCAGTGGACTAGGCCCATGCTTGATGAAAGTGCTATTTTTTTTTCTGGCCACAAGATGGAGTATTTGTTCTTCTTGGTAGTTTAAGATTGTAGAGGCCACAACTAAGGAAACATTTACAGAAAAACAAACCATAAAAAATCTAAGGATATTATTAAGAATAAAAAATTATTAAGCCACTTTGCAAAATACTTCTTCAATAAGTCCCACTTTCTGTCTTTGACATTTAATCTGCTATTGAATTTCTAACACCTCAAGACAGAATGACCATGTCTGAACTCTTCCAATTTTGTTTCCTCCTTCCACTGCCCGGATCCTGTTACAGAAGCTTGCTTGGCTTCTGAATTTTGTCTTGCTATAGCCCTGTGACCAGGTCATATGTGTCCCGATTTTACACGGATCTACATCATCAACTCTGAAGCCGAAACACATACTTTGGGTTAGCACTTTCCTGAATTCCCCTCCACCTTCCAAGTGCACAACTTCTGCAACATGTATTATGAATGAGAATATGATCTTATGATATACTCATTTATAATATTCATATATCTACTCATTCATAATATTAATATTATATATAGTGTACAATTAATAATACAGAATGTTATAGATTAATAATAATCCCTTTACCCCATGACTTTTTTTTTTTTAATTTATTTATTTGACAGAGAGAGAGCACAAGTAAGCAGAGCAGCAGGCAGCGGGAGAGAGAGAAGCAGACTTTCCGCTAAGCAGGGAGCCCGATGTGGGGCTTGATCCCAGGACCCCGGAATCATGACCTGAGCCGAAGGCAGCCGCTTAACCCACTGAGCCACCCAGGTGCGCCCCCATGACTCTTTTGATGTTGTTCATGATGACTGAAAGACATTATACTCTCCTCTTTCGCCCACCTCTTATTTTTTCCCAACCTTTCTCTTGCTCACTAGAGATTAATCATTCAAATCACAGCGGACTCACCCACAGCCGCGTATGGCACACCTGTCTCTAAGGCAGTAAGAGTCTGAACACATGGCATCCAGGGCAGACACCGCTAAAAGGAACAAGATGGGGCAGGGAGGGTGGGGGGGGGGTGGTGGAGGGATAAACAAACGGTCTTGGACACATTAGCCAGATGCCTCCCGAGGCTACCTTGTAGCTGTAGTGTGCGGAATAATTGACCCACTTCCTGACGTCAGTCTTGTCTTCCACGGAGATGGATCTTACAGCGGCTTTGGAGGCAGAAGTTGTGGGCATGCTGAACTCCACATTCACGTGACTGGCAAATCTGGAAGGCACTTCCCGGTCAGAGCCAAGTTCAAGGTGGCAGAAGAAACAGTGAGGGTGACCAGAAGCTATGAAAGGGAAAGAATCCAGACATTAGGTTCTTTGGAGAGCCATGGAAGGAGAGGCCCACAGAGGCACCTCAACCACAAAAAAGGCCTGAAGACCGCCTCCCGGCTCCACACCGGGCAGTCTTTCTGGGGGTCCAGGGCTGAGCATTTCCTTCCGCGGAAATCACAGTGCCTGTGCCTCAGACCCTTTGCTAGAACTATCTGATTACAGTGGCCTTTATCCTAGCAATAAAACCCACAGCCTGAAAAACGGGTCACTCTGCCTGCTGAAGTCAGGGTGATATGGGAACACAGCACGAATACCAGAAATAAAGGCCTAGATCCATAGAATGGCAGAAAGGAATAAAAGGGAGCAGCACTTAGCAACGAATAAAACATCAATGACAGCCGCACGGAGCCAAAGAATCAATTCCCTTTGAAAGAAGAATTTTCTCAACAGCATTTCGTCTTTTTACAAAAATGCTTTGGCACGTTGGTGTGGGTAATGGCATCTGTAAATGACAAAGCCTTTAGAAACAGCACAGACACATGAAGGATGGACGTGATGCACTGGGTAGGACGCAGACTAACAGAACCCTGCGTGTGAGCCCAGCTCTCCTCCTACGTGGTAGAGATCCTGCCCCCAAGTCGTTTGTTCTCCCCTCGCCTCAAATCCTGACTTGGGAAATGGGGAAATGGGAGATGGGTGGTAAAGGGTGGGCTAGACAATGCCAGGCAGAGTCCCTGGCTGTTCTTTAATTCTATACATCTATGGCTAGTTCTACTGTACTTGGATGGAAAACTTAACGTTTTCCATTTGAGGGCTGTTCTTAGATATGTGCGTGAAGAGACAGATCAGTCTGTGGCTATAACCTCTGAAAGCACGGTTTGCTGAGCACTCTAGTGTCTCAAATGCTGCCTGCACACCCTCTCCCTGCATCTTTGCAACAATCCCTTGAGATCACAGTCTTTACGTTCTACAGATGAGGCCACAAAAGCTTTGGGAGGGAAAGTGAACGAGCCAAGGTCAAAGCTGGAAAGTGGTGGACTGAGGACTGAATCCAAGCACTCTAGCCCGGAGGTGTTTCAACCACTCTGAGTCACAGCCCCCCACAGAGTCCCCAAAGAGTCCCCAACCCCAAGACCAGTTTACAGGGTGACATGAGTGGAGAAGTAAGCTGTAGGAACCTCCGTACAGCAACTTGCCATGGATAAACAATGTGACATGGCTTTGGCTTCATTATGTAATACCAACAGCCCTTAGTTAAAGGAGTTTCCCCAAATAAACAATTGCAATTTTCTTTATTGATCTGGGCAGGACTTTCTAATCTCAGCAAGTGAGGACATACACACTCTCTCTAAGGAAAACATTACGGAGTGAAGTACATGTTTTGCTCTGCTTGACAAATAACATAGTTCAGTGGTTATTTCTAAAGAGTAAAATTCTGGAAAACTGAGAAATTTGCACTGGTTTCTAAGAAATAAATTTTAAATTAGATACACATAATGGTAAAAATTACATTATCTAAAAATGAATCCGTGTGTTTATTTTTTAATTATAATTACAATTACAGTTGTAATTACATAGCTATCGGCTACATTTATTACAGGCCAGAGATTGTCCTAAACACTTAAAGGCATTATCTAATTTCTTTCTTAATGAGCTAGGTATTAATAACCCTATTCTGTAAATGAGGAAAGTAAGATTTCTTTGCAAGGTTTAAGTAAATCGCCTGAGGTGACAAAGCTACTAAAATGCAGCACTAGGAATAAAACTCAGATCTGATGCGGAATTATTGTGTATTGCTATGGATTTAGATCACTACAAATTACATTGAGGAGTTTCTTACTTTTAATCAATGGCAACCTGGACAACAGTTTTATCTAACTGTCCTTATGTGCACAGTGTTGGAATAATGAGGAATCATTACTTTCCACAAAGCTGATCTCTCCGCCCACGCCTCCAAAGTACATTCACAGCAAACTCTCTGAATGCGGCATTCTTCCATGATTCCCAGCACCAACCAATGGATGTGTAGGGCTGGTGGACAGGTAGGAGAATGCAATTCTGAGAGCTAGTGTCGTCTAATTTATGGTAATTACCTATGCGAGCCCACGCATTTTGTCATCTTCCTTGATGAAGTTGAGAAAATTTAACATTAAAATTCAGATTTCTATTTTCCATAAAAGGTAAATTCTATTGAAATTGTTTTCTCTCGATCTAATATTAGAGAACTGGAGTTCCAGCAAAGAAAACTACCTATGCAAGACAGCATATTTTGTTTCCTGGTGGATGACCTGGGCAAGCAGTAGGCCTTGTTCTGCCACATTCTAAGACTTAGAAAAGCTCTAAGTCTTGGGATCAGGGTGAAAGGGGTCCTTTAAGAGCCCGGTGGGAAGGCAGGGGCAGCCAAACATGCACAAGGCGGGGCTGGACCTGCCAGTTTAAACCATGTTGGACTCCCAACGGCAGCTTGTGAACCATTTGGTAGCAGGACTGGGAGAAGCCCACTGTGGCTGCAGCAAGTCAGGGGTGCTGACCCGCGGTCCCGGGCTGCCTCCGGTCTGACAGCCCTGCCGGCGGCAGGCAGGAGTAAGCATGCAGAGGTTCTGGTCTCCTTCTCTGCTAAATGGAGGTATGAGAATTATGAAAAAATCACCTGTAAAATATACCATCCAAGGCTGACTGAAGTCCAAGATGAGCTCAGAAAAAGGATGGCAACTAACGGAGGGCACACAGATGGGCGGAGCAGGAGCTGGTCACAGCGAGTGCTGGCAACGCTAAGAACCCACGGTCCGACTGCAATTCAGATCCTATATCTCTCAGGTTTCCAGAAAAGAGTCTTACCAATTTCTGGAACCTATCCAGAATTATACCACTGGCCAAGAGTAGAAGAAGAAGCCCTTTTTGGGTGTGTGGGTGGGGGTCGTTACTAAAAATGTATAACCAGGATGCCTAGGTGGCTGAGTCGGCTAAAGGCCTGCTTTCAGCTCAGGTCAGGTGTCCCAGGGTCTGGGATCGACCCTGGGATGATCAGGTGCCCCATCAGGTGCCCTGTTCAGCAGGGAGTCTGCTTCTTCCTCTGGCTACCACTCTCCCTGCTTATGCTCTCGTTTTCTCTCTCTCTCTGAAAAATAAATAAAATCTTTAATAAAATAAAATAACGTGTAACCATGGTATAATAGCAAAAGCAGTGATGAGGGAATAGCTTAAGGGAGAAACATTCCCAAATATCCTTAGACTGTCCTGTATTTCAAAAATCTTTCACAAATAAAGGTTCCAGTAATCAGGAAATACATTTGCAATACATCATCTGCATTTCCTTGGCCTTGAGCCTACTGAACACTAACCTGCTGGGAAGCATTAAGTCAAGTGTTTGCTGAAGACCTATATTTTCCCTTGTCCCTTGTCCTGCAACCACTCTCCCCACCCCCACCCCTTCTTCTGGTCACAATCCTTCCCCCCTCACCTTTGCTTTGAGAAATAATCTTCCCTACCCTCCCCTTGACTCCTGAGCCAAGTGACGCAAGGACAGAAAATGGCTTGTGATGACTGACCCCAACGGCTGCAGCCTGAGGAGACATCTCTCAGTTCTGCTTTCGAGAGCCATCCTTTCTAAGCCTGCTGGCTCAACTGTTCCAAGCTTTCCTTCAGTTCTCCAAGCTACCCTCCAACAATCTTTTTTTTTTTTTTTTTTTGGTTGTCTTTGCTGCTTATCACCAAAACCCTCTCATACAGTAACTGTTAAATATTCGAGAGCAAGAACTTTGAAACAAACGAGATAGATGTGCACCCACTGAGAAAACCGCAAACCTCTTCTCTTAGAAGAAATACTTTCACATTTGTGCCTACTGTGTCCTCTACAAGAGGCAGCTGGGTATTAAGAAAAGACCCCTGGATGTGGCTTTGTGACTTCAGATAAGTCGTGTTGCTCCTGGTCCCTAATTTTCTCATCTATAGAGTGAAGAGGTTTGACTGAGTTATCGCCAAGGTCCCTTCCAGCTTGAAGACTCAGTAATTTCATAACGAAATTATCTAAATCCACGCTTAACAAACTTGAAGGGCCAAACATTCCGATAAACATAAACCTGAGGCCTTGTCTTTTGGAGGTCAAGTCTCCAGCAGGTTCAACGGTCACTCCCCCACCTTCCACCTCACTTCTCTTCTCAAGGGCTTGTGTGCCGAAGGAGAATTCAGGGCTTTTCCTTTCAGACAGGTCCCGTGGCTGAGGTAGAAATCACAGTGCTATCACCAGGAGAATACAGTGCTGATGTCAGGAGAAATGTATAAGCAGGCCCAGAGAGGGAGACTTTGTTTTTTAAAAAAAATCCTGTCAGTTTGGAAACCAGGGTGGGGGTGGGGGTGTTTGGCAAGTCCGGCCTCCAGCACAGAGGTCCAATTGTCTCTTCATTTTGCACTGGGCTACAGTGTCTGACACAGAATGCCCCGGTGTGTGTGCAGGGCCTGGACAGCTTGGGGAGGTGACCTGATCATCCTGCTTCTTACAGGCACGTCACGTCCCAGTTTGGGTAGGATGACACAGCCATTCCACACTCAGAGCAAGAAATGGAGACTCTAAACCCTTCTCAGGGTTTAATAGTGAGAATGGAAGAAGGCTATCTGCAGAAGGGTAGAGTTCTTCCCAACCTCATCCTTTTTGCCTGGCTAGCATATCTACTTTTGTTAACAAATGGGCGAAGTTTACAATAAACAA
This sequence comes from Mustela nivalis, assembly GCF_964662115.1. Taxonomy (NCBI): domain Eukaryota; kingdom Metazoa; phylum Chordata; class Mammalia; order Carnivora; family Mustelidae; genus Mustela; species Mustela nivalis. The sequence continues at coordinate 21,462,851 of NC_139025.1, forward strand.
GAAGTGGTTGAAAGGACCATTCGATTGTGGGCTTATGACCTGTCATTGGGGTCATGCAGACTTCCTCTAAGAAATAAGACTATTAAAGCCTGTTGGATTGCTCTCTAGTTTTGTCATTTCGCTGAATTCCCTGGACCCCTAAGGAAAGTCGTCACCTTCCGTGCTCACTCAAGCACAAAAGCCTCCCTGAGAGCTGTGAGCAAGGCAGTGAGGGCCCCCGGTAAGCTTGCTTTCTTTGTGTAAATCAAACACGCCTTCCTTTCCTTTGTATCTGATAGAATTTCAGCCCTTTTGGACATTCTGGTCCTGGCTGGACCTTCAGTCTGATCAGAGGCCATTTCTCCTTTTCTCCATCCTCAAAATCCCAACTCTGAGTTGGAGATGTAATGACTGACACGGGTCTCACACAAGGGGACTGGCATCATGAGTCTGACTCCTCACCCATACTGCATTTATGACTGGCCATAAACTGATCCCTCTGCCTACACTCAAGGCACAGCGGGAAAGCTACCTCTTCAAAACCAGAGGCTTTCTAGGATCTGGAGATAGACAGCTATCGGAACCACAGAGAATACTTAAATGAGTCGGAAAAAGCATACAAATTCATAAGTTGCCCTGCAATCTGCTTAGCAGCTCAGCTGACAAGAAGAACACAGAGTTTTCTAGAAGTAGGTAATAAAGGAGAAAAATGGAATAAACTGGGCCATTCATGTTTGTTACTTACTTTTTGCTCAAGTGTTTTTGCTTCTCTGGTCCCACTTCTCCATTACCATATTTCTGTCACACAACAAAAGCCAGGCCTTCATAGGGAGACAGAATGTGGAACTCTAGGGTCAGAGAGCTGGGGTCACCTCTCCTGTAACCCACGTGGCAGCTTTCACAGAAGAGAAACCTCTACCTACCTGAGTTTTTGTCAGGCAGTCGGTTTATCCTCCACACAATGGAGTTGAAGGCATGTTCGTACTTGGCAGTTCCCAGAGTTACTCTCATCACAGGCTCAGAGCCAGACATACTGGCTGAGCCAAAACTCGCCCCCCGGTTCACTTTGGCTTTTAAAGACTTTTCCCCCAGGACACTTTCCCTGCGGAAGTTTTTCACCCATTCACTGGGCACGGGGTAGCGAACCATCACATTCTCACAGGGAACCTGAGTGAGAGGGTCTCGGTTGGAGGAGAAGCCGGCTGACATCCTGAGCCAGCTCTGCACCTCCACCTCCGCCCCATTGATGCTTGCTGCCGTCCTGAGTGTGAAAGGCAAGGTCTTCTCTGCAAATACTGTCCTGAACCGCATGAGCTCAAAGCGGCAGGCATCCAAAGGGTTGAACAGAATAACCCGTGAGCTGCTGAATACGTCCTCATCCACACACCCATGAAAACGGCACTGATGGAGCTTGATCCACTTGGTGGTGGTGGTGGGCATGATGTCTTGCCGGGAAACTATCTCGTTCCCTTTGACAAGGACATCGTTGAGACCCAGGCGGCACTCTGCCAGGCCAGAGAGGAAACTCAGAATGTGGATCCGCGTCAAGACGTGGTGCTGGAGAATCTGGTTGTCTCCTTTGCTCACAATGCCAGAGAATTCATCCTTGACATCCACAGTAATCTCCTCCTCCAGGTAGTTCAAGCCAACTGTGCTCAAGTCCATTGACAACACCGGCAGATTCATGAGCCGGTCCTGAACGGCACGGATGAAACTCAGGAAGTCGTCGTAATCGGTGGTGCCCAGCTTAATCACTTGTTCCCTCTCTGCTGTGTGGGCCACAGCAGGTTTGGGCTGGTATTTCTTCTTCTCCTTGTAGATGACACGGTCTATTCGTAAGCTGTGGATCCTGCCATTCTCGTCATAGTTTTGGAGCCGGGGTTCCGAAATTTCATGGCAGATCTCCAGCTTGAACTCGCGGAATGGTTTTTCTAGACCCTGCTCATAATACAGCTGCAGGTAACCACTGTCTGTTATTTTGATGTAGATGGGTCCCCAGTGCCTAGACGACATGATGTTTTTCTTCTCAGGGATCCTTAGCATCATTGGCCACCCATCTCTGGGCCGGGACAGTGCTGAACCAGGTGGGGGGTCATCTAGTTCAACCCAGGCTATGGGGTCATCATCTGGTAGCGTCGCGCTGCCTGAACGATCAGGGTCATCAATCTGGAGTTGCTTGAGTTTTTCAACAGCATCAGAGTGGGACTGGGTTTTGCTTGAGTCATCAAAACAGATGGCATCCTGGTAGACGGCAATGAGAGAATCCCTTTGGCTCTTGCCTGTGGCACTGGAAACGGAATTGTTTTGGGAGCGTCTCTCCTGCTCCTCAAAGAAAGCAGTGAAAGGGTTGATAGGGGAGGGTTGGACATCCTGCAGAGTCTCATTCAGGAAAGGATTGGTTGCCCTCCAAGGCGGAGCCTCCGTTATGGAAGGCGGTTGGTTTAAGGATGAAATGTCTAGTTTCTGAACTTTGGAAAAGTTCATCAAAGTGCTCTTGGGACGTTCCCTCTTCTTAAATGACCCAGCTGAGTGATGAGGTACATCTGGGGTCACAGATGCAATAGGTGGTGGGTTTGGCTTCAGGGGAGAGGTGACTGGTGGCAAAGGGCAGCTGACCTCATTGTCATCAAAAGTGACCCAGCTGGGGAAACGAGCAGAGGTTACTGGAGAGGCAGGATGTCCGTTCATGGCTGGACTACTGGCCTGCCAGCTGATGGCCTCCATCTCTACCTCTTCATCTTCCTGGACTGAGGAAGAACTGTCTAAAAGAAAAAGGAGAACATATGAGGGCTGCTATTCAGGGCCTCTTAGATGTATGGGAAACAGGTATGGGAATGAAGAATGACTAGAACTTTATCTGGAATCCGGTAAATTCCAAAGGAGCTCATTACCTGTGTCAAGATGCTAGTCTGGGCACAGATTTCAAATTTTGTAATAAGCACAGCACAGGGGCCACACGTCAAATGCAGTAAGAATACAAATGGGCCTATCGATAAGACTAAGGCCCCTCATAGTTTAACTCTTATACATTCTCCCTTTGATAGAAGTTTCTAGAAAAGATGCTCTAAAGTGTGTATTAATTTTTAGACATTGAATTCCACCTCCTACATAAAATGATAAAAAGCTGATCTCATCTCATTGAACAAAACACATTACCTGTTCTAAGTGATCACAGATAATGTGATTGGAGGGGTTTTTGCCCAAATGTGATCAAGAAATACTAAAGACAAAATATTAATACCCTTAAGATGAAGTAAGTCCATACAAGTAAATAAGAAGGCTACAAAAACTTTCATAGAAATATAGACAAAGGACATATACAGACAGCTCAGGGGAGGGAAACAAAAACTGAGTAATAAGCATGTGAAAAAATGTCCAATCTCACTAGCAATAAAAAATGTAAATTAAAAACAATCAGTGAAGATTTTAAAAACTTTTCATCTTCAGTGAGGTTAAGGATACCATTATATGAACAGTAAACAGAACTTTAAATGGACTGTAAGTTTCTACAAACTCTCTATAAGTGGTTTAGCAATTTGTATTAAGGGTTTTACAAACATGTGTAAACAATAACTTTGTATTTTACCCTAAGGAAATAAATCCAAATTGTGAACCCTGTTTTGACTAAATGTTAACCAACTAAGATATACAATAGAATAATACCCAGCCATTATAACATTTATAAGTATGCAGTAATACGAGAAAACACCCACAGTCTCTTCTTTTTTCTCTAAAATACTTTCCTGTCTTGGGGTTTATTTATTTTTTGTGGAAGAAAAGGGGATATTATAAATAAAACACCACCTTAGCAGGGACTTCAAGGGAAGGGATACAGGACTTGATTTTCCATGTGGGAAAGATCCAAACCTTTTAGGTAGCAAAATGGCCCTGTGTGTTCGCTGGAATTGTGCAAAGGGAGGGGAAATTGAAGACTTTGGCAAGGAGTGGATTGTGACGAAGGAATGGCACAGAAAACAAACCTGTGTGGCATATAGTAGATACTCCGTAAAAATGTGTTGATTGAATAAGTGAGAAAGGGGACTTTGCACTGGGGCAGTTCTATTTTCTCTGTCCCTGGAAGAAAGCGTATGGAGATCTCTGAAACCATTCCACCCACTATGTCTACTGCCAGCAACCTGGCATCAAAGGAAACAGATGCTCAGTGGTTGAGTCAAGTAGTTGAGTTTTCTAACCACCTCACGAGACCTTCATGAATATCATATCCAACCAAACCAGATCAGCAAAGCCACACACAACTGCAAGTGGAATTACAGGTAAATGGGATGGCTGGCTCGTTACTCATCTTCCCAAGTGTATTTATTCAAACAACGAGCAACTTCCTCTGCTGAAAACATCACCTTGAAAATGTAAGCTTGGGACGCCTGGGTGGCTCAGTTGGTTAAGCAGCTGCCTTCGGCTCAGGTCATGATCCCAGCGTCCTGGGATCGAGTCCCATATCGGGCTCCTTGCTCCGCAGGGAGCCTGCTTCTCCGTCTGACTCTGCCTTCCACTCTGTCTGCCTGTGCTCGCTCTCGCTCACTCTCTCTGACAAATAAATAAAATCTTTAAAAAAAAAAAAAAAAAAAAAAGAAAATGTAAGCTAAATATGTGAGCATGCATACACACAGATCCATACTCACCCCAGAAATATAATGGGTAAAAAGTGTTTTCTGTGTGTACAGCAACCACAAAAGGATTTCAAAGCATTTTAAAATGACAGATGAGACTTTCCTTCAAATTAATCATTAATCCACTTTTGGAGATGTGGGATTTATTTTCTGGAAAATGAAGGGGAAAGGGTCAATAACCCAGGTTTGTAGGATTTGTATTTTACTTATTATCATTACTACTACTTCTACCAGTATTGTATCAGAAGCCAAAGGGAACAATGTGGATCTGAGTAAAACAGAATCACTTCCTTGGAACGTGACTGATCCTCCCCAGACGACTGGAGAAGCCGTGCATCTCAAAACATCAATGTTTTATGAAGCTGCTCTAAGGAGCTTTTGTAACAGTAGAGTTTCCACCCAGACAGCCTGGTACTGACCCAGCCCCTGTACCAGGGACATCCTTTTTGTCTTGGGGCTCATCACCACTCCCTAGTCTGAACAAGCCAAAGTTCTTTTTCCTTTGGAGGGTGCTTTTCTGCCAAAGCTGTTTATTCTTGCTGCCAAAGGATTCCCTTCTGTTGGGAATCTTGTCCCCAAAATAGTATTTCTCATTTTCCTCTATGAAGCCAAAAAAGAAATGGACAGGGCAGGGGTGGGGCAAGTCTTTGTCTTCACTGAACATAATTTTTTTTTAGAATAAATTCCTTTGTAAATGAGGTTATTTAAAATCATACAAAGTCCTCGACAGTTCTGAAGCATTAGACTTAGCATACAATTTAAATGAAATTTCTTTAAATCTGGAGGGAAAATTTTTAATTAAATTAATTTCGAGAGACTCCATCTTCTCTTTGACAGCCATTAAAAACTATCAAAAGACTATTACAAAATATTCTCTCGGTTGGTAGAGAATCATCTCCCATGATTATAATCCGTTCTAAAAATCCATCATTGGGGACAGGTCAAATTTCTGGAAATAAGAATTTTTTTTCTATGAAGTCATTTATAAAGAAAAATGTCTTAATAAAGATAATTTTACAGATGAAAAGCAAAAGTGGTCTTTAGTTCACGTCAAAATAAAGCATTTCTTGGACTGAACTCAAGGACTAACAAACACAGCTTTTAGAAATAATCCCTTATCGACTTTCCTATTTGTAAGCTCTTAATTTTCTATCATTTGTCAATAACTGAAAGGCATCTTGAATTGTTTTTTCAAAGATTAGGTCATATTTTTTCTGAGCCTCTTTTTTTTTTATTTTTTTTAAAAGATTTTATTTATTTATTTGACAGAGAGAGAGATCACAAGTAGACAGAGAGGCAGGCAGAGAGAGAGAGAGAGAGAGATAGGGAAGCAGGCTCCCTGCTGAGCAGAGAGCCCGATGCGGGACTCGATCCCAGGACCCTGAGATCATGACCTGAGCCGAAGGCAGCAGCCCAACCCACTGAGCCACCCAGGCACCCCTCAGAGCCTCTTTTTATTATATTATTCAAGACTTTCACATGTAAAAAATCAACTTATCTGTATGTGAAATTTCTGGAGGAAAATATCCGATCATATATGACAAAAACTTGGTATCCTTTATGTAATACGACAGTGTATTCTTAATAAAAATGATACACCTGGGGTGCGTGGGTGGCTCAGTTGGTTAAGCGTCTGCCTTCGGCTCCGGTCATGATCCCAGAATCCTGGGATGTAGCGCCAAGGCAAGCTTTCCGCTCAGCAGGGAATCTGCTTCTCCCTCAGTCCTCTCCCACCCTCTCCCCATTTGTGTTTTGCTTTCTCTCAAATTAAAAAACAAAAAACAAAAAACTTACAAAAAGATACACCCTCACCAAAAAAATTAAATAAAATAAAACAGGATAAAAACACATAATTCGCCAATTAAGAAATATAAATGTCAGTAACTATTTAGGAAAGAAAGTTGAACCTTATAAAACAATAAATACAATTATCTCTGTGTCAAAGAGACAAAAATTTACTATGAATCATTACTTGTGACATCAGGAAGTTAACACTCTGATGGAAGGGCTCAAAAAATCTTCCTGAAGGACAATTTGAAAATTTGTGTAAAAGACTCAAACAATGCGATCCAAAAATTCTATTCTCAGGAATGTAATCTAAGGAAAGAACAAGATGGGCATGAGAAGAGTAGATAGCGGTAGGTTTATCACAGCAATGTTTGTATCGTAGAAAAATCAGGAACAACGCAAATGGGAGATTGGTTATATTAACTATCATGCCCCTAAAATGGAATCCCCGGCAGCTATCAAGACAACGCTAGTGATGCATGTTTACTCACATGGAAGCTGTTCATGATATATAGAGCTAAGGGAATAGTAACAAGAGCCTACAAACTGGAATCTGACTGCCTTGGTTTCAAATCTGTACCTGTCGCTTATTAGCTAAGTGACTCTGGGCAAGTTGTTCAATTTATTGGCAACTCAGCTTTCCCACTTATGACATTAAGAAAATATTCAATCCTACCTGACAGGGTTGTTGGGAAAATACAGATGTTAAAATTGTGCCTCATAAGTAATTAATGTCCAGTAGATGACAGCTGTTATTACTACTACTACTAGAATGATACATTTTTATTATATAAAGTTTACATGTATTAAAAAGCCTTGGAATATAATATTTCATAATATTTTGATGTGAAAACAGATGTGTCCTGTGGGGTAAGAAGTGATTGAAAAATACTAAATCTGTATTAAAAAATACTGTTTGCTTACAAAATAAAGAAATGATAAAAGGTCAAAACACATCTTTAGCACTCAAACTATTTAACCTAGAGAAAGAAAATAGTTTCGCTGTAATCCATGTTGAAAAAGCAGTAGTTAGATCTTTCCCAGGACACTTACGACTGATGTGGCTGATACTGGAAACAATGAAGGGAATGGGGGGGAGCTGGCAAATTTCTCCAGTAAAAAATAGGCAAAAACTAATTATCTTCAGAACAAAATTAACTATCATAAAGAATTCCATTTTACTGACTTGATAAAAATAAAACCAAAACCAAAAATCCAGCATAATTTTAATTACTATCTCTTCCACTTGCTACCTCCAAATTACTTTTAATATGAGTTGGGCTGCTGCCAAACAAAAGCCATGTATAAAAATCAGGCTCTCATTTGACACCACAGGGAGAACTGCTAATACCTATGAGCTTCCTAATGTCTTTACTGATGCAAACAAACAAAAAAAAAGAAATGGTGGTAGAACTCATACAGGAATTCATCAAAGTGGAGGATATAAAATCAATGCAACAAAATCAGTTGCATTTCTATACACCAACAAGACAGAAGAAAGAAATTAGGGAGTCGATCTCATTTACAATTGTAACCAAAACCATAAGACACCTAGAAATAAATGTAACCAAAGAGGCAAAGGATCTGTACTCAGAAAACTATAGAACACTCATGAAAAAAATTGAGGAAGACACAAAGAAATGGAAAAACGTTCTATATGTTCATTGATTGGAAGAACAAATATTGTGAAAATGTCTGTGCTACCTAGAACAATCTACACATTCCATGCAATCCCTATCAAAATACCATCAACTTTTTTCACAGAGCTGGAACAAATAATTCTAAAATTTGTATGGAACCAGAAAGACCCTGAATGGCCAAAGGAATGTTGAAAAAGAAAACCAAAGCTGATAACATCGTAATTCCAAACTTCCAGCTCTATTACAAAGCTGTAATCATCAAGACAGTATGGTACTGGCACAAAAACAGACACACAGATCAGTGGAACAGCCCAGAAATGGACCCTTAATCAACTAATCTTTGACAAAGCAGGAAAGAATAACCAATGGAAAAAAAGACAGTTTCTTCAACAAATGGTGTTGGGAAAATTGGACAACCACATGCAGAAGAATGAAACTGGACCATTTCCTGACACCACATACAAAAATAGACTCAAAATGTATGAAAGACCTAAATGTGAGACAGGAATCCATCAAAATCCTAGAGAAGAATACAGACAGCAACCTCTTCAACCTTAGCTGCAGCAACTTCTTGCTAGACACGTCTCCAAAGGCAAGGGAAACAAAGGCAAAAATGAACTATTGGGACTTCATCAGGATAAAGAGCTTTTGCACAGCAAAAAAAAACAAAAAACAAAAAACAACAACAACAACAACAACAAAACAGTTGACAAAACTGATGAAGTTCTAGAGCATAGGTGATGTTTGGTGGGGTGAGGTCCGGAGCCGATGACCAAGAAAGAATTCTTGAGACATCTTTGGTGCAGAATGGTGGTTTATTAAAGCACAGGGACAGGACCCGTGGGCCGGAAGAACTGCTGCCCCGGGCAATGTGAGGGGTGGTCTACTACATACTTGTAAGATGGGGAGGGGATTAGGGATGGCATAAGTCTCTAAGGAATTTTGGAAGCAAGGTTTCTAGGACCTTGAGGGGCTAGCTATTTCTGGGGAAAAGGTTATTCATTACCAGTAATAAAACCTTCTGGTGAGACTCTTTAGATGTGTATCAGTGGGCCATATGCTTGGGAATGATTGTCAACACTATCTTGGAGGTTTAGAGATAAAGTTTCCTAAAGGAATTGTTAAAGTAGACTTACAGGATCCTGGTTGTGGGTAGCGGGTTGGTCAGGATAGGATTGTCCTTTGCCCTTAGCAAAGCCTTATGGTGGAGGTCACTCTACCTATTTTAAGGGCTTGTCATTAGGTAAGGAAAGTTAATAATTATCCTCTGCCTCTGTGTCCCACATCAAAAGCAAAAGACAACTGACAGAATGGGAGAAGATATTTGCAAATGATGTATCAAATAAAGGGCTAGTATTTAAATCTAACACCCAAAGAACAAATAATTCAACCAAAAAATGGGCAGGAGACACGAACAGACATTTCTCCAAAGACATCCAAATGGCCAAAAGACAACATGAAAAAATGCTCAACATTACTTGGTATCAGGGAAAGACAAATCAAAACCACAATGAGATACTACCTCATACCAGTCAGAATGGCTAAAATGAACAAGTCAGGAAATGACAGATATTGGCAAAGATGAGGAGAAAGGGGAACCCTCCTACACTGTTGGTGGGAATGCAAGCCAGTGCAGCCACTCTGAGAAACAGTATGGAGGTTCCTCAAAAAGTTGAAAATAGAACTGTCCTATGACCCAGCAATTGCACTACTAAGGATTTACCAGAAAGATATAAATGTAGTGATCCAAAGGGGCACCTACACCCCAATGTTTATAGCTGCAATGTCCACAAGATCCAAACTATGGTAAGAACCCAGATATCCATTGACAGATGAATGGACAAAGAAGATGTGAATACACACACACACACACACACACACACACACACAATGGAAAACAACTCAGCCATCAAAAAAAAAAAAAGAAAAGAAAAGAAATCTTGCCATTTGCAGTGATGTGGATGGAACTAAAGGATATTCTGCTAATTAAGTAAAATAACTCAATTAGAGAAAGACCATTATCATATGATAACAGAAAAAATAATTCTACATACTGTCTCATTCATATATGGAATTTAAGAAACAAAACAGAGGATCATAGGGGAAGAGAAAAAAACAAAACATGATGAAATTATAGAAGGAGACAAACCATGAAAGACTCTTAATCACAGGAAACAAACAGGGTTGCTGGAGAGGAGGAAGTGGTGGGACAGACAGGGTGACGGGGTGGTGGACATTCGGGACAACACATGGTGTAATGAACACTGGGTATTCTATCAGACCGAGGAATCCCGGACCTCTACTGTGACCCCGCTACCTCTATTTGCACTATATGTTCATTAATTGAACTTAGAAAGTGAAAAGAAAAGAAAAAAAGAAATGGTAGATTCTTTCAATGTTAGACCACAATCTATTTTAAGTTCCCCGAAGATTAAATTAAATGATTACAACGGTAGTCAAAGTCACCAATCTGAAGAAGAAGTCAGAACTATGGGGGAAGATGAAGTTTCCATGGTATCTTGAACACAGCAGATACTCTGTCATCTTTCCCCGTTTGTTACCTAATGTGCACATTCAATGACAAATGCAAAAAACTTACTGAGAGCTATTCCCCGGAATTTATTTTCAGTGGCAAGAACACATAATCTGAGCTGACTGCTGTTGTCTCAAGATGAGACAGCAAGAGCATCTACTTGAAACTGTAATCAATCTCAATGCCCAGCAGGCCCTTATGTATTTGTGGATTGGTATATAGAGTGAAAAGAGGAACACAGAATTTTGGGGTTTGAAGAGATTTTAGAAATAATGAAACTTGGCCCCTTCATTTTTTGCTAAGACTGAAGCTCAGGAAGTTTATGTGGACTGCCCAAGGTGATATTTAAAAAGTCCTACTTTTAATGTTCACTAATTGTGGCATTTTCTTAATGATTGTTTGTTAAGCTAAAATCCAGTTAATTTTTCCCATTGTCTCTGAGATTGGCAAGAGTTACCTCGACCCACAGCTTTTCAGCAGCATTGCTCAGCAGGGGGAAAGAAATGAACGAAACAAGGGTCTACATCCATTTATACAGAGAAACCTTTGGGCACAAGGTCAGGTGATGTCAGTCCCTGATGTGTGAATGTCTAAGAGTGAGAAAGGAGTCAGTCCTCTGAACCTTATCAAGAGAGCTTCTAACCGGGATAAAAGAAGCTGAGACCGGTTTAATCTTCACAATACACTGATAGTGAGAGCCAGAGGGTACGTGTCTGTTCATTGGTCCTCAGCATTCTCCAGGAGAAAGGATGCATTGATGCTGGTCAGAGATATCCTTAAAGTAAAGAAGTTCATAGAACTACCACTTAACTACTATTTGACCGAATCCCCGGCAGGGGTATTTGACACTACATTGTGGTTTCTATTTGTTAAGAGGACCTATGAAGCAGTGTTGAGCTGCCCTGCCAACTTCCTCTCTGCTTACCAAGATGAGCGCACCCAACACATTTTTATCTCTTTTTTTGCTCGGAAAAGCATCTGACCCTAAGTTTGATGAATGTCTCAGGAACTTGTGTGCTCCCGATGACTCTGTTCTCTCTGGTTCTAAACTTTTGCTTTTGTTGTCCCCCTGCCCACCTTGCCAGCACTCAACCTCTGGATCCCTGCTTTTGGTGTCTTCCTCTAACAGCTAAACTTCCACTCAACCGGCTTACTGGTTGCCAGACGTCCTAGGCCTTTCTGGTATCAGCTTTTCATGTTGTCTTAGATGAAGATGCTATTCTTCAGCTCCCACCAGGGCAGAGATCTTACTGTAACACCTTGCTGTGGTCTGAGGGAACCAAGTTCAGTTCCTTAGCAGAGGTCACAGGCAGGGAGCAGGGATAGATTCCAATATCCGTAACAAGCTGAAAAATCAACATTCCATTTTATAAATTAATCTCTTTAACATTTTATACATTAGCGTATATCAAAGACTTAACTAGTAGTAAGGCCTGCTGAGAACCTAACCTGTGTTTCATTTATTTGTTATTGCCATAGCAAAAAGCCTCATGTATTTTCCTCTCATCCTTGACTATTTGAGCACACCAAAGAGGGGTGAACAAAGAGGACTTTGTAGGGTCTAAGCCTTTTTGAATGGGCAATGAAGCTCTGCCTAATGGACCATAACATTCTTCTATGATGTCCTAAATAGACGTTTTTCCCAAGAAGATATACAAATGGCCAACAAAAGGGGCACCTGGGTGGCTCAGTCAGTTAAGCATCTGACTTCAGCTCAGGTCATGATCTCAGAGCCCTACATCAGGTGTCCCATTCAATGGTGAATCTGCTTGAGATTCTCTCTCTCCCTCTGCCCCTCCCACCATTGATGCTCTTTCTTTCTCTCTCAAATAAATAACATATGAAAAAAAAGAAAAATGCCAACAGACATATGAAAAGATGTTCAACATCACTAATCAACAGGAAAATGCAAATCAAAACCACAGTGAGATATCAATCACTTTATGCCAGTCAGAATGGCTCAATTAAAAAAAACAAGAAATAATTATTGGCAAGGATGTGGAGAGAAAGCAACCCTTGTGCACGTTGGTGGTAACGTAAATCGGAATAGCCACTGTGGAAAACAGTACAGAGGTTCCTCAAAAAATTAAAAATAGGGGGTGCCTGGGTGGCTCAATCATTAGGCATCTGCCTTTGGCTCAGACCATGATCCCAGCGTTCTAGGATCAGGCCCCACAACTGGCTCCCCACTCAGCGGGAATACTGCTTCGTCCTCTCTCACTCCCCCTGCTTGTGTTCCCTCTCTCTCTGTTAAGTAAATAAAGAAAATCTTAAAAAAAAAATTAAAAATAGAACAAGCATATGACCCATTAATTCTACTAATAGGTATTTACCCAAAGAAAATGAAAACACTAATTTGAAAAGATACACACACCCCTATGTTTATTGTAGCATTATTTACAATCGCTGAGATATGGAAGCAACCTAAGTATCTATAGGTAAAAGAAGAGATCAGGAAGATGGAAAACACACCACACACACACACACACACACACACTGGAATATTATGTAGCCATAAAAAAAGATGAGATCATGTCATTTGTAATAACATGGATGGATCTCAGAGATACCATGTAAGTGAAATAGGTAGGATGAAAAAGACAAATACTATATGATTTCACGCATATGTGGATCTAAAAAACAAATGAAGAAACAGAAACAGAATCAGATCTATAAAAACAGGGAACAAGCTGCGAGAGGGGAAGGGGTAGGGGGATGGGCAAAATGAATGAAGGGAGTGAGAGACAAAGGCTACCAGTTATGGAATGAATACATCACAAGAATAAAAAACACAGGAGAGGGAATATGTAGTTAATGGTACTGTAGTAGCATTGTGTGGGGATGATGGTAGCTACGCTGTGCTGTGCACAGCATACGGCATAAGGAAGTTGAATCACTATGTTCTGCTCCTGAAACTAACGTAGCATTATGTGTCAACAATACTTAAATAGAAATTAAAAAAAACAACAACAACAATAACTCATCTCTGGGGTGATGAGAGGTAGGAAAGGTTCTTTTGGTTCAGGAGCTTATAAGAGAAAGAGAAGCATCCAGAAGTTACTGTAAGGGAGAATGCATGGGAGGGCCAAGGGAAAAAGAGGGTCTCCATCCTGACTCTGAGTTGAGGGAGAGTGTTTAGACCCAAGAAGTACCAGAGGTTGGGACCAGGACCGTCTACAGGGGCACTGGGACAATGTTCATGTCCTTATTGTGACCAGGACAGGGGACTCATCAGGTCTGGCTGTCCCTCTGCCACAGTGGAAGTCTCACCCATGCGTGTCCCCATACCCTCCCTCACTATTCTTCCGGCTACCACGTGAGGAAACACCCCAGCAACAGCCTGTTTGAGCCTTAGTGAGAGGAACAGCTACTTCTCCAAGGCGGACTCTGTAAGTTCAGCAGGGCGCTTGTGATAAAGGCAAAGAAACAGAGCTGGGGGCTCTCACATAGTATTACATGCGCTTGGGTATATGTGTGCTGGGGATAAGGAGAAAAGCGAGCATTCGGACTGAGTCTGTATCAAGCCTATCTTCCATGTGTTGTTGACTTTGCTAGGCTATAATATAGCTTCCAGGAGAAATTCAAAAAGTCTGTTGGTGGCAGCGGTACCATCAGCTGGTCTAAGATCACCCACAGAAAGGTTAAGGGCAACTTTTACTAGCCGAAAAGATCTCTATAAATGATTCCCTTTCACCTATATTGCCTAAAGCTCGTTTCTGTTCATATGGACTTTCCAGCAATGACAATAACACATAACCAACAGCTCCTGCGTGCAGTAAGCCACTTCTTTCCAATTGAATTTGAGGTTGGTAATTCGATTTCATTTCAGTACTTATTCAGCTCCCGTTTAGTTACCAAGATCAAAGGAGACATTCTCTTTTTCTTCCTTCCTTTCTTTCTTTCTTCTTTCTTTTTTGAGAGAGAGAGAGAGCACGCACGAACATATGCATGCACGGAGTGGCTGGAGGTGCAGGGGGGAGGGGCACGGGGAGAGGAGGAGAGAATCCTAAGCACGTTCCATGTCCAGGGCTCGGTCTCAGGACCCTGGGATCATGACCAGAGCTGAAATCAAGAGTCAGAGGCTTAACCTACTGAGCCATCAAGGCAGCCCAGCAGGTGTTCTTAAACAGACACTGATGGTAGATGAAATTTATGAACTGTAAGCATATCGAGTTAAGATCATTTCTTAGAAAAATAGGAGAGCAACTATTTCTAGCCTGACAATAGATTAATTCTTTCAGGTAGAGCTCTGTTTACATTTTTGAACATCTAAAATTTTTTAGAAGCCCTCATCAGGTAGATAATCTGCAGGCAAACCGTGAAATGCTATTTCCAGATGGTTTACTCACTCAGTGCTTTTCCTGACCTGCTACAGCATCCACACAGTCTGGCATATATACACCATGACTCCTGGGTGGACACAAAGCTCGTATGGGAAAGGCTAGATTAAAAGTGGTTTGTACTAATGATGGATTGAATTCTTGGCTTTATACTGGTCTCTACTGCCTTTTTGTGCCACTGTAGACAACAGAGAGTAAAGCTTAGACCCTGTAGTCAGATCAACCTGGCTCTGCCATTAGAAAACTCTGAACCCTCGGGCACCCTACTTCACCCTTTCTAAACCTCAGGATTTCTCAACTCTCAAGGCAAATAATAACAATATCCACTTCATAGAGTTGTGAGGGTAAATGAGATCATTAATGGACACTGAATTTAGCCAGCCCACAACTCAATAAATGTCACTATCACAATAAAAAATATGTAAGCATTCATTTCAGAGTTCTCAAGGAAGCAAAAAAGAGAGAGGGAAGAAAGAGAGGAGAGAGAATGCCTTTGAAGGTGTATTCTTAATCTAATAGAGACTGAAGGACAGACTGAAGAGGGAAAGGAGGAAGAAAAATGGAAGGAAGGAGAAGAGAGGTGGAGAAGGAGAAAGGAATGTCTCAGATTATGATTCCAGGAGTTCAAATCTTTCCGTAATTATTGCATAGATAAATCCCCAAAGGCTTGGGGATTACAAGAGACACGGGGGTCTGCATTCACAAAGTCATTGCGACTACACAAAGCAGCACTAGTCTATCATGTAAGAGAAGTGTTAAGTCTTGAGTACACTCTGGTTGAGACAGAACGTCAAACTTTCTATTATCCGTCTGGTACTAAGAAGTACTAAGAATTGCCTACGGAATTGTTGGGCAGATCTCAGGTGTTTTCGTACTCCAGACAAGTAGTTCCCAAAGTAGGGGGATGCACACAGACAGGCACAGAGAATCACTGACTGGGGTGTGGGAAGAAAGTATCAGAAACTTTAATTTTGTTTACTTTATAACCAATCCTTCAAACATTTCTAATTTTTGTTCACATTATAAAACATGTACTAAAATACCTAGTATGTTTGTAATTTAGAAATAAATTAATATTACACACACACACACACACACACACACACGCACACATATATTAGAGGCTCACGATCAAACCTCTTTGGAGAAATGTGACCAAACATTCAGAGAAAACTGATATAGTACATTACGCATATTTCAAATACTTAGCATGACTTCACATATACAAAAAGGTATCACCTTTTCCTTGTTCTTTATAAAAGTGGGCTATTGTAACCAGGAAAATGGTCTTGGTTGTCAGTCCAAAGGGAGAAGTATCTTGCCAACAAGAAGATTCTATTACTCTCTTAAGCTCTCCTATTATTCGGGCAATAATTCAATCCTAAGTGCTCCAAGCTCCCCTATGATCATACTAATGACCTATGTGAGGCTTTCCCTGTTGCCTAGAACCCAGCTAAATATGACTTCACCACCACTCATCCTTAGCTTTCTAGACCGTTTTAAGAACAGTCTTCTAATTCTGCAGAAATTACGAAATTAACCTAAATAAATGTCAGAGTAGTTGTCCCGGCCAAGGACTGTATGACGTTGGTATCAGACCCCCTGTCTTATCTCCCTTTCTGATTTGTCCTCTTGGTGCTCAATGAAGACATAGCAATGACAGGAAGAGGGGATGTCTGTGAGCCTGTGAGATCCTGACCTATGCCAGGTTCATCACTAGCACAACAAATGTCTTTAGTTAGTTAGTTAGTTAAAATTTATTTATTTATTTTAGAGACAGTGAGAGAGCACAAGTAGGAGGTGCAGAGTGAGAGGGACAGAGAAGCTCAAGCAGACTTCATGCTGAGCGTGGAACCCCAAGCGGGGCTCCATCTCACAACCCTATGATGAGGACCCAAGCGAAACCAAGAGTTGGACGCTTATCCGACTGTGCCATCCGGGCATCCCTCAGCAAGTGTCTTTAAATTAAATGTTTTAAATGTCCTGCTGTTCAAGTAACAGGTTGACACTGTTACTTTTCAATAAGGTTTTAGAGGAAAATTCAATCCCCAGAATTCAGAGCAGAAGGACAAAGTCAATAGAGTGAACAAGACAGATCGAAGAAATTGTGTACTGCCTCTCCTGCATCTCTCCCCAACCTCGGGTAACCATTTCACAACTGAAACGTCTCCCCCTCTCATTCAAGGCTTCAGCAATCAAGGTGCCCGACCCCTAATGCATATGGCCCAAGCCAAGTCAGATACTTGTTGGAAATCTTGGATAGACTGATGCCAGCACAAAAATAATGGAAGCTGAGGTATCCAGAGAGAGACACACTGGAGAGCCTGCACATTAGTTCTTACGGATTTGAGGCTTACAGTTGCCAAGGTTCCTGACCCTCTGTGGGAGAAAGCAAAAATGGCCTCCAATCCTTCCTTTCTCCAGCCACACTCTTGGGCAGTCCCTTCCCACAAGGACTCTGTTCTACAGCATGGGATTTAACGTAGTCAGGATCAAGTAGATCACAAGCACAAACGTGAAAGGTTTGCCCTCTTTTGCTGTACTTGGTACCCTGAGACCATGATGAAGCGACTGTGCTGGGGAATGAATGACCATGTGGAGAAGCAAGGTACCCTCGCCAACCCGGCACCTGACGGCAGACCCCTGAGTGAGTCCCCATGGCGATCAGTGTGGCCTAGCGCAGATTGGGAATTGCTTGAGCTTGTCTAGACCGTGGATATGCAGAACCTTTAGCTAAACCAATGATTGTTGGGGTTGCGGCAGGTACTAATTTTCAGTGTGGTTTTTATGGAACACAGTTCAAGTTGATAGACCAACTTCCTGCCGTGTGAATTCTCAGCTTTTCTTCTGATTCTGTAAACCATTATATCCTTAGAATAAATTCCTTTTGCTTTAAGTTAGTAACGTTGGCTTCTGTTGCTTACAATCCAAAATTATTTAGTAGCCAGGAAGGAGACAGATAACAAGATCTTTGTTGGAACCACGGGCAGATATAAATTTCTAAAACCTTCTAAATGTGTCTGGCTTTGAGCCAAACTATTTTGTTGCTCCTCTCCACTCTCCCTCATTCTTTTCACAAGGAAATAGAACAGTATTCTTATGGCTTAAACAATACAAGACACATACTCATAACTCTGGTCAGGTTGGAGGGGAGGAATTTTAAGACTCTTCTCTGAAGAACACTCATCTTTGGTCTGGTCACCCCAGGCAAAAACAGGTGGGAAGGGGAGAGGCTCTGATTGCACCGCCAAGTGGTCAATGGACTCTGGCTCTAGGCTGGATCCTATTCTGGTTTCTCCATCTGTTAACACTGTGACCTTGGGCAAGTTACTTAAATATACTAGGGCTTTAGTTCCTTCACCTGTAAAATAGAGATAATAGCAATATTGACAAAGAGAGAGAGATCACAAGTAGGCAGAGCAGCAGGCAGAGAGCGGGGGGAAGCAGGCTTCCCGCTGAGCAGAGGGCCCAACACAGGGCTTGATCCCAGGACCCTGAGATCATAACCTGTGCCTAAGGCAGAGGCTTAACCCACTGAGCCACCCAGATGCCCCGTATTTACCTCTTTTTAAAAAATATATATTTTATTTATTTATTTGACACAGACAGAGAGAGAGAGAGAGAGAGAGAGCAAGCACAAGCAGGGGGAATAGCTGTCAAAGGGAGAAACAGACTCCCTGCTGAGCAGGGAGCCCAACGTGGGGCTCAATCCCAGGGTCCTGGGATCATGACCTGAGCCGAAGGCAGCTGCTTACTGACTTGGCCTCCCGGGTGCCCCTAATATTAACCTCTTAAGTTGTGGTAAGGACTGAGTTCATCTATATAAAGCTTATATGGCAAACATTTTATAAATATTTGGTGTTATTATTATAATGATTATTCCTTAGAGTCTAGATAACCTTGGGGAACAACTTGGAAAGAAACATTTGGCGCTGTGGGAACTTCAATAAAGACATGAAGCAGAAGGTTTTATTTCTAGTCCGGGCTCTGCCACAAACTTGCTACGATCTTGGGCAAATCTCTGGGCCATCTCCCCACCTAAAACATGGGATAATCATAAATCCTGTTCTAGTTGGAAGCAAATATAAAATAACACATATGTCAGAATGTTTCTAAACATTCAAAAGTGCGCTTAACTGATGTTTGGTAAGGTCTATAATTACTATTCAGATAATGTGGTAGTTTTAGGTTCCAAGTAAGTCCTACAATTCCCCATACCATTCAAGTAGATCCAAGCTGGGCACTTGTTGCATTTGAGAGAGAGAGAGAGAGAAAGAGACAGAGAGAAATGCAAAAAGCAGTCTTGGAATAAAGATTTATTTACAGATCTATTAAACCAAAACCGATGTGTTGAAAAGGTTGGTTACATGTCAGATCAAAGACGTCATAGCCTTTTCAAAAGTCTCCCAAAGACCATTGGTATTTCTGAGGAAGTAAATGAAATCAGGTAACCAGAGAATACGGGAAAGTGGAAGGCCAACAACACACTCCTACCTTTCTATAACCTGAGCTGACATATCCAACTGAACTGACTGGTTCCCCAGATGTCCACAGGACCAGGGTTGAATGTCTTTTGTCTCTGCTGGGGATAACTCGGGATTTAAGGCCCACTGAATCTAATGTCCTTGCAATGTGAATTCATTTTAAAGCACACTCCTTTTTATAATTGTTCCAGTTACCAAGTTCTAAATTGAGTAACAATTTGCTTCTGTACTGTAAAGATGAACTTTTTCGATAATTTTAAGAAACATGTTATATTTTAGACCATTTTCATGGTGCAGAAATACACAAAATTAAAAGCACCTGGGGTGCCTGGTTGGCTCAGTCTGTTAAGGGTCTGACTCTTGATTTCAGCTCAGGTCCATGATCTAAGGGTTGTAAGATCGAACCCCGGATCAAGAGCCATGCAGGGTGTGGAGGCTGTTTAAGATGAAATCAGGGCCCCCAAATCCTGCTGCCACCGGAGATGACTGATATCACTATGACAGTGTTTTCTTCACGCTGTCTCACCGTGCACAGCCACATTCATGAACACACAGCTATCTAGAGAGTAGGGATCCTTTTGCATATATAGTTTTAGAACCCACATTTTCTTTTGCTTAATAATCGCAGATGAGAATTTTCATGGGACAACATTCGAAACAGGCAGCGAGCAAAAGACAGTAAGTGCCAGCAGCTGTTGGCAGAGGCTGACCAAAAGTTAGTATGACATTACGTTCGCTCAGAGAGTCTGGAGGGCGGTTGGTATTCATTCCAGTGCATACATACAATGTCCGGCAGCCTCGGTGGGGACATGCAGGATATGTGAAAAGTAATAAGAAGCTGTGATCGTGGGTAAAGGATGGTCAATGTTGATCATTTGTTTCATGAGGTCAATGTGATCCCTGACTGAAAGCCAGGGGCTTCAGTAGACAGACATGAGGTAATGGAATCAGGATTTCTATTTTCAAATCGAAAACTTGCCTGGCTGTGACACGCCGAAATGTTGACAAACATGCGGACTTCCACTCTTTAAAAATAGCAATCTCGGGGCGCCTGGGTGGCTCAGTGGGTTGAGCCGCTGCCTTCGGCTTGGGTCATGATCCCAGGGTCCTGGGATCGAGCCCCGCATTGGGCTCTCTGCTCGGCAGGGAGCCTGCTTCCTCCCCTCTCTCTGCCTGCTTCTCTGCCTGCTTGTCATCTCTCTCTGTCAAATAAATAAATAAATAAATAATCTTTAAAAATAAATAAATAAATAAAAATAAAAATAGTAATCTCTGTTTCCTCCATGGAGGGTGTTTCCTAAGGTCAGACTGAACCTCCTTTGCAGCTGGACACACAACCGACTGGTGTGTGTGGCTACTTGTTGCTGCTTCTTTGCACAAATGAGAGAAGTCAAGCAAAGATGCAAAGGTGGTATCATCTGGCCACCTCAAGGCATAAACATGGTTACGTTAGAGGGCAAGTTGCACAACATAAAACACAGGTTTGCTTCCTCAAAGACTCTTCAAGATCATGCGCTGCATGGCATAGGGCTTTCTAGCCTATCTTCAAGAGCAGACGGGGGCAAATACACTAGTCAGCATTTGATAAAGGCTGTTAGCAAATAAAGGGTAAACAGTCCCAAAATATTTAGAGAGGAAGAATGTAACTATTCTGTCTAACACTTTAAGATTTCTGCTTAAGATTAAGGGGCGGTAAGGCATGTGTCAGTGGAGAGAAGCACACGCTGAATCAGGACAAAATTGAGCCAAGGAAAGAGATCTTTGTGGTGTTCGTTTTTCTTCAAAGTATTTAATTTGGGATGGACTGTCTAAACCCACATAGCCCCTGGTGACTTCTGGAGTGTGTCTAGAGTTCTCTGGGGATTTGGGGAGTAAACTTGAGGTTTTAGGGCAGGAGAGGGCGCCGGAGAGAGAGAAGGATAACAACCCGCCATCGCCTCCACGTTCAAGACCACAGCAGGGGCCAGGCTGACGCTCAGCATTCCTGTCCTGGATGCCAGAGGCTCCACCGGACTGCACCTCCATGTGATGCTGGAACACCTGACCTAAGGTGGGTCCCACCTCGGGGACACTGAGGCATGGAGGTTAGTGAGCAGACCAGTTAAGTGGTGGAGCTAGAATCCAGACCCAGGAAGCGGGAGCTCACCACGCTCAGCTTGACCGCTCTGAGGTACCGCAGCGCCGACCACCGCTCAGGGTTATGGAACTACCGAATCTCGAGCAAGTGACTTAATTTCCAAGTCTCTGTTGCTTCACCTTTAAAAAGCATAATAAAAATAAGCTGGTCTGTCCACCACAACATGGCTGTGACACCTAACGAGACATAGGAATACATGTGAGTGTCCCTTGTACAATACGGCATGCCCTCCATCTTAAGTTACATGCATTATTACTGATGCAAGAAGAGAAAGAAAAGGGGCACTGATTTCTTCATTTTGAGGTTTGTTCTTTGTCGTATGAACATTTTAATTTGAATAATCAACATCAGGCAATGGAAGTAATGGATATTCACATTAAACACTGAGAAAAAGCAGAAAGCATTCTCTCTATCAGGAATCTGTGATGGGAAAGAAAGAAAAAAAAAAAAAACAGTGATTATTTCGACAAGGCAGTGACTTAGGCTCTCTGGGGGGTACTCTGTAGCTCCGGTGATAAAGCCTGCTCTAACTGCTGGCAGGCAAGGGACAGTTCCCTTTCTGGAAGTGGAAATGAACTCTCAAGGATTTGTGGCTCTCCAGATAATGACTTCCTGTTCCACAAAAACAAAGCACACCCACTGGAAATAACAGTTATCTCTGGTCTTAGAGCTATGGTTCTTAGTCTGGTCTGCAAGAGGGTTCTCTAGCTCCAGGCTTCCAAATCCTCAACTATTAATCAGATGGACAAAAATGCCAGAATTTATTTCTCTTTTAAAGATTTTAGTTAGAGCCCTCTTAGCGCAGCAGGCAGCGCATCAGTCTCATAAAGATTTTATTTATTGGGGCGCCTGGGTGGCTCAGTGGGTCAAAGCCTCTGCCTTTGGCTCAGGTCATGATCCCAGGGTCCTGGGTTCCAACCCCACATCGGGCTCTCTGCTCAGCAGGGATTCTGCTTCCCTCTCTCTCTCTCTGCCTGCCTCTCTGCCTACTTGTGATCTCTGTCAAATAAATAAATAAAATCTTTAAAAATAAAAAAAAATAAAGATTTTATTTACTTTATTTGACAGACAAGAGATTACAAGTAGGCAGAGAGGCAGGAAGGGTGGAGGGTGGAGGGGAGGGGAAGCAGGCTCCCTGCTGAACAAAGATCCCTGACACGGGGCTCGATCCCAGGACCCTGAGATCATGACCTGGGTCGAAGGCAGAGGCTTAACACTGAGCCACCCAGGTGCCCCCCAAATGCCAGAATTTAAAGCCAAGGTTAGAGACAGTTACCTTTGAGCAGAATCACCCCGGACTCAGACCAATCTGCTGGAAGTCATTAAACTCCCAAGCAGGGCTGAAGTCTTTGATATATTTCTCCATCAGAGCACACACAGGCATGATCTCTTTGTGTTTATATTCCCACTCTGGCCACTACATAACAGACTTTTTTTTTAAAGATGTTATTTATTTATTTGACAGAGAGAGAACACAAGTAGGCAGAAAGGCAGGCAGAGAAAGAGGGGGAAGCAGGCTCCCCGCTGAGCAGAGAGCCCGATGTGAAGCTCGATCCCAGGACCCTGAGATCATGACCTAAGCTGAAAGCAGAGGCTTAACTCACTGAGCCACCCAGGCGCCCCTACATAACAGTGCTTGAACTGAATTGTGCTGGGAACTTCATCTAGGAGACCAAAGTTGGGAAAGAGGAGAAAAACGAACAGTTCCATAAATCAAGTGATAGAGGGGTCAGCAAAGAGAGTTTAGTCATCTACCATTAAATGAATTCTCTTTTCAGTTGATCTATACATGTTCAAGTTTTATTACAATGTACGATGGGCAGAAAATACAGTACTTCTTATATAAGAGGCTGAAAAAGAAGGAAAGGGTGAAAATTAGATTTGATGTACTCAAGAAGCAAGAAATGAAGTCATAGATGTAACACTCCACTTTCAGGTGCCTTTGAAGTCACCTTCAATGGAGATTTGCCATAGTGCTTTCACAGAACAGTGTTCATATTTTATTAGCGCCCTGTGTACAATCAGTCCTGTGATAATATTTTAAAAAGAAAAAACGGTGACCCTATAGTTCTGCAAGGGGACAGCTTCCTCTCCACATGACCATGGAATGTCATAAAACCTAGAGTATAGAGAAGAAGTTTAAAAGTTTTCAGAAAGAATTGATAGGATTCTAAAGTCCACTAATCTGTAACCTCATTAATTACAAAGAAGGTTCAAAACTTTCTTTTAACACAAACAATCCATGCTCAGTGAAGAAAATTTAGAAGATATGGGCAAGTCGGGGTGCGTGAGCACCCAAAGTCCCACGTTTACCACCATGATAAGAGACATCTGTGCTGTTATAAAGGTTGATGAAGGAGAAACTGAAAATAACAGCAGCCAAACGTGTTCCCAGATTAACTGTAGGACACAGGTGGGAATAGCAGGACCTGAAACTGCGCTTGGTACTAGGATCTAGTGGTCACTTTGAAAAAAAGGTGCGGGGACTTCCGTCATCTTATGCAACTCCTCTGAACCTCCCAGATGATTACAGAAGTTATTCACACATACATAGAATAATACGTTGTATAAGCACACCTTGTGAGACCATTACAATAAATGAAGAAAAGGTAAAATTTAACACTCTCAGCATACTAGAAATGGGGGACAATTTCCTCAGTCTGATAAATGTGTGTGTGTGTGTGTGTGTGTGTGTGTGTGTGAATGTGCACACGCGTGTGTGAGTAAACTTCAGCTAATTTCCTAATGGTGAAATATTGAATGTTTATCCCCAAACTCACCACATCTATTCAGTATTGTAGTGGAGTCCATATGCATGGCAACAAGATAAGGAAAGGGAATGAAAAGCAAATGAAAGAAATAAAACTCTCTTCATAGGTGGTATCATTGTGTACTCAGCAAATCCAAAAATATCAGCAAAATCATAGAAGCATAAGCAAAAGCAGCAAGGTGTCAGGACACAAAGTCATTACTTAAAAAAATCATTATAGGGGCGCCTGGGTGGCTCAGTAGTTAAACTGCCTTTGGCTCGGGTCATGATCCCAGGGCCCTGGCAGGAAGCCTGCTTCTCCCTCTCCCACTCCCCCTGCTTGTGTTCCCTCTCTCACTATGTCTCTCTCTGTCAAATAAGTAAAGAAAATCTTAAAAAACTAATTATGTATTTTATTATATGTCTAAATACTAGTAACAGGGACACCTGGATGGCTCAGTCAGTTAAGTGTCTGCCTTCAGCTCAGGCCGTGATGCCAGGGTCCTGGAATCAAGCCCTGTGTCAGGCTCCCTACTGAGCAGGGAGCCTGCTTCTCCCTCTCCCTTTGCAGCTTCCTCTGACTGTGCTCTCTCTTGCTCATCCTCTCATACTCTCTTTCAAGTAAATACATAAAATCTTTATGTACAAATAACTGGAAAATGAAATTTTAAAAAATTACAATATCATAAAAATTTCAAATACACAGAGTAAATTAAATATGTAAGACCTCTATACTTGAAAGCTACAGAACACTAGTCAGATAAAATAAAGAAGGCCTAAACAATGAAAAGATTTCATGTGGATTTGAATGATTGGATTTGAAGATTCAAAATGTTAAGAAGAAAAAGTTTCTGAAATTGAATTATAGTCGATGCAAATCCAAACACAATCCCTGGATTTTTTCTTCCCCTTTTGGTAGAAACTGATATACTGTCAATTTTTATGAAAGCCTGTCAGTAGCCAATATAAACTTGAAGAAGAAAAATTTTGGAAGGCTTATATTAGTAAATTATAGTATTTATTATAAAGATTCAGTAACTTTGATAGTTTAGTAGGAAAGATAAGTAAGTTAATTGAAGAGAATAGAGAGTCTGGAAGTAGACCCATAATATATACTCATTTGGGTTTTGGCAAAGGTGTCATAGAATTCAATGGGGGAGGAGAGTTCTTTTCAATAAAATGTACTGGAGGGCGCCTGGGTGGCTCAGTGGGTTAAGCCGCTGCCTTCGGCTCGGGTCATGATCTTAGAGTCCTGGGATCGAGTCCCGCATCGGGCTCTCTGCTCAGCAGGGAGCCTGCTTCCCTCTCTCTCTCTCTGCCTGCCTCTCTGTCTACTTGTGATTTCTCTCTGTCAAATAAATAAATAAAATCTTTAAAAAAAAAATGTACTGGAGCGACTAAACATACATATGGAAAAAAAAAAAAAAACAGACCTTAACCTTTTCCTCTCTCTATATATACAGGAATTAAAGTGAGAAAAATCATAGATCTAAATGAGAGCCAAAACTGTAACACTTCTATAGGAAAACATTAAAAAAAAAAAATTTCATGACCTTGCAGGATGCAGTGATTTCTCGGGACACAAAAAGCACTACTATGAAAACAAACAAACCAAAAAACAAAAACAAAACCAAAAAACCCGTAATAAATTGCAATTGATTTATCAAGATATCACTTAAAAAGTTAGAAGGCAAGCTACTGAAAAAAGACTTCTATCAAGCATACATAAAGAATTCCCATAAATCAATAATAAAAAGAAGAATAACCAATAAAAAAAATGGGCCCCTCATAAAAGAAGCTTTGTGAATGGCCATAGAGCACAAGGTAAGGTGTTTAACATCATTAGGCAGTAAAGAAGTGTAAACTGAACTACAGTGAGATACAACCCATCCACTAGAAAGGCTGAAGTTGGGAAGTATGATAATATCATGCGTTATAGGATGGAAAACAACTAAAACTCTCTTATATTGCTGGTAAGAGTATAAAGCAGTAAAATCACTTTGAAAAATGGTTTAGCAGCCTCTAATAAATTTACACATTCACCTAACTTACAACCCAGCAATTCCACTACTATCTTTATATATAAGAGAAGTGAAAAATGTGTCCACAAATAGATTTGCTCGAGAATGTTCATAGCAGCTTGATTCATTATAGTGAAACAATAGAACTACCCCAACTATCCATCACTAAGAGAATGGATAAGCAAATGGATATGCAGTTTGCTTCATATTCATATAATAGAGTACTACTGTAGCAGTAAACCTAAGTGAACTGTTTACACATATAGCAACATGACAAATCTTAAAACCATCACCTGAATCTCAAAAGTCATTGTCACACACCATCACCTACTCTGGTTTCACTGATTCATTTAATGGCATATGAGCCCTATAAAGTAGATACAATTATCCCTCTGTTTTATTTTTCAAAAATTTTTAAGGATTTTATTTATTTATTTATTTGAGGGAGAAAGATAGTGAGAGAGAGCACGAGCAGGGAAGAGAGGGAGAAGCAGCTTCCCTGGTGAGCAGGGAGTCCCATGTGGGGCTCGATCCCAGGATCCTGAGATCCTGACCTGAGCCCAAGGCAGCTGCTTAACCAGCTGAGCCACTCAGGCACCCCTATTCCTCAGTAATGAAATACTAGTAATGAAAAAGATTCACAGAGGAAGAATAATAGCCAAGACTGTATTTACTCTTTCATTAATTCATTCAATATTTACTGAGCACGTACTGTTTGCTAACAGGTGGTGTGTCACATGCTGAGGATACAATGTTAGTGAAACCAGACACAAGATTTAAACCCAGTCCTTCCACTACACACACTGCCAGGTACTGAGACAAGCCCTACATTTAAAAAAAAAAATGAGTAATGTACTATCACTGCAATTACAATACAAGAAAGTGCTCCCATAGGTATATGCAAAGGGCTGTGTGAACCCGGAAAGTGAAGTGCCTGAGAATTCCGCCTGAGTTGGTTGAAGCCAAACTGGCAAAAGGGCTGACATTTCCACTGGTAACGTAACAGCAGACAGAATGCTTTCGGGGGCTGAGAAAAAGTGGAAAGAGCTCAAGACCTGGAACTAACTCTGCCTGGGTGGGAGGGGGGCTCAGTACTGACATCTGTGAAATGCTAACTGACAATTTGAGGGGTGGTTGTGGGAACCGGAAATAATACCTAAAAATCAAAGTACATGCAGAAAAAAATGAAAAGTATAGTAGCTTTTATTTTTGAGCAGATCACTGGTGTTAGTCATCCTGTCAACATACGTCTCCTATTGTAGTTGGTGCATCAATCCCCAGGAAGACCTACCCGTCAAAATAAGAATGTGATTACCTTTCTAAGGCTTGAAAAGCTTTAGACTAGACCCTCAACCCACAGTGATTTGCTGGCTTTTGATCCCCTTCCTCGTCTGAGCATGCCTTGTGCCCAACATACACCACGAGACTGTTAAGTAGAGTTGGCTATCTCAGTATGAGTGGCTTCATATGTGGTTAGAGGCCAGGACCCCAAATACTTGGACTAATGGGAACCACAGCCACTCCCACTCTGCATTGTTCCTTTTCATACAAAACTACTCAGAACCTGCACTCAATCGCTGCCTCCTCTGTGCCCAGCTCATACAATCCTGCTTTTAATCGACACCACATAGCCCTCTCAGTCTCCAGGTTCCTAGAACAGAGGCTAGCGGTAAGCATTAAATTAATTTGAGAGAGACAGCCTCTCAAGGGAGGGCCAAAGTGGCAGAATCTTCTCAATACACAGAGGCTCTTCCTGTGGCGCCTGCATCCAGGATTTTAATATAGATAATGAAATAGGTTCTGTATCCCCTCTGATACAGCAGGTTAGTGCTGCTGAATATTAAGGCATTTACAAAATGCAAGGTCAGAAGTTGTTTGCGAGGCTGAGTAGCTCTTTACTGACATTTCTAGTCAAGCCTAGAATAATTACAGCAAGAGTGGCCCTGGCCCCAACCTCTCCTAACCACACAGGTTTACATGCGCACGGTTGACTGATGAACTGATGCAGAATGGTGTTTACATTATTTAATCATCAGAGCACAGCACATAGGAGAGAGCGCAGCACCAGAGAGAAGTGTGGGTAATGTCGGGCCAATAACTTCTGTTCTCCAAGCCTCAGCTCCCTCACCTAGAAAATGGGATAATGATGCCGTGCGGGACACTGTGAGAGTTCCAGATAATGCAGGCAAGTGCCTGGCATAAT
Organism: Mustela nivalis; assembly: GCF_964662115.1. Taxonomy (NCBI): domain Eukaryota; kingdom Metazoa; phylum Chordata; class Mammalia; order Carnivora; family Mustelidae; genus Mustela; species Mustela nivalis. Next base: position 21,491,353 of record NC_139025.1, read on the forward strand.
GCCTTGCATGTACCAGACACCTAATAAATGGCTGCTTTTGTTATCATAATTAATGGAAGGCATGGCCATCTAGAGTTCTGGGGGAGCCAAAGAAGAAGATATATATGCTACCAGCTGGTTGCTTTTGTTGGAGAGAGGCCATGGTAAATGGCTTGTAGCGGGCTTCCGTGGAGTGGAGTTCAGGGAAGGGTTGGTGTGTGACGAGGGCAGGGTGGGGGTGAGTGGAGGGAAACAGGAGAGACAAAGTGGGGAGAGGAGCAGGAAAGAAACAGCTTTCAGAACAAGCACAAATATCTTATTACTAGACTATAAGCTATTTGAAGGCAAAGCTCCGGTCTTATTTTAGGTTACCTTTCTTTTTTTCAACCCTGTTTTTAATTTGTTATTACAAGCTCTATCAGCATCTAACATGACACCTGACACCCAGCGGGCACTCGGTCAATGTTTACTGATCTACTGCGCTGACCTGCGCTCACAGGTGTGGCTCTGACTAAACAGGAAGAGGAAACGGACAGTGGCGGTGTGGGACCATTGTTGAACAGCCGTTCTGATAAGCAGAAGTGCCCTTTGTCCCAGCAGTTGAGTCACTTGCCCCATCGCAATGACAAACTGTGACAGGTTAAACTCACAACACCAATAATGCCATGAAATCATTCCCTCGACAAAGCACTAACCCCCAGATAAAGGCTCCAGATCTTAACACAGGCAAGGTCTGTCCCAGTCTGTCACCTTCCATCCCAGTTAGTACATCAGATACATGGAGTATTTTACTGTCCTGTCCTGGACTAGGCATTCTGCATACCCTTTGTCCATTAATCTCAGGACAACGCTATGTAAGGTATGAAGCCTAGTTTAAAAGTGAAGAAAGTGAAATTCACAGAGGTGAAGTAACTTGCCTAAAGTCAAATATCAACCAGGCTTCAAAATCCTATCGTCCGATACACCCACAGAAGGGTGTATGTATCACAAGTTCTCACACACCGAGTACAGTCATGGAACCATACCCGAGGAAGAAATAAATTCCCTGTACTTCTTTCTTGCCACGCCCCCTCCAAAGGCAGCCCCTCTTCTGACTTCTCACAACTCTATGAGTTTTGCCCAGAACACTCCAACCCATAGTAATTTCTCCTTCCACTGAATGCTTGGGTTTTTCTTCTCTGTAATTTCCTAAGACCTTCTTGGCGTGTCAATTATTCATTCTGTTACATACGTTGTCTTTGTAATCACGACTGTGATAAGCTTTTTGAGGCCCAGGTTTTATACTTCTTTACCTCCCCTGGCACTTCTAGGATGGAGAACTTAATGCACAGGAGAGGTACCTAACAGTTAACTTTCTTTCTGTGTATCTGGCACCGCTATAAGTATTATACTGGGATTAGCTCATTTAACCCTTCCAACAGCCCAGTGAGGTAGGTACTACTGTTTCTATAAATGATGAAATGGAGGCACAAAGCAATAACTTGCCCAAGGTCATACAGTCAGGGAGGGTCCTCTGGATTCAGCTGGGGCATTGTTAGGCCAGGGAATGCAGGAATTGGAGGGCTTTCATTATTCTGTTCTCTTTTCATAACATTTTTATTCAAGTCTTAAAACACATAGAAAAAAGACCACTTAAATCACACATTTAGGTTCAATGCACTCTGGGTGTGAGGAGAAAGGAACTATGGGGAGAGCGTGTCTCGTTTGACCAAGCACTTGGAATGAGCTCCTTCATTTCCAACATAGAAGAAACTTACATCAATTCCCCGTACCCTGAAAAGCTATCATAATGCCCTTAGGATAAAAACCACCAGATCAGGGTCTGCAGGCTTCCTTATCATTTTATCAAAGGCAGAAAGAATCATCCTTAATGTTGTAAACAAATTGGCCATTTTGTCCTTTCAATGCTCACCACCAGCTTCCGTGGGCCAAAAATCAGTCATCATATCTCCAGCTATGAAGATAAAAGTTGTAGTAAGCAGGATGTTGTGAACCAAACCAGAAACCTTGGACAAGGCAGACAGTTAACCTACTGAGACATACAGGTATCCCGGCCCGACAAGACCCTTGCTTCTTCCTGCTACCAGTGGGTTTTTCATTTTTTTTCCCCCCTGAATTTAATTTCAGAAAAATAAACTGTGACTTTCTATCAAGTATCTTTTTTATTTCCTCCCTGCTTTGAGCCTTCACTCATTTGATGCAAGAAAAAACCCTCAAAAGCAGAACGATCTCGAATAAGCATCTATGTAGACAGCTTAAAAAACAAATAAAGTTGAACGGGTTTTTAGAAAATGAAGACACCTGTGTAACTCACACCCAGATCAGGAGAGAGAATATGATCAACAACCCAGAAGACCCCTTAGTGCCCCATTTAGTCACTAACTGCATCCAGGGTATCTGCTATCCTGACTCGTCACACCATATATTAATTTACTTATTGTTGAACTTTATATAAGTGAAATTATATAGTATGTCCTCTTTATATTCATGAGATTCCATCACTTTGTTGCACGTGATATGTTAATTTGCATTTCCTATTGCATTTTCTATGTTGAAGTATGTGGATGTGATATGATTTCTCCCCTCTGGTGTTGATAAGACATAGCTACATTAACTGTAGCTAATGCTTTGTGAACATTCTTATACATGCTTTTTGGTACAAAATATGTGTGTGTTTTCTTGAGTATATAAGCAGGTATGGAATTATTATGTCTTTGGATATGCAAAGTCGATCATAACAAGTTACACTCCCATCTGCAGTGTTTGTGATTTCTGCTCACTCTAAATCCTTGCCAACACCTGATAGTGTCTGTCATTTTCATTTATTTTTTATTAAATATTTATTTATTTATTTATTTATTTGAGAGTGAGTGATACATATGTGAGTGGGGGGCGGGGCAAAGGTAGAGAATCTTCAAACGGACTCCCTGCTGAGTACGGAGCCTGACACGGGGCTCGATCTCATAACCCATGAGGTCATGACCTGAGCTGAAACCAGGAGCTGGACATTTAACCAACTAAGCCACCCAGGAGCCCCAGGTCATTTTCATTCTAGCTATGGTGCTAAGTGTATAGTGGTGTTATATTGTGCCTTTATGTGAGTTTTCACTGATGGCTGTGGAGTCAGTTGTACACCTGCTGGTCATTTGGATATTCTCTTTTGCGAGTACCTTTTCAAGGCTTTTCTGCATTGGGTGGTCTACTGTCTTGGAGTGGTGTAGAAGTTCCTTACATGTTCTATATGTGAGTCCTCAGTCAGATAAATCTACTGCAAGTATCTTCTCACAATGTAGCTTGCTTTTCACTCTCTTAATAGCATCTACTAGCAAACAGTCTTAATTTTAACGTCATCTAATTTATCAGTTTTTGTCCTTCATAGTTAGTTCTTTTTGGCTCTTGCTTAAAATGCATTTTTTAGCGGCTGCTGTAATAGAGACTGACTGGTGGGGCTTCCTGACAAGGCCCCAGCCAACCAAAGTCATACGAGCTCATCTAGGCCATCACAAAGCTCTTTCTTTGGAATTTTACTCTTTAGGAAATGAAAATGAAACTGGAAATGGTTGATAGCACTAGAAGAAACCATCTGAGAATCTCTACCAGAGACCCAAATTCTGTTCTACCGTCCTTTATGAGTATGGCTTTTCAGCTTGATTTCTTTAGTTCTTCCTTTCTCCTTCAGTTCTGTGAGAACACCCTTCCCCTTGGCTCCTCCATATCCTTCCAATAAAAATTTCTAATTAACCAGAGTCTATTTCTGTTGCTCACAACCAAAGAATCCCACTGATTTGTTCATTTACTCTCTCTATAGTTACATCTATTTTTATATTTGGTGCTAAGCACAAAAGGGCAGCTTGACGTTACACTGTGCAAACAAGTAATTTCACCTTCTTGAAACTCAGTCCTCATCCTTTCACGACCGAAGGATGATTTTTAAAAACTCTGAGTTTCCTGATATGCCAGGACTCATTCTGCCAGGACACTCACATTAGGAAAAACAATGGCATTTCCAACTCATTGGCTCCTAGGGAAATGAAGAAGGGGAAATCTAGCTAAAACTGCACATTCTCCAATAAAGCAGACAAATAAAAAGGTACAATAGAGCATTAACCCCTTAACAAAGTACCCAGCAAAGACAGCTCTGCAGCTGTGCCCAAACATGATAATTACTACCTTTTTATTGCTGATGGCTAAAATAATGAGTACTGATCATTTAAGTGGAAGAGCAAATGATATATTGTGTACATTATTATTTAAATAAGGAGCACTTCTAAAAATTAAATTATCCTGAATAGGCAGCATGGGGGAACGAGGTGACAATCTAAAGAGACACTCTTTTAACTGGAAGGGTGTTTGGGGAATCATCTCAATAATTATGTGTTCAGACCCTTCATGTTTCACAAAATAAGAGCACAGGCCAACATTAATGTGATTTAAAAAAAAAAACACAAACAAATTAAACCTCCAAATGAGTCTGAACTAGCAAGTCATACACATATTTCATTGATACAATTGTAATATTGGGCATTTCTGGATTACAGTTTTCGGAAGTGTTTTTAGAAACTATGCTGTTTCCTTCAGCATGACCTTAGTCGTGGTGAATCTTCATTCCTTAAAGCTGATTGGGTTTGACTGCTCGAAAACATTCAAAAACTCAGTCAGCCTGATGAGTAAATTTCTGTAAATACATTTTCTTTTAAAAAAGGGACAACATGGGGCGTCTGGGTGGCTCAGTGGGTTAAGCCGCTGCCTTCACCTCAGGTCATGATCTCAGGGTCCTGGGATCGAGCCCCGCATCGGGCTCTCTGCTCCTCGGGGAGCCTGCTTCCTCCTCTCTGCCTCTCTGCCTGCCTCTCTGCCTGCTTGTCATCTCTCTCTGTCAAATAAATAAATAAAATCTTTAAAAAAAAAAAATAAAAATAAAAAAGGGACAACACAGGGGAACCTGGGGTGGCTGGGTTGGTTCAGCGTCTCCCTTTGGCTTGGGTCATGGGCCCGGGGTCCTGGGATCGAGCCCTGTGTTGGGCTCCCTGCTCAGTGGAGAGCTTGCTCCTCCCTCTGCCTCTGCCCCTCCTCTGCTTGTGCTCTCTCTCTTTCTTGCAAATAAATAAATAAAATCTTTAAAAAATAATATTTTTTAAAGATTTTATTTGACAGACGGAAATCACAGAGAAGCGGGCAAAGAGAGAGAGAGAGAGAGAGAGGAGGAAGCAGGCTCCCTGCTGAGCAGAGAGCCCGATGCAGGGCTCTATCCCAGGACCCTGGGATCATGACCTGAGCCGAAGGCAGAGGCTTTAACTCACTAAGCCACCCAGGTGCCCAAATAAATAAAATCTTAAAAAAAAAAAAAAAGTTGGGGGGGCACACAACACTTTGGAGTTAGAGCAATCTATACTCTGACACTTCCTGGTTTGGGATCTTGAACACAAGAAAGTCTACTTGTGTCTCAGTTTCCTTATACATAAGAAGGAACTAACAGTCTTTCAGACGGGTGTGGCTGGTAAATGAGATACTGTACCTGAAGCTATTATATCTTTAGCTTTTATTATTGTGACTAAGGAAGGAGAATGGTTTCTGTCTGTCGAATGTAAATTGGTTCTGAAAGGGCTTCACAAAAAAAGTTTACAGAATTTAAGCATTACCATTAGGGAGCGACAAGACTTGCGAAGTCTCTGGATTTATGCCACCCAGCTCAGACCCAGAAATTATTTTTATGGATGTATGTATATTTGTATTTATTTTTCAGACCCAGGAATTATTTTTAAAAGGATTCTAAGAACAAAACACAATCATAGAGTCTAGGTACTAAAGTTGGAGCATTAATGCACAGATGTGCCTCTTGGTGTCCGACGAGATAACACTCATGCTCTAATTTTGAACCCATCCCTACAAAGCCCATAAAGAGGCCCATGGAGAAGGGGTAACTATTGGTGCAGGGAAAATTGAAAGACTGACAGACGCAACTCAAGTGCTCAAAAAAAACCAGATTCACTGAGAGAACATCTTTTACCCATTGACATACATGCTAAGGGACTGTGGGAGGGTCAGGGACAGAATGGCTCCTTTAATGGGCTGCAACTTCAAAATTCAGAGGGCAGGCGTCTGGGATGGTGCTAGCCAGGTACAATAGGCTGGTCTTCGGACAGTCAAGCTTTATTTGGTTCATCACTGGATTACCAGTCTTTCCTTGATATTTGCCTAAAACCTTAACCCTGCCCTACTTCCAAGGGAACAGAATAATTCATCAAACACCCACAAAATCTGGTTACCTTGACCACTTAGGGTCCTTATCAACAAAATGAGAAAAATCACACCTACCTCATGGTACTATGCAAATTAAATGAGATCTCATGAAAAGCATCATTATAGTGTCTGACAAGTAGCAGTTGCTTAAGAAGTAATTATTGGCTTTAAACAAAGAAAGAAAAGCCAAATGTTGCATCTAAACTGCTAAGAAGATAATCTATGGATCAAGAGAAAAACTTCATCTAGTCTGGATAATTCTACAATTTGGTGAATCTTGGTTTTGAATAACTGCTATTATATCTTGAATGCATATTTTCTCCAAATATTTTCTCCATACCTTCTTGTTTTATCTACACATATCTTAAAATTTTGCTTAGTTGTGGAAGCCTGATGATTCACAGTCCTGCACCGCTGGGGCAATAATACATTATATGTTAATAAAAATTAAAGAAAAAAAAAGAATTAAAACTCACTTAACCAATCATATAGACCAAGCAATATATATATATATATATATATATATATATATATATATAACCATATATAACCAATCTATAGAAAAAATCTATTCATGAATATCCAGGTCTTGTGCTCTGCAGATCTGACCTTTTCTTGGAATTACAGAGCTAGAGGATGAGATCCCACAGAGGCTGGTTTTTCAACAGATGATGAAACGGTCCTTCAATCAATCCTCTGGACCAGGTATTTTTGTTTTGTTTTGTTTTGTTTTGAATCCGAATCTGTTTTGATCATGTGTATCTAAGAGCACAGAGTTAGTAGAGGAGCTCTCCTTCAGAGGGGAAAACCAGGAACTGTTCGTTCTGTCTCCATCGCCTCTTTCGCATAATAGATGTGTATTTCCTGTGGCGAGTCAGGGATAATGTGCCAAAGACAGGAAGAGACTGGGTCAAAGGTGTCATTGTCTTGTTTGAGAAGCCTCCACACCTTTACATTTCAAAAACTATGGCTCTCAAATCGTTTCATATCCATGGTCACTTTGGAAGGGCAATAAACCAAAAGACACACACAGGGGACCCTGAATTAGGGCAGGAAGACCCGTCCCTCTGGCACTCAGAGAATTCATTGAACACCTTTGTGCCTCAATTTCCACATCTGGAAAGTGCAGGGGTTGGATCAGAGAACGCTGAAGTAGTCTAGTGTTTAAAACTCTGTAATTTATATCCACTCTTCCACTTTATTTTTTAATGTGAAAGACAGCAATTGAAAGCCACCCTACTTTTGCCAGAATGAATGAAGAATAAGACCTTGCTCTGATGGGACAAATGAAAGAAATAATAAAATACGAATTCCTGTTAAATATAAACATACACACAGTGCCGTCCTGCAGTCATCCCCCGAGAGCCATCTGCCCCACGAGCGACGAGCCTGCCCGTGACGGGCTCTTTCTTACCATCTACAGTAATGATGGAACAAACCTCTGAACCCTCAAAATGGCGCATTTAATTCCAACTTACAAACTGTGGAGACTAGCCACAGCTGCAGACAAACAGGGCACCTGCTCCCTGCTAACCGTGGTCAACACGTGAGCGGCAGGCAGCATCAGGAACGAGTGGTAACGCTGAAGTTATGTTGACCTGGGAGACCACGGCATTCAGCCGCACAACAGCCAGGTGTTATTTGTGAGCTCATCATGGCTAATATTTCTTGAGTATTTACTTCATGCCAGCACTTAGAGCCACGTGCTTTATATACGTTATCGAATGCTTGAGCCTCCTCTGTACCACGTGGGTCAGGAGACCAAGGCTATGGCAGCCCAGGTCCCAGCCGTGCTGCTCAGAAGCACCATAATGACTGCTCTCTCACAGGGAAGCCGGACAGGGGGAGCTCCTGTCTCCTTTTTCCCACACCTTCTTTCCAGCTCCAGTGATCCACATTCCTTCCTCTCGAGCCCGTGAGTCCCAACAGACTGGAAAGCTCAGAAAGTTTGATGCCTGACCTGCTCTTTGATTTTTTGCAAGTGTTTTCCTCTACGTGCCAAATGGTTCAATGACTACTCCTGTCTTCCATGATTACATACAATTGTACCACCAGTATCCCTAGAGTGCTTGTTGTGTTAGATGTTAATTCACGGAGTAGGTTTGAGCTAGAATTTAAGCTAAATAGCAAGACATGTTGCAGACTTGGAGGACAGGTAAAAGGGAGACTGGACCCTCCTGGAAGACATAGCTGAATGTGCATTCCTTCTTGCACTGTATCTAGTTTCGAATCTAGCCATTGACAGGTACACACCGGGATGGTATAATGGAAAGAACAAGGGGACAGGAGGGAGTACACAGCGCGGGCTCAGGTCTCCGCTGTCCTCATTCTCGCGCAGCCATCTCCGCTCTTGCTTTCCTCTCCCCACACCGGAACCGAACCCTGACACCGAGAAGTACCCAATGTCGAGGGGTGTTTCTAACTCTGGAGGGGCCAAGAGGAAGAGAAAAAGCTGAAATCTCTTTAATGGACTAAAAACAGTAACAACTTATAAATTCACACTATGTGCCAGGCACTGTGCAGAAAAACTTTTCTAAGATGATCTTCCTGGCTTCCCACAAGGCTCCTATGAGGGAGACATTCTTATTAACTCCATATAAAGACGAAGTAAATGAGGCACGGAGAGGTTAAATAGCATCCCCAAGCTGTACAGGTAGGAAGTGGCAGAGCTGAGATGCGGCAGAGCTTTGCCACTGAAAACAAAGGGATCTGCTTTGTAAAGAATTGTGTGAAACTGTTAGAAAGGGGCAAGTTCCTAGGAAACCAAGAGACTGCTCGGAGCAGACCTTCTCTGGAACTAACTCGGAAAGGGGTATCAGACAGGAAAGCACCACGTTCCCACACACTATCTTTGTTGAGTGTATTTTTGTAAATGAAAGAGGGGCCAATTAACATTGTCTAGTGGGACACATGAGCCTGATGGCTTGGCTGCTTGTCAGCCCAACACAGTTATCTCCTGGTCTTTGGCCAACATGTCACACCATACTGTCTCTGCCTCACTAAGTGAAAAGCAGAATGGACATACGTGTGTGTGGGTTTGGGTGTGTGTAGGATTTGTGCAGTGTAGGCGCAAAGCCCACAGGCACACCTTGCATTCTTGGCTAAAATTCCTTCCTCTTCATAAAGAAGAGAGATTATGTGATTGTTTTAGTCATTCTTTTCTTCCTGGAATGGCTTTGGGAGGGATATAGTCTGGCTGGGGTTTAAGCTCCCAAGCAGACCAAGCATAAAGTCAGGCTACTGACACCCTCTGTGTCTGTGGATTTTGGTCAGAAGGGGAACCTGGGACAACTATGCAGGCAAAGGCTGTCTTTTGCTGTGAAAGCTGAACTCTCTAAGGAGAGGAACCAGAAGAGAAACTTTACCTTATCTCAACTGTCCATACTCTCTCTCTCTCTCTGTTTTCAAAATAAATTGAAGCTGTTTGGCTTTTTAAAGCTACGAACTTTGTACTTTGTACAGAAATGTAATCAGTAAATCTCCCCTAAGTCATTTCCCCTACAAACTGCAAACTCCATGATACCAGAAGGAGTTGTATTTTCTAATTCAATCAACTTCCCTCCTGCCTCCTGTTCCTGGCTGATGAATCCCCACCACACCTCCAACCTAAGGAATTCTTGCTTTTCCCTGCCGGCAGCATCTAGTCTAGGCTTGCCACTGACATATGCAATGGCTAGCTCTAATTTCCTAGTGTAAGTGCCTGTACTGATCACAACTGTAAGGGTTTAGGTTTTTTTTTTTTTAAAGATTATTTATTTATTTATTTGTAAGAGAGAGAGTGAGAGCGAGCACAGGCAGACAGAGTGGAAGGCAGAGTCAGAGGGAGAAGCAGGCTCCCTGCGGAGCAAGGAGCCCGATGTGGGACTCGATCCCAGGACACTGGGATCATGACCTGAGCCGAAGGCAGCTGCTTAACCAACTGAGCCACCCAGGCATCCCCGGGTTTAGGTTTTTAAAGCAGAGAGATTTCTGGAGACTAGTAAACCTTTTGTGTGCCTTGGGGTTACAAACTTTTTGTGTTTTCATTACGCAACACTTAAGAATTGTTTAAGAAACCTGTCCTTACTTATAAAGCCCATCAGTCGAAAAAAGACATTTACAAATTAATGAAAAAGATAGAACTCCACAATTTCAGTGTTCTTCTTGTTGTATTGTCCTCCTCATTTCTCCCTCCCCCTCTCTTTCCCTTTTTTCCCCCACCACTTTCATTCGGTATATGATCTCCTATAAGTTCTTTCCAGCACCTGGCTTCCATTCATGGATTCTGTCACAAAGACCAAGGAGTCTAATCAAGGAAAATTGAAACATGTCACGTGATCAGATCAGTAACAAGAGCCCAGGGTTTTTTGTTTTCATTTCTTGCAGCATATTTTGGGTGTGGGGTGAGATGGTAGAGAAGAGCAACAGGAAAAGTAAAGCTGACGATCCTTAAGGGCAGAGACTGTCCCGTAATCATCTCTGTTCCCTCCAGGAAGCCTAATGCAGCACCACTGAGTCTCCAACAGATGTTTACTGAGTGGTTCCTATGCAGAGTCCACCGTGACTAAAACAGACAGGGTGCCTGCCTCCCGGAGTCCTCAGTCTCAGAACGAGAGAGAAAATGGCTAAAAACAAAAAACCACCAGCCCCCACATAAGAAATAAATCATTACAAACTGTGCAGGGAGCCTAAGCCTGGAGTTCTATTCTAGCCCCGGGGGAGGGGTTGGGGGTTGGGAGCGGTCAGGGAAGCCTCCCTGAGGAAGCCACACTTAAGTGGAGACCAGAAATATGAACAGGAACTGAGGGAGCTACAGAGTAAATGATCTTCAATAAAGCAAAGGCTTTTTTCCCACTTTTCAGACAACTGGAGTACCACTTTCTGTGTGTGCAGGAAAGACGTGAGTGAAATGTTAACAGTGTCATCCACATCTTTCGTTCCACAGGCAATGGAAGTAAGATCCTCCTAGGAGCTGCCCGAGGCCACTGGGGCAAGGACTAGACCCCGGGGCCGCTGGCCCCCAGCCGAAAGCTTTTAGGACTACACTTCAAGAATAGTAGTGGGTTGGGGATAAAATATTTTTAAAAGTGAACTTTTACATTTTTGTTTAGGATTTATTTATTTGAGAAAGAGAGAGTGTGCAAGTGAGCAGGGCAGGGGTGATGGGGGGTAGGGGGCACTTTGGAGGGGGAGGGAGAGGGAGAATCCAAGCTCAGGCTGGAGCCCAGCGCCTCAATGTGACCACCTCAGGATCACGACATGAGCAGAAACCAAGACTGCATATGTGTATACAGGTGTATAACCTGTATATATCAGGTGTATAACCAACTGAGCCACCCAGGTGCCCTAAAATTGAACTTTAAATAAAAGAACTCAGTGCTGCTTCCCCAGAATGACTGGTTATGTTCAGATATTTCTGACCAAAATGTTTTTGTGAACCAGGAACAAAGAGGGAATCAGGCAGATTTCGCCATCTGCGTTCAAAGTGAAAACAAGATGTAGACGCGAAAACAGTACTGTAGCAATGCAATCTGATCAATTCAAAGTGATATTTAAGGTCTACTGACTTCACCCATTAGCCCAACAGGAACTACGATTAGCCCTAAATGCTAAGCTTAACTGCACCCAAGAAGCAGTCCTGAATTCCCAGGTTAGGCAGTTTTTAAATGCCTGTGACACCTGGCAAGCTAACGCCACCTAAGCAACTTTCCTGAGCAGCTTCCCCATCTTCCTCCCTCTCTTTCCAACACTGCTACAGCAAACAATGACTAACACCTCCATTTCTCACTCTCAGTCAGCTTGCCCTTCCTTCTCACAACAAAGATACAGAATGAATTAGAAGGACTGGAGAATACAGAGGGGAAAACCCACATTCTGGTCCACTCTGGCTGCTCCAAACTTAGAAGTGAACACACCATGGGCAATAATCCAAGAGCTTCACCACCACCCTGTTTGTTAAGCAAAGATAGTAAGAAAGGTTTCCAATAGCTGCCAGGGGGTGTCTCTCAGAAGAGAGGTTTCATGAAGAAGGGAGACAGACTTGACTACCACTAAAACTCAAATCCTTCCCCACTTCACACCTCTTCGGGAGACAAAAAATTGGAAATGTCCCTCCAGTCAAAACAAGATCTCTCTCTCTCTCTGCCTTTCCATGATTCTTAGCCCCTGCTTTGTGTTGGCCTCTTTGTCTCTGCAAAGAAGCTGCTTCATTGAAACATCATAGGAAAAAAAAAAAAAAAACAGTTGTCCCCCAGACAATGAAGTCCCCTGCACACAGGCATTTCCAACGTAGGCAGGAGGCAGGCAACAAAGCCTGCAGAATTCTCAACCTGTTGCTATAGTAGCAAAAAGAATGTGATTCAAGCAGCTCTGCTGAGATCCATATCCAAATCCTTCCAGCTCCCAAAGAGAACATTAACCCTTCACTGCCCCTTGTTGGGGGCAGAATCGCCCGGGGAGAACCGTAAATTTGTCTTGGGCCCTGGGTATTGTAATCCTAGCATTTATTCACTCCTGCATTCACTCAGTATCTATTTATCTGGATTCGCTTGTGCTGGCTCCTAGGTTTTCAGCTGTAAACAATGCAGATATGGCCCTTGGCGAAGAGCAAGAGGAGGAGTAGGATATTAAATCATTGCTCAAATAACAATACATTACAGAGCATTAGTCATGTATGGGAGCCACATGAGGTTCTCAGCGAAGCCATCGCCAGAATGGAAACAACCTATCCAAGATAAAAGCTTATACACTAACTCTAGCAGACTCTACATATCCTGGGCCACTGCCATTATTTGATTGTTTGCGTGTGCTAATCTGACAAGAACACCACTGGAAATGCCTGTTCCCATCATATCACACCTCCTACAAAGCATTAATTTGAATGAGTTGTTTAATCAAGTTGGTTTTCCCCATAAAATAGAAATAGCACTGTTTGTCAGAGAAGCACAGCAGGCAATTGCGGAACAACGACTAGGAAACAGACGTGGCAGGTGAGGGCACAGAGAACCCAGGAAAGAAGCATAGTCACAAGGACACTCCAAGGACTTCTATCTAAACAGCCCCCAACCCAATTTACTTCTAAGGTCAAGATGGTAACAAAGAAACGTTAGGGAAGAGAATTTAGAAAGGACTCATAATCCAGCTTACTTTCCCAACGTGGTAGTGCAGAAATCTTATAGCACTGAACACCTTCCTGCTAGACTTCATTTCTCATGGAGCATTAGTACTAGGAGGGAGGGGTTTCTTAGGAAGCTAAACTCATTAGGTAATGAAATCCTCATATGCTTTTTGTAAAACAAGGCAGCATCGATCAGCCAGTGGAGCAAAAGTGGAAAAACCAACAGGACAGGTTGCTAATCTCAGATGGTTAGAAGAGGCAGTTTTGTGGAACTTGCATAATCTTTAGTATCTCAGTTTCCTCGGAGGTAAATCTGATACACTCTGTAGATCCAAAGGCACAGAATGATCAACAGCAATGCCTATACAACAGTGGTCTGAAATACAGTTGACCCTTGAAGAGCCTAGGAGTCAGGGAAGAGCCAACACCCCACAGAGTTGAAAATCCACATGTAACTTTTGACTCCCCAAAACCTAACCACTAAGAGCCAACTGTTGTGCAGAAGCCATACTGATAAGATTAACGGTAATAAATCTTTCCTTAAGAAAATCAGAAGGAAGAGGGGCACCTGGGTGGCTCAGTTCTGTGTCTGCCTTTGGCTCAGGTCCTGATCCCAGGGTTCTGGGATTTCAAGCCCCATGTGAAGCTCCCTGCTCAGTGGGGAGTCTGCTTCTTCCTCTCCCTCTACCCCACCCCCTGCTTGTGGCTCTCTCTCACTCTCAAAGAAATAAATAAATTCTTAAAAAGAAAAGAAAAGAAAAGAAAAAATCATAAGGAAGAGAAATACATTTACGGTACTATAAAAAACCCATGCCTGTGTGAACTTGCGCAGTTCAAACCCAAATTATTCAATGTGAACTGTATTTTGTCGCTATTCTTAGTAACACTGTAAAACATAGTTTCTGCCCTGGAGAATACCTGAGCAGCTCAATCATATTTAAGAAGACTAGTTTCCTATCTTAACCAGAGGCACAGGCTAAAGGTCTTTCACCAAACAGTACAGGGAGAGATGGGCCCTCAGAAAGGGATATTCACCCAAATCTCTTTTAACCCCTGCAGCACTAGGCTAAGACTTAGGAAAATGTCCCAAATGATTTGACTAGATGGAAACTGGTTTCTTTTTGCCTGAGAAAGAATGATGATAGCAAACATGTTGTACGATCTGAAGAAATGACTTCATCCTGACTTGGCAGTTTCTCTCTACAAATCTGTATTTCCCTGGCCTTTGACAATGGATTTGGTGATGTGACCTGCTTTGACCAAGAGATATTAACAGATTAATGACATAACCAGCAGCCTGAACTGAGCTTGCTCATCATGGCTTATGCTTTTTTTTTTATGCCTGCCATCACCATGAGAAGAATGTGTCCAAGCTAATAGCTGATCCTAGAGAAAGGTTGAGGGACATAAAAGAGTAAAGGCACTCCCTGGGCCACCTCAGTGGGTTAAAGCCTCTGCCTTTGGCTCAGGTCATGATCCCAGGATCCTGGGATCAAGCCCCGAATTGGGCTCTCTGCTCAGCAGGAAGCCTGCTACCCTTCCTTTCTCTCTGCCTGCCTCTCTGCCTACTTGTGATCTCGGTCAAATAAATAAATAAAACCTTAAAGGAAAAAAAAGAGAGAGTAAAGGTACTCCCAAAGCCAAACCAGGATCAGTGGATTCTCCCCACTCTAACCTGCACACAGAAGGGTTAATAAAACACACTGTTGTATGCTACTGAGGCTTTGGGGTTGTCTATAATGTAGTGTTATTGTTGCAACAACGGAAACGCTCACCATAGTAAAAATTCACCTGTAGTTTAAGGGTCAAAACCTTGCTTGCTTTTTTTTCTCTTAATATGTAACAAATAACAGATTTCTGATTCCCCCCGACCCCATTGGGCTGTAAGGTTCTCAAAGCAGGGTCCTATTACATCCCCAATGCAAAGACTTACTTAGGGAGTCTATACCACATTCTCAGCTCAGGGTATGCAACCGTAAACATACATATGCAGCCATCAGTCTCCATGTGTGAATTTCCCCACCTAAGATCAGGTCCGTGTGATTGCCCAAAGTTGCTTACAAAGTTTACTGATGTGGCATGAAGTACATCAAATCGGTAACGAACTCAGAACCACCCGGTGTTGTTTGCCCAAGTAGGAGAGCTGGAATCACCGCATCTTTCAGTAACGGAAGGGACTAACAAGGTCACTACGTCACTGGTTTTCAATCCTAGACAATCATTATTAGAGCTTTCTGAATTAGATTCCTAAACCCCATGTATAGATATTTAGTTGAATAATCTGACATAAGGGGGCGCCTGGGTGGCTCAGTGGGTTAAGCCGCTGCCTTCGGCTCAGGTCATGATCTCAGGGTCCTGGGATCGAGTCCCACATCGGGCTCTCTGCTCAGCAGGGAGCCTGCTTCCTTCTCTCTCTCTCTGCCTGCCTCTCAGTGTACTTGTGGTTTCTCTCTGTCAAATAAATAGGTAAAATCTTAAAAAAAAAAAAATAATAATAATCTGACATAAGGCCCAGACATGTGTTAGGGTTTTTGTTTGTTTTAAAGATTTTATTTATTTATTTGAGAGAGAGACAGAGCACAAGCAGGGGGAGTGGCAGAGGGAGAGGGAGAAGCAGGCTCCCTGCTCAACAATCCCAGGGCCCTGGAACCATGACCTGAGCAGAAGGCAGACATTTAGCTGACTGAGCCACCCAACATGTGTTGTTAAAAGGTCTCAAAGCAACGCTGATGATCACAAGAACTGCAGATGCCCCGCATCTAACAGAACCCCTCCAAGCATGGACTGCATTTCTTATGCTGAGCTCCACTGAGCATTTGTGATGATGATAATGGACCAAAGAACCCAAAGGTACCACCGCCAGGGAACCACATGAATCCATTAGTTGTTGTTAGCATAACAAACCATTCCAAAACTCAGTAGCTTCAAACAGTAGGCACTCATTATTGCTCCTGAGTCCTTCGATCACTTTATGTGATCTCTGCTGGGCCCATTCATGCATCAGGTCTGCTGGCTGGTCAAGGATAGCCTCAGTCACATATCTGGTGGGGAGACAAAGGTCTCTGGGCCCCTGCAACAGAGTGCAGGCATGTCCATAGGGTGACCGGGCTAGATTCTAGGTGAGCAAGTAGACATATGTGAGGCCACTTAAGAGCTACACTGGGGACTGGTACATATGCATACTGTCACTCCAGCATATTTTGTTGGCCAAAGCTACAAGGCCTAGCCCAGATTCAGGGGCTGGGTAAACAGACTCTACCTCTTGATAAAGGGAGCTACAACGTCCTTATCACAACAGACTCGTTTCAAAGTCTATTATACAACCAAAGGGAGAAAAGGTTGCCTTAACCCAAACACGATTTCTAAGCATGGGCCAAAGTTTTCCCCTAATCGCAAAAAGTTAGACACTCCTGAAGGTGAGCTTTCATCTGACATTCCTCATTTCCATTCCCGCCTGCATACACATACCTCAAGACCTCAGTTTCAAAAGAAAGCCAAAGAAATCTATTTCTTCTCAGCACTATTTCATATCATCCTCTGAGGTTTTTAAAGATGATGTGGAAGGCACGCCATCCTTACAAGGACTTGTTCAGGGCGAGTGTCTCTGTGATGCGTCTTCTTGGTGTAGGATGTGCCCACAGATAAATGTGACCAAATGATCCGCAGGGCTACATCCTGCAAAGGCCTCCACAGCCTTCTCATGAGGAGCACCGAAGTGTAAGAACTATTACAGGAAAAAGATAACACACTAGGGTGGTAAAGAGCTCTGAGGAGCAGGAAACGGGCGCTTACTGAAGATGATAGGCTGAGACTAATTATATTCTAGCCACCAGCTGCTTCACTCACCCGTGCCTGACTGTGCCACTTAGGAACTGCACTTAAAGGACACTGGCTGAGTCCATAACTGTGTTCCTGACCCACGCCCCGAGACGTACAGAGCCTGGCTGGGATGCTGCCGGAGTTATTACAGCATCCCTACAGCTAAGGGGCTGCTTTCTGCTTTTTTTGAAAAATTACTATGACCTTTGGGTTAGTTCTACTTAAATTCTCTAAACACGGGTGCCTGGGTGGCTCAGTGGGTTAAGCCGCTGCCTTCAGCTCAGGTCATGATCTCAGGGTCCTGGGATCGAGTCCCGCATCGGGCTCTCTGCTCAGCAGGGAGCCTGCTTCCTCCTCTCTCTCTCTCTCTCTCTCTCTCTGCCTACTTGTGATCCCTCTCTGTGTCAAATAAATAAATAAAATCTTTAAAAAAAAAATTCTCTAAACACCTACTTGTGAGGTTCGGGACAGCAAAGGGTGGTAGGGAAAGTAATTCCAGCAACCAGGAAACACAGAATGGCAGAGAAGTGGCCAGGGCTGGGTAGTGCCTGGAAGCTCCTTAGGAGGGACATGGAGGATAGGAGGAGAAAGCATGTGCTGCTCACAGACAAGGTTGTCTTAAGTGCCTATTTGGTTCCCATTTATACGGCCAGCTTTCACTCTGCTTGGTGTCACCGTCTGAAAGACTAAGCAAGAGGAGTGGGTGAAATGCAGTGAAATAGAAAGAAATGCTAAACTAGAAAAGCCAAATTCAAGAAGATACTGCATTTAATTTAGTTTGCAAAGAAACTGTACAAAGTTCTGAAAATGCGTGAAACAGGCCATTGCTGGGAGGAAACACCCTCCACTCTCTAAATGGTCTTTCATTCCCAAGCACTGAGCCCTGGATCCGGGAGACAAGCAGGTGTGGCAGCACTAGCGATGGTTTGGTTTGGTTGGTTTTGTTTTGTTTTGTTTTTTAAGATTTATTTGAGAGAGAGAGAGAGTGACCACACAGGTGGCAGAGGCAGAGGGAAAATCTCTAGCAGACTCCCCACTGGGTGCAGAGCCCGACACGGGATTCGATCTCACGACCCTCAGCCGAAATCAAGACTCAGACACTTAACTGACTGTGCCGCTCAGGCATCCCCCGGGACAGCGATGTGTTCTATCCCGAACCTGTAGCAACCAAACTGCAAATGCTCCCGAAGGCTAGAACTGCTGCTGGGGCTGGTCACTCCATTGGCGCCTCGGAGTGTATTCCGTTTGTTTGTCAATCACAGCTGAAAAGACTCACGAAATACAAACCGGCATCTCCAGGTGAAATCACCAGAAGGGTTCCCACCCCCATCTTCTGCTCACTCGGCAAAAAAGTAAGTGGCATTTTCGGATGGTCTTTTAATGAGCTGGTGGATTGGGCTACAGCCAGACTATGCTTTTGATTAATTAGCTAAGGGGAAACCAAAGCAGTAAGAAAGTGAACTATTAGTATTATCACCACAGGAACACTGATAGTGACAACGACGAGGAATTACTGATTTCTTTATTTTTTTTTAAAGATTTTATTTATTTGACAGGCAGAGATCACAAGTAGGCAGAGAGGCAGGCAGAGAGAGGGGGAAACAGGCTCCCCACTGAGCAGAGAGCCCGATGTGGGGCTCGATCCCAGGACTCTGGGATCATGACCTGAGCCGAAGGCAGAGGCTTTAACCCACTGAACCACCCAGGTGCCCCTAATTACTGATTTCTTTTCAGAAAAAGACAACGTCAGAAGAGGGAACTAAGAAGGGGATCTTCACCCTGCTCGTGCTCCTCCCCACTTGGACACACACACACACACACACCCCACAACTTCATACCCTTCTTTGCACACTACTTTTTAGTAGTGCTTTTTTTTTTTTTTTTTTAAAGATTTTATTTATTTATTTGACAGAGAGAAATCACAAGTGGGCAGAGAGGCAGAGAGAGAGAGAGAGGAGGAAGCAGGCTCCCTGCTGAGCAGAGAGCCCGATGCGGGACTCGATCCCAGGACCCCGAGATCATGACCTGAGCCGAAGGCAGCGGCTTAACCCACTGAGCCACCCAGGCGCCCCTTAGTAGTGCTTTTTAATGCTGTTCTAAAAACCTAGCTATGTGAGGTACAGGCTGCTCTTCCTAGAGAATCTTTTTTTTTTTTTTTTAAGAATTTATTTTTTCATGTTAGAGAGAGAGACAGACAGAGCACAAGCAAGTGAGAGAAAGTGGAAGAGGGGAAGGCAGGCTCCCCGCTGAGCTGGGAGCCCGATGTGGGGCTAGATCCCAGGATTCCAAGACCATGACCTGAGCTGAAGATAGATACTTAACCATCTGAGCCATCCAGGCACCCCTTCCTAGAGCATCCTTACATTGCCTGCACAGCAGTATCAAGGATGAACCCGTGATGCATTTGCAGGGACATCCAGGCACAAGGCAAACTTTCACATGTGTCAGGGGAGTGCCTCGGCTTTGGGCAATTTCTATTCCAGTTTCTGCACCATTCTCCTGTGAAACCCCTTAGCTCAGCATCTCCACTCTAATGTAACCACATTTTAAGTCCTCGTGGCTGTTCAAGGAATGGGGCCATCTCAAACATACTGTAATAGTGGAGTATCAAATTCACATTACACATAGCTTTATCTTTCCTACAACCGTTTTCCTGAAGTCTCCCCAGGTATTAAAGTTAAGGCTACGCCAGGAAACAGAGACTGCAGCTTCATTCCCCCACGTTCAGTGCAATCAACTGCTTGTGTTTAGAATAAATATTTGAAACTCAGAAGCCTGTTAACAATGTAGCACTTGATTACTCTGAATTACTCTCACCCACAGCATTGAGGGAGAAGTCCTTGGCACCAGCCCCACGCAGAAAACCTGCTTCCCAGCCTGCTCCATTTGCTTTCCAACGCTTCCCTCAAACTCTCAACACACTACACAAAGGTCCCAGTTTTCTCCCTTAAAGACCCCACGAATCCCACATCCAACATCTGACTTCCTTCTTCCCAGAGCACACAGATTTACTTCAATACTTCCAGTTCAGATATATTTAATTAGACCAACCTGTCTTGTTATCTCTTAGTCAAACCCCTCTGCTAGCATCTTTCTCATTCAACACTGAAATCTCTTTGAAAGGGTTTTCTGTTTGCTTGTTTTGAGACAAAACATCATCTTGGTCTATTTTAAAGCTAGAGTAAAAGCTACTTTTTAGTTAGAGGTGCCTATGTATTAAAATGGCCACAATCAGTAGCACTTTGCCTCCTTCAAAACCTATCAGGTAAATAAAGTCTTTTTTTTTTTTTTTTAAAGATGGCCAAAAGGGTAAACTGTACTAACCAGAAGTAATTAGTATGTTAAGTTTTGTTTCAAGGCCACGCTATCAGGTTACAAGTTCTGATAAACCCTGCTGTGGGAAGACATGTCTTTGTCTTGGGACCACTGAGAACTAACCAAACAACCAAACAAAACACCTTTAATTCCATCAGAAACTCTCCCATCTAAACACAACGGAAACGGAAAAGCCAACACCAAAGCAGAGCAAATGAATGAAGTGTTCCTGCTGGTGGCAGCCCTTACCATTGGGAACAGAGGCCCCTTCCGGTCCCTCGCAGGGGCTCTGGCTCTTCCTGGGGTGGGGTAGGGGTGGCGAGGGGTCCAGGCCCTGGGTGCAGGTAGAGGAATGCTCCGTGCATGCTTGAACAGCACTCACAGCCGTCTGCCTGCCTGTCTGCCACTCCGTCCTCTCGTCTGGGTGGGAAGGGCCAAGATGAAAAAAAAAAAAAAAATGTGCAGGTTACTCACTGGCCTTCCCCAGCGGGCACACCCAGGAGGAGGGAGAGGAGAGGCCCGGCACAGACAGGGAGATTCTTCAGCGGCTGTGCCTGAGATCTTGCTTCTGATTCCTTTTGTTAATACTTCCCGAACTTTAAACTCAGTCTGCACAGGCGCAGGTATTTGGGGGGAGGCAAACAACACTTGGGTAATTAGATTCCAAGAGCTTTGTGCAAAGGTTACTGTGAAAAGGCAATGCTGTAGTGCACATATTTTTAAATTTAACTCTGAAATTTGTTTCCACCGTGTGTGAGCTTTAACTTTAGCACAGGAAATGAGAGCAAGGGGCAACCGTGGTGCAGGGCCTGGAAAGGCCTGGAGCAAGGCAAACCTGAGTGTGGTTCAGACAATGAATTTCTCTATCTTTTAGGCTCTAACTTTTAGAGAAACAGGATTCTCAACAGTCTCCCAGAGTCGGTGAATCTTCCCTTGTATAAGAGACATGATCTTGAAATACGTGCCCAGAGATCAAGATTTTAGAAATGGATTCCCACTGAAGATGCAAGAACTTGGTACCTGATAGCCTGGCCTCTGTAAATCCTGACGGGGGAAGCTTCGTCAGTGGAGGGAGCCTCAGAAATCTGTCCGTATTTCAGTAGAAGGAGGTGGAGAAATGGAGCCTAGGGTGAGGAGTACCGACTGCAGACCAGGTACTTCTCTAATTTAATCCTGAAATGTCTTTAGGAGGGAGGTATCCTTCGTCCTCTCTCACAGGTTAGGTAACTTGGGCAGGGCTTGGCCAGGTAGGGAATGGAAGACCCAGAATTTGGACCCAGGTTTGCCTGAACCTAAGACCCAGTCTCCTCACGCACCACCAGCTATGACACCCACAATTCCTGCAGAACGTCACCTTTTTCCCACTTGGAATTGACCTAAGGCTAGGTTACCTTTTCTTAAGTTTTTATACCAGTTCCAAAATGGATATTCTGTGAAATATAATTCTGCAGGATGTTAATAGGTATAACAAAGAATATCGAAGAAGAATATTCTATATAGGTTTCTTCATGGTGGCTTTTCACATATTTTGCGAATCTCCCAGCTCAGGATCTAGTGTGCCAGGTTTCCTTTCCCAAAGCCTTTTGGAGTGGGGGAAGGGGATCTTTTGGGTTTGGGAAATATTGTTCTAGAGATTGGTTATTGCGGTACTTTTCTCTCCCTCTGCTACAATCTGAATTTATGAGTCCTTTCAAAACTCATACATGGAATCCTAATGCCCAGGGCCGTGTGAGGAGGTAGGGCCTATGATCACCTAACTAGGACGAACCCTCATGAAGGGGATTGGTAACCTTCTAAAGGGAGTCCATACAGTTGCCTAGACCCTTCTACCATGGGAAGCCAAGAAGTCTTCCTCCCAAAAGAAGACT